>NC_092133.1:89769266-90072296 GCF_043159975.1 Macaca nemestrina | reverse complement strand
CTAGGATATGAACAAGTGAGGTTTCATTCATATTAAGTATACTTCTACATATGCTTAATATTTTCCATAACAAAGTTAAATTTAAAAAGAAGTAATGACACCCAGGAATAGAATCTTAAACACCAAAGCAACATTGTACTTTATATGGAAATGGTCACGCTCTCCCTTTGAAAAGCTTTCTCGTCACGGGAGATAAAGTTACCAACTTAGAGAAACGGAAGGATCTCAGTGAGAGACTCCCCAGGAATATACCACAGAAAGCAAAAGCATAATGGCTAAGAGATAAAACTATGGAAAATTTAAGAAAAGATGTATGTTTTTAAATACTAGTGAAACATTTAAATATGCATAATGAACTGGTAAAATATAAAGTACATGTCAAAAAATCTTAACATTATCATTACATTAAAAATTTCATAATCCTATAAGAAAAAATAGACTATTCCCTCCAAACGGGCAAAAGATATGAGCAGAAAGTTTGTGGGGGGGAAAGGAAAGGTATAAAGACAGTGAATATGCATAAGGGAAAAAACAAGCACAGGTTCACTTGTAATAAAATCAGCACATATTTAAAAAGAACATCAAGGTCTACACATTATTGACAAGATGAGCTCATTGGAGAACATCGCATAGTCCCGCTGTGGCTGAAGGGAAACTGTTCTTCCGCCACACTGCTGGTTCACACTCGCTATTTATATGTAGCAAAAGCTCATTAATGCCCTTTGTTTCAGCAGTTCTTCTTACAACTATTTATTCATGAGAAGTAAAAACAAACAAAGGTTTGTCTTACCTACAACAGTAAGTACAGGCAGTTTCTTCTGGCGCTATGTAAAAATTCGTGCATGATTGAAGATGATGAACCCTTGGCTTGAAGTCAGAGGCCTGAATCCTGATGCTGGCCTACTTTTAGGACTTGGTTTCTTCTTATCCTATGGGCTAAAAGTTAGCACTTAAGTCTACAGCTACTGAAAAACTGGAATAGATCTAAAAGACAAAGTGTTTATTTTTGCTAATATATATAAGCTACCTATTAAAAACCTGCCTATTCAGTAGATACCATTTTGCGCATCAGACTAAAATAATAAAAATAATGATCTTCTTCAGTCTTGAGTCTTGAATCTCAGAATCTTCATCTGTATGGTGAACTCACTGGGATAGTTTTAGAAAACACATCCATTGGCCAATACGCTGAGTTCTAGTCCAACATGAAAAGCATATCCTTGTGTTATCCAAGTCATAAAAGTAGAGCCAGTTTCCCTAAGATGTATTCTTGGAATTTTCCAGAAGATTAATTCTTCTCAAGCCTTAGATTGCTACAGGATTGGTCTCGTGGGCTAACATCCATAAGAGGACATTACCAGTTGAGAACCCACGGACTTACAGGTGAAACTGACTGCAGCTTGCTTCTATCTGAATTTCCCCTGAGGTGAACAAATCTGTGCCAGTAGGAGTTGCCCAAGTCTCCATTCTAGAGCAACAGGGCTGTTTTGAGTACAGTTATGAAGGAGGAAAAGCAGCTCCATGCCTCCATGGAAACCCAGCCTGAAGATCTCAAGATCCTGGTCCCTGAAGAAGCAGATCCATGGCACCAAACCCCACACTGTACAGCCCATCTAAAGGTCAACGGCACCTGTGCAAGAGATATTAAGGAGGAGCAACGATAAACAAAATCAGAGCATCTATGAGCTTACTCTAGTGGCGAATTTGAGGAAAAGCTTTGGCGTTATCCAGCTTAAAATTGAAGTCAAATGCTGCAGCGTTTCCAGAAACATGAGGCACTGGTTTGTCCCCAGGACAGGAAATACTGATGTTGACTTTCATGATGGAAACAATGACTTCTGCCCACTCTCCACCCTCCTTTCTTACACTTAGAAAATTTGGCATTAAAATGAAAGGCAAACCAAAAAAGAAATGGAAGGTGACAACCAGAGAAAAGACCATGTCAGCAAAATCCCAGCTCCAAGTCCTGAGCCCTGATACTGAAGATGCATTCACAGTTTGACACAGAGGGTGGTATTAGGATCTAGGAACAGATCGGGGAAAATTTGAGTAAAGGAAGCACCTGACCAGGAGAGCCAGGCTGCACTTGGAATCACTGGGGAAGGAGAATCTTGGTTACATTTGCTTACCAGGATTACCCTCCTGTGGGTTAATCAATCCTAATAGGATGCTGAAGGGTTTTTTTTTAATTTTCAATTCAGAGGCCCATTTTTAAAAATATGCTCACTGTTGGTTAAGGCACACAGCTGATTTTATTAATATATATAAGGATCCATGTCTAAAGAACTCAAAGTTATTATTAAACTTATAACTACTAAATTAACAGGCACATATACAACATAAACATTCTCAAATACAGGACTGTGTCATGTTTAAAACCCTACTTGTTCACTGAGCACCATTTTATGCAAAACTATCTGAGAAAACAGCTGCCAATTAATATTGGAATAAGATAAAGTCAACCTATGCCAATGAATGGAGCAATATTGGAACCTATTTTCCAGAACTAACTTGATCATTCAACAAAAAATTCTGGCAGGAAAAAAGAAGAATATATACATACACACACACATATACAGGTTCTTTTCAGAAAACGTCTCAGAAATGTGGTCCTCATCATGTGAACGCAGTGTTCATATGTGTGCTGCCTGATTTGACTCTCAGCTTTCTGTCATTGCATTGGTGTTTGGGGGGTTTTGTTCTCATAGTACAGAAAAACTTTCAACAGTTAAATGTGTGCAAAATAAAATGCAAACAGCACAACTCAATTACTTTCCTTCAAACTGATGGCATGTTTCTCAGTGTCTGTCAGTTGTTTCAACAGAAACTTTTCTATCAAAATCATCTGCAAAGAATTGAAATTACCCTTTCAACATTTGTTTTCCAAAATCCTGCTCTGTTTTCTCTTTGAAATTCAAAATTACTAATATACCATACTGCAAATATAAGTGCCTTTCTCCAGAAAGCTCTAGTGGCCAAGTAGAAATGTTTCCCTTCGGATCAAGGAAATGGTATTTTGTGATTAAATTAGTTTGAGCAACACAGTTCTGGGTGTTTTATATCTCAGAGCTGTGATTTTCTAGCAGATGGCTTCGACATTTTTATACTGAGGCAAGTTTTAGTTTTCCAACCTCAGTTAAAATCTTTAAAACGTTTGCTTTAGAAGGAATTACTACACAATGGGAAAAGAACCATATGCAATACCTTATCATTTAGGAAAAATATTCCATTTTGAAACTGGATTTCATTATGGCCTGTTTTGTGTAAGTAGGCTGCAGGTTTAGTTGCTACACACATTGTTAGGGCCCTGCAAGCGTCTGTTTTTCGTTACCCTCCCCACACAACCCGGCCCTCTGAACCCCGGTGCCTGCATCTGTGCGCATACATGCTGTGATTCATTACAATAACAGGAATCTGCTGCTGTTATGATTGAGATAAATCAGCTTTGTGGTCTGGGCAGCCATTCTGATAGCCATGGCTCCACCTCAAATTTGCTGCCTGGTCTTTAGCCATCTGCAATACAGGCTGGTCGACGAAGTAGACACACAGATACTATATTTTCTTAGGAATTCGAATAAAATAGATACTGTGGGCCAGAAATTTAACTAACACCTTTCCCTACATTAACTAATTTAATCCTCACAACATCTTTAGTGGTTAACTCCTTCTCTTATCTGCCTTAGGTATACTAAGGGATTGCTTGCCCACAGCACCCCAGTTGGTGTGCAGCTCAACTTGATCCCTGGGTCCCAGCTCTGAACAGCTGTTATGACATGCTGTCACCTTGCCATCTTGGCTCCAGGGCGAGGACTGGAGTCCCCCACTGTTCATTTCTGTAGTGGGTCCTGAAGGGAAGAAGAACCAGACTTGGTCATCCACACTCTCCCCAGCCCAATCACCTGTCTGCACCTTGGGGCTGGATACATCACTGGCCATGGCATAGACTGGTCTCTTGGCAAAGCTGAGGGGAGGTTAGCCAACCTGGAGTTTTCTACCTAGTCAACTCCCACTAACAATGGTAACTGTGACTTCTCTCTCTCTTCTTTCTTACATCCTGTTTTCTTTCTCTTTCTTTTGTTTTTTGTATTTTTGTTTTGTTTTGTTTGTTTGTTTGTTTGTTTTGAGACAGGGTCTCACTTTGCCACATAGGCTAGAGTGCAGTGGCATGATCACAGCTCCCTGCAGCCTCTACCTCCTGGGCTCAAACAATCCTCCTGACTCAGCCTCCTGAGTAGCTGGGACTACAGGGGCATGCCACCACACCAGCTACTTTTTTTTTTTGTAGATATGGGGTCTCACTATGTTGCCCAGGGTGCTCTCAAACATCTGGATTCAAACAATCCTCCCACCTCAACCTCCCAAATGTTGGGATTACAAGCATGAGTCACCACACCTTGCCTCTTCCAGCTACTTTTATATTTGCTTCCACAGCAGAGAATTTTAATATTTTCCTTTGTGTAGCACAACTGAAAAATTTACTGTTTATCTAAAATTCAAATTTATCTGGACATCTTGGTTTTATTTGCTCACTCTGGTCGCCCTAACTAGGTGATTGCCAACGCAGAATGCATCGGACTCCTTAAATAGCAGGACAAGGTCACAAAGGTGGAGGGCCTGGTCCCCGGTGCTCCCCGACTTCTCCTAGTGCCCCTTCCCTGGCTGGCATCCCACATGGAGTCCACCCGTCACTCCTGCTCACCTGACCTAAGACCGTGGCCATCCCTTTGCCGCCAGCCAGTCTCGCTCGGATGTCCCTGCTACATGAGCTCTTCCCTGCCTGCCCCATCTTGCACACCCTATATGTTCGTTTATTTTATATTTATATATTTCATCCCACCCAATTAGACATCAGGGACCTGGATTGCCCAGGGCACTGCGGCAGCCCCATCTAGCACATGGTCGGCTTCCTGTTAGCAGCTGTGAATGGATGAATCCTCCAGGAAACCTTAGCATTCCTTGACACACTAACAAGGCTTCTGACACATAGTGCCTAACGAGGGATGTTTCAGTGGTCTGACCAGGTGTGAAGTGCCTCAAGCCATGCCAAGAACTCCTTGGACAGCACGCTGACACTGCACATCACTCTCCCTCTCAACTCCAGGGCCAACTGGCAGCTTCTATGTCACTTACCACAGTTGCCTTGCAGTTCGTTGCATGTCTTTGTTATCTGCCAGGCCAGACTGAGTTCACACAGAGCAGAAACCACTTCCCCGTGCCTTTCACCTCGTTGAGTGAGCATCCAAGAAGCACAGACTCTGTGGTGGGGGTTGCATTGTACACATGTTCAAGCACTCACACGCTCCTCGGAGCTCTGCCCAGGCCAGAATGGCCAGCATCGGGTCATGGCAGATGGAGCCTCACAGACACTGTGCAGACGCAGTGGAGACGTGGCAGTCAGGATGGAGCACTCATCCCCATGGGGCTTGATGCTGTAAGCCAGCTGCGAGGGTAGGAAGCAGGAGCTTAGCTGGAGTTGCCACCAAAGTGAGGCGCGTTTTCATTGGTGAGGCCGAGTTTGACAACAGGACAGAAGAGTAACCAGAGAAGGGTAATGTAGTTCTTGTATTTCCCGGGCCTCTCAAAACTATCTGAAGAGCTACTTTTTGCCAGGTGCTCTACTAATCACTAAAATACAGATGAATAGATGTGACCCTAACCTTGGGGGGCTTGTGATTTTCTCCCACGCTCCTCTCAGCTATCACCTTGTGAAGGATGAAGATACACATCCTTTATCACTTTGGCTGCCTGGAGCCTACTAGAGAATTGGCCTCAGTAAGATCATTGTTATTGCTCCATGTTCCTCTAAGAGAAGGGACTAGAACAAAAGGGAAAGACTCAGAAAAGGAATTGGGCAAAATCATATAAGCAAGAAGCTTTCAGCAGCCTAAATTCTCCAGCAGTGGAGTGGGCCTTCCTTTGGGAGGATGCATTTCCTTTTTCTGAATGTGGCCAAGCACGGGTTGGGCCACCTCCTAACAAGAACCCTGTGGAGGAAACTCAGGCACGTCCGCCATGCCTCTCAGGCCTCTTGTGACCCAGGAGGCTCCATGATCCCTTGGTGGTGATGTGGCTGTTTTCAGAGTCTTTTCAAGAACTCTGTATTAGCATTCTCCAGAGAAACAGAATAATAAGATAGAGAAAGAGATATCTATATATAGATACAGATAAAACGAGATTGATTATGGGAATCGGCTCATGGGATTGTGGATGCTGAGAGATCCTACGATCTGCCCTCGGCACCCTGGAGCCCAGGAAAGCCAGTGGTGTGATGCAGCCCAAACCTGAAGGCCTGAGAATCAAGAAAGCCAACAGTGTAGGTTCAAGTCTGAGTCTGCAGGTCTGAGAACCAGGAGTGCTGGCATCCGCAGGCAGGAGAAAAGAGGCAACCCAGCCCAAGGAGAGAAAGAGAGAATTTTCCCTTCTGCCTTTCAGTTCTATCTGGGCCCTCAATAGATTGCATGGTGCCCAAACACATGGGTGAGGGCGGGCCTTCTTACCCAGTCTGCTGATTCAAACGCTCATCTCTTCTGGAAACACCCTCATGGGCACACCCAGAAATAATGTCTGACCAGTTGTCTGCATCCTTAAACTGGTCAGGTCGACACATAAAATCAACCCTCACAGTACGGATGATACTAGGTGATTCCCATAACATTTATTAATTATTCTGCAAAAGAGTCAGGAATGTGGATCCTTGGTCTTTCTGATGATCAAAATCTTTATTCACTGACACTGTACCTAGCAAGAAAACATTATCTAACAATCTGTCCCCTCCTCTGGCTCAGCTTTTCACCCTGCTCTGCCCTCCGCCTGCATCTGATATCTCTGTAGAGGGACTCCATTCCCTCACAATCCATATCCACGCAATGGGAAAACCCACAGGAGCAGGATAAGGGGACAGATTGCGGTCCTGCCACAGTTCTTCTCCCTCTAGATGACAGAGGCTCATCACATGCCGATCTGTGGTCGCATTCCATTCTGGTGACACATTTGAAAGGACGTGTTCTTTTAGGCACAATAAAATTGAATTTCATCTCCACATGTGGAGCTAAGTAGGAAAATTACCTTAATTAAACGCAGCAGAATTCAGATTTATTGCCCACCACATGGAGTGCTCTTAGTCTCTGAGGACCGAACCTGATATTCCAGAAAAGCCATTTCCCACTGGCGCTGTGCACTTGTCCACCTATGGCCTTCAGATGCACGGACTCAAGAAGAAGAAATGTGTTCCACAATTTTCAATGTGGTAAAGAGATTTACAGTTTAATAAAAACCATAAGGCCAACGCAAGTAGTTGAAAAGTGAATGCAAAGTCAAATTGCTGTTTGGGCCGCATGTCCTAAGCAAGTGGGTTGACTGTTTGGCCTCCTCCCTGACTTCACTGGAATCAGAGGGTCTTCTTTGTTCTCAATAAACTCATGCTTTGGTATCCTATAGGTTGTTTTCAGTTCCAGGTAGTAAAAACTATTGACTGTGAGAAAGAGATTAGAGAAATAAAGTAATAGATCAAGAGGATATAAAACTGAAACCCTGAGAAGTAGATTGTTTTCCCTAACAAATAGGTCTAAGGTGGAAAAGAGGAAACACACAGAGGGCCCGGAACACGGTGAATGGCCCAATTGTGTGACAAGCAATTCAGAAGGGCAGGCAGCGAGGCTTGCCAATCTAGCAGGCGCTTGTGTGGGGCCAGAATTCCCTCTGAGTCATTAATTTTAAACAGTGCTAAAATGCTGGTATTCTCATTGCACATGAAATAGAATGAATGCTCTTTGTAGACAAAGAAGTACTTCAGGGATGCCGTCGATCCTTACTGTACTTGCCTGGACCATGGTTTTTCCTCGGCTTGTTTTCTTTGTTTTAACCTGAGCAATCTTACCAGTTCCCATCATCACCATAGCCACCTCTCATGAAATGACTCAACTGCTGGCTTCTCTTCATGGGTCCAGAGCCCCATTTCCAGTGTTTAACTGGGTGCCCCCACTTGTCCACTGGACATCTCAAACGGGGCTCCCACAGGCACCTCAAATTCCACATGCCCTCAACTCACCTCGGTGTCTTTCCCGCTAAGCAAGCTCATCCTCCTCTCTTCCCTGTGCCCATCAATTCCATCCGCAACCCCAGACAGACAACTCAACCAGAGGCTGTCATGCTGTGCTCTGCATGACCACAGCTTTGTGGCTGTGATGCACCCACTCTGTTGGCACTGACCATTGCCCAGCAGCCTGCCTGAGTCGCAGCTCCCCGCATGCAGTGCAAGAGGGCCAGAGCCCCTGACCCCGGCTTCTCCTCTCCCAGTGTGCATTCCCGTGTGCACAGATGAGCTCCTCTTGCAGGGTTCCTGACTGGACCCATCCAGCCTGGAGCCGCTCAGGCCCCACAGTCCTCTCCCAGCCTGAGGCCAGCTCCAAGGAAGACCTCCAACCTGTTCAGCACTCATGCTCAGACCCCTGGCAACTCACTGATCCCTGCTGTTGTCCACTTGTTGGAGTGGTGCCTGCCCCGCCAGCACTGTCTTGCCCATAGCCACATTCCCATATTTGTCTCCAGTAGCCTGTGCCTATCCTCCACACTTGTCCCTTGAACAACACAGGTTTGAATGCATGGATCCACTTATACTCAGATTTTCCAACCAAACTCGAATGGAAAACACAGTATTCCCAGCAAGCGAAGGCTGCTTATGCAAAGGCCCGCCTTTCCTTACACACGGGTTCTGCAGGGCTTACAGCAGGACTTGAGTATGCATGGAGTTTGATATACACGGGGATCCTGGAACCAATCCCCACACACACCAAGGGAGGACTGTATGAAAAGGAGACTTATTCAGGGAAGTGGTTCACGTGGTTGTAGAGGCTGAGAAGTCCTGCGATCTGCCATCTGTAAGCTGGGAAGCAGGGAAGCCGGTGGTGACATGCAACCTGAGTCCTAAGGCCTGAGAGGTGGGGAAGGCAGTGGCTGATGGCCTAAGTCCCGGTTTGGGTAGGGAAACCTGAGAACCAGGAGCACCAGTGTTCAAGGGCAGGAGAGGATGGATGTCTCCACTCAAGCAGGAGTGGGTAGATCTGCTTTTCCTCCACCTTTTTGTTCTATTCAGGCCCTCAATGGATTGAACCATGCCTGCCTGCACTGGTGAGGATGGGTATTCTTTTTCAGTCCACGATTCTAATGCCAGCCTCTTCCAAAACACCTGCACAGACACATCGGATATAACGCGCTGCCAGCCATCTGAGCATCCCTTAGGCACACCACATTGACATATAAAATTAACCATCATAATACCTAATTTTATAGATTGTATAATTGTGTAGATAAATATGGATCATGTAAGCACTAACAAAAAGAAGACAGAAGCAGTATTTCCAATGTAGAACTCAAAGTGACACATTCAATGAGAGAAGGGGATGCCACGTTAACAAAAGGCATGGTCTGTTTACCCGGAATCCTGTCCCAGCTTTTCACGGGGCTGGCCACCTGTCCTCTGGCCTCAGCTTCAGTGTGCCCTCCCCAGGGTGACCTTCCTGACCATTCCACAAACAGTTCATCCCCTCCATACCTTGAAAAGGCTGCTGATTTCACCAACCTTCATAGCACCAACCAGGATTCTTTTAAATTAATACTTACTTATCTGCTTGTTTATTGCTTGTTTTGTAGCTATAATGTATGAATCATGAAGTACAGGAGGCCGCTAGATTCTCTCACCTGCCATTGTATTTCTAGTGCTTAGCACAGTGCGCAGCATACCAAAAGCGTTTAATAAGCATTCCTAAAATGAGCACCACTGCATAACATCACAAATCGACGCACCCAAAAGTTCCAGGAATATCTCAATAAAATATATTTTAAATGCAGAAAAAATTAGCCAAACTACATGAACCAGTACCAGTACGTGGCCCGTTAGGAACCAGGCCGCACAGAAGGAGGTGAGTGGCAGGTGAGTGAGCGAAGTGTCATGTGTATTTACAGCCACTCCTCCTGGCTTACATTACCACCTGAGCTCCACTACCTGTCAGATCAGTGGTGGCATTAGAGTCTCCTAGAAGCACGAACCCTACTGTGATCTGTGCATGTGAGGAATCTATATTAGGTTGCACACTCCTGATGAGAATGTAATGCCTGGTGATCTGTCACTGTCTCCCATCACCCCCAGACGGGACCATCTAGTTGTAAGGAAACAAGCTTAGAGATCCCACTGATTCTACATTATTGTGAGTTTTACCATCATTTCATTATATTACCGTATAATGATAATAGAAATAGAGTGCACAATAATGCACTTGAATCATCCTGAAACCATCCCCTACCATCATCCATGGAAAAACTGTCTTCCACAAAACCAGTCCCTGGTGCCAAAAAGGTTGGGGACACTGAATTTCGTTCAACAAATATTTACTTAATTCCTATATGAATCAGTTTCTGTTAAGTAGTTGAAGCTGAGCTGAGGATGAAATGGACAATTCTGCCTCAACAAACTTGCATCGAGATGACTCCAGGATTTGGCTAACACAACTACCACTAACTAAATATGATATATAAACATATGCACATGGCAGTGTGTGTGTATATATTACTCTATTCCAACAGATAATACATATTTAATTGTATATCTTTGGAACACTGTCAAAAATGGATCATGTTTGAGGCTAAAAAAGATATTAATGCTTTACCTAAAATTAAAATCCTTCATATTATTTTCTCTAACCACAGTGTAATAAAACCAGACTTTAATAACAAAATAAGAGCCAACAACTCTAAGCATTTGGACATTCAAATAAATCTGGACCTACACATGGAAAACAAAATTGAAATTGAATTACAATTAGTATACCCCCTACAGAAACCTGTGGAGTTTGCTCAATGTGGTACATGGAGGAAAACTTATAGAATTAACTGATTTTTTAGAAGTCAAAATAACAAAATAATTGAATTAAGCACTTGACACAAGGATATAGCAAAATAATAATAAAATTTAAGCCAAAATAAATAGGAAAAAATATAAACTTAAACATTAAAGAAATAAAGGGGGAAATCACAGTGGAGAAGTAAAAATAAGCAGTTGGTTATTTTTAAAATAAAGATAAAACAGACAAACCTCTGTAAGTCAGGCCAAGAAATAAAGAAGAAAATCAAACACAAACAGCATTAGCAATAAGAAAGGATATATAACCACAGACCCAGTGGAGACTAAATACTTATGAGAGAACCACACTCAACTCTGCATAATAAATGTGATCACGTTAACGAACGGGGCAATTTTTTAAGAAAGCCAACAAAAACAAAATTAAGTTAAAATGAAAGAATTGAATAAACCAAAGGAACTCCATGGGCTCAGATTTGCAGGTGGCACCAGGAGGTCCCCTGAGCCCAGTTCCTGGACATGGCCCTGGGACTTCTGTCCATGAGGCCTCTGGCCATCATGTCCAGTCCTCTAATGATGCCTTTAAGACAGGTTCTGTGTGTCCTTGCTTCTGATGAAAGCTTAGGCCAGTGTATCTGGTTCTTAGGGTCTGGGTCCTATGCCTTCAGTGGGAGCTGGGCTCTGCAAAATAAAGGTGGGAAAGGTCCTGCTGAGACTCGTCACCCAAAAAGAGAAACATATGACCACCGCATGAACACAAAAAGTCCTTATTGGAAATTAGAGTGGATTTGAATTCACATTTCAGCAACCTCATTTCAGTGCCAAGCAAGCTGTAACATAGGCACTCCTCTAGCAGCTCAAGTTCAGCACCATGGAGGAGCTACTTTGAATTTTATATCTCACCCCTATTACATGCAGCACTTATTTACTGAGTGCCAAATATGAGCAAGGTGTAATCTCAATGGTTTATTTACACATGTCCACTTAGATGCCTCCTAAGGGGACCTCGAAGTCAGCAAGCCCGGAAAGTGACTGCTGATCACTGACCCTCCATTTAGGATAATAAGAGCACCCACTTTGCATAGGGATTATAAAGCTTAAATGGGACTGTGAGAAGAACATGACTAGGGATAACTAAATATTAGTTATCTTTATTAGTATCCTCCTCTGCCTCCAACCTGAGCCTCCCATGACCCCTCCCTCATTATAAACTCACTCAAGCCAAGTGCAGCCTTTATCCCTGAAGACCCACCTCTCATATCACCTGCTCTGTACAGAGCAGCGGTCCCAGGAAGGGCAAGCCCTGGACTCTCTGCACTCCCAACACTGCCTCAGGCCTCCCTGACCTCTCACAGCTCTGTGCTCCTCAGGCACAGAGCTCTAGTCACACTGTCCTCCTTTGGTCCTTGAACATCCCAAGCCCACTTGTGCCCCAGGAACCTTTGCATTTTCCTGATAGTTTCTGCCCCAAATCTTTACCTGGCTGGATCCTGTCCATCCTACAAGTGTCATCCTATCTCTCCTGTCCTCTGAGACAACTTCCCCCATCACCCTAACTGGAATGCAGCTCCCTTCCCACCCCACCCTTTACTGCCCCTCCTCATCTTATTTTCTTCATATCACTGCCTGCAATGGGTCTATCTGTCCCCCCATTGGAATGTAAGCTCAAAGATCTAAGACCTTAGCCCCAGGATCTCAATAAATAAATAAAAAATTAATGCATGGATAGATGAATGAATGGATGGGTGGATAAATAGACAGGTGGATAGATGAATGGGTTGGTGAATGGATAGATGGGTGGATGGATGGATGGATGGATTCATGAACTAATAGGAACTTCTGTTTTAAAACTTAAAATCTGAATGACTATCTACTTAATGTCTGTGTCCTAATAGAACATGAGTGCTGAAAGACAGAGAAGGTGTCCTACTGATTCCTGTCTACCTAGTGCCTAAAAGTATGCCATCCAGCTTTCTGCTGACTTAATTTAATGCATTCTATGTTGCCCTAAACTCTTACTGCAATGATTCTCAAATGTACCTGTTCAGTACAGCCTCTGCTTTTCCTACTCTCTCCACTTTCCTTGTAGTATATTAAAGATGGCCTCTTTTGTCATGTCTCCCGTTGAGAAGTGGGCTCTGATGTCCTTCCCCTTGAATCTGGGCTGGTCCTGGGGATTTGCATGGCCAATAGAATGTGGCGGAAGGGAACTACTGGACTTCTGAGGCCAGGTCATAAGGAGCCTTGCAGCTTCTGCATGGGTCTGTTGGCAGTCTCATTATTGGAATCCAGTTGCCATGCTGTGAGGTATCCATGCCACATGAAGAGTCTATGTCTAAGTCTATGCATGAGTTCCAGCATCAACCTGCAGCCAGGCAAGCAAGCCATCCAGGGTGCCTAGGCCAGCTGAGCCTTCAGTTGAATACAGCACCAGCCAACGTATGACTGTAACCACCCAGTCAACCATAGAACAATGGGAGATAATAAATTCTTATTAAACCGCTAAGTTTCTGCATAGTTTTCTAGGCAGCAATAGCTGAAGAAATACTCTCTAATAAATATCAAAATAAAGATGTAATGAAAAATAGGTCAGTATACACAGTAGAACAGAAAGAACACTGGGAACTAGGTGTTCTAGTCTTAACTCTGCTACAAGCTAGTTGTTTAGGCTCGTGTAACCTCTCTAGGTCTTTTGGGAGAGAGTATTTTAATTTAAGAGATGAGACCTGTCATATGTAACCCTAAGTCTTTCATCCTGTGTACGCATTTTTACAATTTGTTTTTACCAAATTTTATTGTATAACTAAATAAAGTAAATAACGTATACAATTTAATTCAGATTTAATTCAGGTGTTCTTGTAATATGAGTAAGGAAGTAAAAAATAAGTGCTACCAACATCACAATTTTGCCTTGGGTTGGTCCAGTTTAAGAAGCAAAGAAAAAAGTAGGACACCAGAGTACAGATCCGGAGGGCATCTTCAAGAATAAAGACTCCAGCCTGCTGTAGAGATCCAATCAAGAAAATGAGTTGCCAGTAATTAAAATGTGCTTGTTAGAAATAGGACGGTGACCCAGGGTCAATGACAGGAAGGGTTTGGGGGTTGCATTGTTTTGCTTTGTTTTGTTTTTCTTCTGCGTTTAAATGAAGGGTTTGATGATGTTGGCAAGTTGCTTGCTACACAAGGAGAGGGTCGGAACTCAATGAGGGCTTCCAGCTCAGATATCATTATTCCAGGATTTGGAGCTCTTCCCTTTGTTTCTAAAGCAGAAATGTGATCACATGGTTCCCCTGCTGAAAAATTTATCATGCTCCTATTGTCTGCAGCAAAAGGAACAATTCGAATTTCTGTATCTGGCCCTGCCTGCTTCCTCACCACCACCCACCCAGACCCCACACCCCCCACACCCCGACACATTGAGCACCAGTCTTTACTGAAGCACCTGGTCCTTCTCCCTCGGGGTGCTCATCTCCCAGATGGAGAACCAGGTAAAGATATGCTTCTGTCTTACCCCTGGCCCACTTCCTGTTGAACTTCCCTGACTGCAGCTACACCAACTTTGGATTTGGAAATGATTTGAGAGCAGCTTGCTTTAAAAGCACTCTACTTTGGGCTGGCAGCTGGACTTTGCCTTCAGCATTTGCCATGCAGGTGATCCTTGGACTTAGCTGGTTCTTGGTGTGCTTGCCTCAGACTTGGTGACGCCCCATGCCTCCGCTGACAATCGGAAATTCTTCACTTCCTGCCAGGTGCTTCCCAGCGCTCCCTGCTGCCAAGAGAACGGCGGCAGGCAGGCGTCTCTTCAGGATGCCCTTCCAGCTGCCCGAGGGCCCTTCTCCTCCTCTGCCCTTAGCATCAGGGACGCGTCCACTCTCTCCCAAGCCTCTGCAAATGCTCCCTGCTCTAGGAATGAGGTGGAGCACACAGCACTTAGCACAAAGACCAGTCTTCCACAAGGAGTAGCTGTTTTTACATCATTTCCTCATCCACTTATAATTACATAAATAATTCTTAAATAAGTAATATATGCATATGACAAAATCAAAAGCACAAGAAGTCAAATCAAAGGTCAAGAGGCACATCATTCAGTTTCTGACTCCACATTTGTTTTATCTGGCATACTAGTGTGTGGCACGCATAACACTCATTCCTGGGGTTTTTTTAAAATACTCAGAGAAATTTTATTTTCTCTTTAGTTTGCCCAATAAATTCAGCACATCTTTCTTGGCATTGCAAATCATGTATTCCCGATGTGGACAGTCCCAATTCTTAAGTATTATAGGAGCTTATTGCGTTTTTTTTAAGTTGAAAATATTCTGATTTTTAAATGTCAAAAAAACACAAATGTATAAAAGGTTTATGATGAAAGGCCCAGTCCTATCTTTAGCACCGGGTTGCCCAACTACTCAAGACCCTCCACTGGGAGGCAAATATAATTTTTAAAATAGCTTTTAATATTTTGCTATTAATAAACTAAACTAGCCAACTGTAGTTGACCATGTCCTCCTTTTGCCACTGCGATGTCAAAATGCCCACTTCTATTTTGGGCACTAAGATAATGCAGTTCTGATTTTCCGCATGAGTCTCCTCGGCTTGACTGCAGGCACCTTGACCACAGGGAACACTAAGGCATCAACAGATGTCTCTAGGACTATGTTGACAGAGCCGTTCTCCCACAGAACTTAATAATCAATGAGACAGATAAACTGCACATACCTGTGGAACTTTGGGGAGCCAAGGGTCAGAATCCACATCTCTTCTTCCTGTTTCCAGAGCAGCAACCAAGGCTCATACCAGCCTCTCACCCGCTTCAGACACACCCCTTGCCCGTGCCTGTGGGGCAGGTTTCCCAGACTCTGGGGCCACTGCCTGTCTGGGCAGAAAGTGCCTGGAGAAGAGGTCCAGGGGGTGGAATGCTTTGGCCAGAAGAGCGGGCTGGCTCCAGGCTTGTCTGCTGGGAACGGGATGATTCCTTCGGACTCACAGCATCTGGCCTCTCTGGCAGCAGATTCTCCCTTTACTAAGTCTGCCCCACCCCCTCATGATTCTCTGAATTTCTCACATCGCACCTGCCTCTGACCACAGGCCACTTAATGACCTCAGAGACTAAGTAACCACCATACCAACTACCACGTGACCTGCAGGCCCCTCCCTTGGTTATAATGTAGGTTTTACACCACAATCCTTTCTAGTTATTTGGCTTCTTCACCTGTTACTTGTCCCTATCACCAAAATAATAATAATAGCTAACAGTTAAGATGAGGGAAACTGAATCAGGCAAGGTGTAAGTGGCCTGCCCCAGGTCACAGGCCAGGAGACAGAGCCCCAGCTCCAGGGCCTGAGCGCTGAGTTCTGTGCAGCCAGGAGAAGCTGCTGCACACGCCAGCAGGTGGGGAGGGGATGGCAGACCTGGCTTTAGAAGTGGAGGTGCAATTTAGTCTATTGGATACAGCCAGGAACACACAGACCCTGCCCAAATCACAGCCACCATCCCATGAGGCTGCTCTGAGAGAGGAACACACCCAAAGGACAAGTCAGACGGGGAGAGTAACAGTACTTCAGATGGGGAAAGTAACACTATTTCAGATGAGGAAAGTAACAGTACTTCAGATGGGGAAAATAACAGTACTTCAGATGGGGAAATCAACAGTACTTCAGATGAGGAAAGTAACAGTACTTCAGATGAGGAAAGTAACAGTACTTCAGATGAAAAAGGCAATAGTACTTCTGATGGGGAAAGTAACAGTACTTCAGATGATAGGGAAAGTAACAGTACTTCAGACAGGGAAAGTAACAGTACTTCAAATGGGGAAAGTACTTCAAATGGAGAAGGTAACAGTACTTCAGATGGGGCAAGTAACAGTAATTCAGACAGGGAAAGTAACAGTACTTCAGGGCTGCTGCACTTTTTGTTACCCATCCCCTGTGCAGGACCTGCATCAGTGCTGGGTAAAAAGGTCCAAACCAGCTCCAAGGGGCCTCCCCAGCTTATTCCCACCCCTCCCTCCCTGCCACCCTTGCCCAGCCCCAGGAATGCCAGACTCCAGCCAGACAGAGCAGAAAAAGTGACTAGGTGAGACACTTCACAAGGATGCTGACCACCTGCCCAGAGCGTGGACTATCTCCTCCTCCACCGGGAAGCATGGGGAAGACAGGACACCAATGGGAATCAGCCAAAAGAGGCTTCTAGAAAGTTTCCAATAACTGGCATTGAGTTTGTCCTTTCCTGTTCTCTCAAAATGTTAGGGAAGACAAACATAAAATACATGGGTACAATATGAAGTGTAGAGGGCCTGGAAGTGAAACCCTGCTTCTGCAGTCTGAATGCGTCTGTGTCTTCCGCCCCACAGTGCCAGCCTCCCTCCAGAGCATGCCCAGCCTGCTGAGGGCGACTGACCCACCTCTCTTATTCCCAGCCCCCTCTAAGGTGCACTCCGGGTACGTGGGGAAAGAGTCACATGGTCTTATGGGGATGGTAAGCAAGGTAAAGAGTTCCAGAACCCATGCTCAGATGCTGATCAACTATTCCAGAGTCTGAAACAGTCTCCTGTGTGGCACTGCAGGGGCAGTCCACCCTCCCTGTGCTCAGTCCAGCCAGCGTCCCCTGCTGCTGAGTCAGCCGGCCTCAGAGCACAGAGCACCCTCGATACAGCTTCACCCTGCTCTGCACCTGGCCCACACGGTGAACCCCCTGGCTCTCAACCCAGCTCCTCCCAACACGGGAGCCCATGGTTGGGCAAGGAACATTTCCCTGGGTGGGCTGACCCTGAGGAAGCAAACTAAACCCTGGCCCCAGTGCCTGGTCAGCAGTTAATTCAAGGTAACTCACTGATGAGTCGGGGGTGACCCAGGCACTGGTGAAGTGTAGGGTAGGCTCTATTCCATCCTGGAGCACCCACATGCACAGAGCAGGGGGCAGGCTCTGCCTGCTGTGGCCTGCCAAGGGCCCAGGGCCACTTACACTGACCTGCCCCAGCTGGAGCCTGTGCTTCCAAAATTAAAATTAAAAAAAAAAAAAAAAAGAATATCTCCTGGGGGCTGTTGATCCTCCGTGAGGTCCAGCTTGTCAATTCTCCTTTGAAGGTGAACAGCAGAAACAACACAAACTTAAAACAAAGACTATAAACCACTAAACACACAGAGCTCTACTATTTCAAGGGGGTGGTGGAGAGAACACCAAGGAGGGGTAAGAACGTGTTATAAATCAGCTCCCACCTGCCAGCATTCCAGCCATCTCACTAGGAGAGGTGGTGAGATGAAGTCATCAGCGGTGGGAATGCTGAGCCCACCCTGGGGCTACGGCAGGACAAAACACCCGGGGACTCTCCAGGGCAGCCCACGGCCTCCACCTCACTGGGATTTAGCTGATATATTCAGAGGTGGTCTTGGGCTTGGGCTTCGAGGAGATGAGAAGGGGGATCAGTAGTCTGGGTGTGTACAGCCACATTTTCCGCTGCAGTCAGGATGACTGTAGCTCAAATGCACCCTTGTTCCTGCTCCAGGAAGATGATGGGGCCCAAAGGAAAAAGCAGAGATGTCTGGGTTAGCAGAGGCGAGTTTTAATCTTGACTCAGCCACTGCTGAGAACCTTGGAAAGGGGCCAGGCAGACTACGAGAGAAGCCCCTGGGCATTCAGGCTCTCAGCAAGGAGGCCAAGAGATTGAGTAGAACCAATGGAGTGGTTCCACCAATCGAGTGGAATCCAAGTCAAGGAGATGTGGATGTTTCCAGTCGGATTTGGAAGACGGAGGAATAGATGCTGACCATGGGGAAGCGTGAGGATTGGAGTTGGGCATTGACCCTCCCAGTTCCTCTCCACACCAACTCCCACCCCCAAGAGCTGAGACTCAGAGAGGGCTAACTGCTAGACTGCACTCCCATAGTTTTTCCCTCAACAACCACCCAGAAGGTGCTAGCCCCTGTACTAGCCATGAAGAAGAAAAGGGTGAAGACCAAATGTGACCTCTCTGCCACTGTGACTCTAGGCATAGCCACCCTGGCCCACATCCTGGGCTTCCTGCACGGTGTCCTTGATTTGGGTGGCTCCCTCTGCACCTGCCCATTCTCTCTAATTTTTTTTTCTCTCTCAACTGGAAGCATCCGTGTACTCTGAACATTTTGTCTTCTAAAACTAAATGCCCTGGTAGAAACTAATCTGAGGGGCAACATTCTTTCCCTGGTCACGCCCAGCACTGGTTGCTCTGCCCTCTGCCCTCAGCGCCCTTTCTCAGCACATTCCTGTGTTTCCATAGCTGGCAATCCCACCCCAGACCTCTCTGTTCTCACCTGGCAGACAGGTGGCGGCGCTCAGGGTAGCTGAGGGGTGAAGACTGTGCACACCAGGAGTGACTCCTGGATCTTCAGAGGCTACCTTCAGGGGCTGGTAGCCGTTGTGAACACCAAGAAGAGGAGTCAAGTCCTGGTCCAAGGACACACCCCACTCCTTTCCCCGACATGGCCCACTCAGAGGCTCACTGCTTTCACATGTCTTATTTTACTTCCCCTCAAGTAGCCCTGTTAACTATGGTTGAGTGCGATTATGTACATGGCATAATTATAACGTATATCTGCCTCCCTCCACCCCAGCACCTTTTGCCTGGGTCCTCACCAGCTCCCACACTGGCCTTAGCTTCCAGAGCTGTCTCACTATGTGTGTGCACACATGATTCCATCAGATTCTGAGGGGTAGAAATCCTCTCTCCACCAGATTCTGGTTGGTAGAAATCCTGTATTTACACCTCAAGTTCAGCACATAGACAATGCATATAGACAAGCATATAGAAAGCATATAGACAATGTAATGCTTTCCTGTTAAACCTCATTGAACCTTGAAGCTTATCATTTCAATTCTGGAAATAAAAGAGTGACTCAGATGATGGGCCCCAGAGCCCTGAAATAAGCATGTTGTGAGAGTGACTGCTGATGCTCTGGCTGTCTTCTCGAGGGCCTGTGGTGTATGTTAAGGGGGCTACAAACAGAACAGGAGATGTTTCTGCCCTTCTTCTCACCTGGTGACTTTCATGACCATTTTCAGTCACTCGGCATATGCAGGGCCTCCAGTTACACAGAAACATTGGCTAGAGCAGCGTCCGCTCACTTATAAAAACAATGTCACCTGGACAGCTGCCAGGGCTCAGGACTGGGGGACACCTGTTGCCCCTGTGGAGGGAGCTACTCCAAAACTTAGGAAAAACAGAAAGATTTGAGAATTTAGGGACTCCTTAATGACTCAGCAGGGCTGCTAATAGGTCATCATCTCCCTTTTCATAGCTCTGTAATTTTTTTGTGTGGAGTAGAGTTCTGGAAACACTGGATCTCTTTTCCTTGCCACACAGACTACTTAAGAGACGTCGATCCTGTCTTTTAAATTGTCTGTTGTAAGGCTATAAACTTTGACAATTTTTGTATCTATGTAGCTGTTGTGAGTTCTGAAAACTTGAAACGAATCATTATTAACTATCAAATAAAAGACCAGTGAGAACACTTCTGGCATCTCCTGGACCTTGTAATTGTTATCACTGTAGATCTGGCATGTTAGTTATTATATTCTCTCCATCATGCGAAGGCTGGTTGTTTGTATTGTTCATTTCTTACACACATGGAAACTAAGGATTATCTCATCCAGGATAACAGAATTGGCAGCCAGGTTTTCTTGCTCCTAATTTCATTATTTTCCATTTTATGAACAAATTTGCTTACTATAGAGTAAATTTATAACTTTCACTAGGAGGGAATCTGTTACACTGTGGGTAAGAGAGTCACAAGCAGTTTCTGTGCAAGTGAAAACAGATCTGGAGATGGGCAAGGCTTATTCCATGTGAGTTTCTTTGGAATAATCTCTTTATAAAGGGAATTGGATGGCTTAAAAGACATTAAATGTCATCTTACCTACAAAACAATGCTCTATCTTGAATACCCGCTGTGGATGCACTACTTTACAAAGCAATATACCTGTGTTATGTCAGTTCTAATAATCAGGTCTTCCTTCTATTAATATATCTTGGCCTCCATTTGGACAAGATGTGGTACATCTTTTCCACATCATGCAGCCACAAACATTCTTTTACAGTCCTGAACTGTGATCCAACACAGTCCCCATTTCTGTTAATTTTGTATCAACCCCACATTAAGGCCAGTGGCCAACAACTGTCTCCTAAAACATCTCTGGAAAATGTCCCTTCCACTTGACATAAATCTTTGGATATGTTCACTGCCCAAATGCACACAAACCTTTCTTCTAGCTTATCATTCAACCTGAGGCAATTCGTGTAAAATGTGTGCTAGATATTGGTTATCATGAAGGTGAATGGGACAGGTAGCTAACGCGGTGAACAAAAACAGGAAGAGTCCTTTCTGACATCTTGAAACGCTAACATCCAAAAAAAATTCAACTCTCCCAGACTAATATTCCCATCAAATAAACTGATTCACTTAAAATAACCCAGTCTTAGGGTCTCATGGAACCCACAAAGCAACTGGTGATTACAGCATTATTTCGTCGTGGTTTACAAACTATCATTTCTAAAAACTCCGTTCTAAAATACTTCCTGAGATGATTGCCATTGCTCTGTTGTTTAAAGACACTGTATTGTTAAGTGTTGTTGTGTTTTGTCATGGTTGTTTTTGGTTTGAGTTGGGACTGGTCTATCCATCTCGTTTATACTAACGCACTTTCTTCAAGCCTGAGTGATAACCTTTCCAGTGCTAATGAAAATGGCTGTACCATGAAGGTCAGGAAATGTTTCTTATCAAAATAAATATTGAGCTTCAAGAGCCAAGGCAAGGCAAGGGGACATGTGCTGGGGGAGGAAGGTAAGGTGGGAAGAGATTTATAAACAAAAGAAATAACAAATGCAAATGGCCCAGGGATGAAGAAATCATGTCAGGATGCAACGGCAATTCTCCCAAGTGCAAGAGTGCTTTTGGCAAATTATTAGTACCAATAATAGAGAAAAGTTGTTAGACATAAGACCAACATAAAAAAATTCACCACGGACAACTACTTAGAAAATGTAATTTAAGAAAGAGATTGCATTTACTATAACAAGAGTCTACATATCTGGTGAAAAATTCTATGGAAGCAGCACAGAACCATTTTGGAGAATGTTTTTTTACTTTTTTGAAAGACATATAAGAGGTCAGGAGTTCAAGACCAGCCTGGCCAACATAGCAAAACTCTGTCTCTACGAAAAATACAAAATTAGCCAGGTATGGTGGCACACACTTATAATCCCGGCTACTTGGGGGGCTGAGGCAGGAGAATCGCTTGAACCTGGGAGGCAGAGGCTGCCGTGAGCAGAGATCAAGCCATTGCATTCCAGCCTCGGCAACAGAACAAGACTCCATCTGAAAGAAAGAAAGAAAGAAAGAAAGAAAGAAAGAAAGAAAGA
The DNA here is from genome assembly GCF_043159975.1 of Macaca nemestrina. Lineage (NCBI taxonomy): Eukaryota > Metazoa > Chordata > Mammalia > Primates > Cercopithecidae > Macaca > Macaca nemestrina. The sequence continues at coordinate 90,050,054 of NC_092133.1, read as the reverse complement.
AAGAAAGAAAGAAAGAAAGAAAGAAAGAAAGAAAGAAAGAAAGAAAGAAAGAAAGAAAGAAAGAAAGAAAGAAGAGGGGGGGGAAGAAGGAAGGAAGGAAGGAAGGAAGGAAGGAAGGAAGGAAGGAAGGAAGGAAGGAAGGAAGGAAAGAAGGAAGGAAGAAATCTGAAAGACTGTATTGGACACCATGGTTGTAAAGACTGATTATATAGATGTGACTTTTCCTCCAAATAATTCACAAGTGCAGTGAAATTCCCATCAAAATTCCAAGCAGCATTTCCATGGAGCTTCTTAGGGTCATCCTAAAGGTTATTTGAAAGAGTAAAGGCAGCCGTGCACAGTGGCTCACGCCTGTAATCCCAGCACTTTGGGAGGCCGAGGCAGGTGAATCACGAGGTCAAGAGATTGAGACCATCCTGGCCAACATGGTGAAACCCTGTCTCTACTAAAAATACAAAATTAGCCGGGTTTGGTGGCACACGCCTGTAGTCCCAGCTACTCAGAAGGCTGAGTCAGGAGAATCGCTTGAACCCAGGAGGCAGAGGTTGCAAGTGAGCCAAAAATGTGCCACTGCACTCCAGCCTGGTGACAGAGCGAGACTCTGTCTCAAAAAAATAAAATAAATAAAATAAATAAAAAAGAGTAAAGGCACAAAACAGTTGAAACAAACAAAATAGGGAACCTGGAAAGAGGCCCACACATTTATGGGAATTGAAACTACAATAAAGATGGCAGTATAAATCAGTGGGGGAAAGAGGGACAATTTAATAAATGGTAACTTGACAATGATGCCAAAAGACCCCAGGACCCCATGTGATCTGCTCCCACATCCTCTCTTTCCTCATCTCTTACCACCCTCTTCTCCTTGTGCTCTGGCACTTGGGGCTCTGTGCTGGTCTTTGGATTGGGGGATGCTTCTATCTCAAGCCTTGCCCACTTGCAGGTTCCTTGGGCTGGAATGTTTTTCCCCAGAAAATCCACACCCCCTTGACCCTTACACAAGTGGCACCTTCTCAATGAGGCCTTTCTTTTCTAGACCACCCCTCCTAACTTCTCAATTCCACCACTACCACCATCACCTGCTCCACTGAAAATACATACACCATAATAATCCTGGTGGTTTTTGGTTTGGGTTTGTTTGGTTGGTTGGTTGGCTAGGGTTTTTTTGTTTTGTTTTGTTTTTCCCATGCCTTTCAAATGTAAGCCGTGGGAGGAAGGAATTCTTGTCCCTTCTGTTCACTGTGATATTCTTCTGAACAGTGTTCACTGGATAGAAGGCCTTCAATAAATAGTACTCAAATAAATAAACGACTGCATAATTTGCCAAGCTACAATCTTCCAGGAACTGTACTAACAGCTGGAAAACAGAAGTGGGCGGGGAAGAAAAAGAGGCCTCACCCTCAGGGAACTAACAATCTTCTGGAGAAAAAAAAAAAAAACAGGCTAATATGTATACATGTGGATATATAATTTAAAATTGAGGATGTTAGGAAGGAAAATTCTGTTGTTTCCACCCCACAGGGCAAGGTCGTTAGTTTTTGTTTTGCTTTGTTTTGTCATGCTGTATTAACTGTGAAAGCGTATCCTCCACCTCCCGAGAATCAATCACTTCTTGGTATTCTCAGTTGCTCCACTATCATTATAATCCAGATTTTGAGAAGTCAGAAATTCCTGTTTCTAGTCTTTGTTCTGATGTGGAGCGGGATCTCCCTGAGTTGCTTCATTGGAGACTAGAAGCCTGCAGACACAAGGCCCCCTCTTCCTGTGAGGTCAGCCTCGCAAACCAGCAACGCTCACAAACCCTCAACGCTCACAAACCCTCGAGAATGTCATCATCTACCTGCCTGGTGCAGCAGCCTCTGTGAGAGGTGGGCCCCGTGGCTCCTTCCTTTCATGGAATTCCATGAGTTTTTTATGACTAAAAAAGGATTTCAGAAGTCCACCTCGCACTGGTGAGATGCAGATGGTTTTTGAACATAAGAGCCCCAAGTCACCAGCTTTTCATCATTATTGCCAGCCCAACCCTAAATCAACATTCAGTTGCTTTTATAAGAAGTAGGTGAAAGATCTTGAGGAAAAAAGCCATGGAACACTTGAAGATTACACTGGATGAACAGAATTATCTTTATTGAACCCAGATCTAAAAAGCAGGGCTCACTCAGGAAGAATTCCACCCACAGGCCAGCACATTCACTCTGGAGTGGTGCACCCGGAGCTGCACGACGTATGGAACTGACAGGTTCTGTCTTTCCACCTCTTTCTTTGGCAGGCTCGGCTCTGTTTTTCATTGTCTTCACCACATGTTCTCTCCTTGGTGTATGTTGCAATTGTTGACTCGTAGAGCATCAAAAGGAAACAAAGCAGAAATTGGCCAGAGCCAAAAGCAACTCAGAATTTGAACTGAACTTACTCAAAGCAGGGCAAGAAGGCAGAGGCTTACAAAAGTGCCTTTTGTTTGAACCAAAGACTGGAGCCAAAGAATCTGTGTCCAGAAGCTCTTGTGCATGGATGAGCCTCCGATCCCAACCTTCAAGAAGCCAGCTGGACGAGGGGAGGCTGGCAGCTGTGTCTCAGAGAGCTGAAGTCACAAACAGATCCCGCTTTGGCACTGGAGTCTTGAGCCCCATGGAGCTTGGAGAGTTCTAACAGATCCCACCCCCATGGCAGTGGATCTATCCCGGGTTTAGGGCGATGTGCATTCCAGGCACACTGTATCCATTAACTCAGTGACACATTCTATTATTCTACTGATTGCATCAGCCCTTGTCTCAATTACCCAAAGATGCTGTGACTGTAGGACTCCAGATTTACATTACAGAGGCTTCCCCCACCTCAGGCTCAGTCCCCAGCACCCAGTTGGAGACACACATGACTCATGCCACAGAAGCCCTCTGTGTGCCTGGCCCCCACATCTTCCAGGAGTAGCCCCTGTCCTGACTTCTAACAGCACAGATCAATCCAGGAGGGGCCACTCAGAACACAATCACCTTGTTATTACACACGCAGTCAGTAAGTGAGCATGCTGTCCATCCTATCCCCCATGTTTCATTTGTATCTCCATTTAGAGGCAGTGGAGCTAGGAGACAAGTCCCATTGCCAGGGTTTGATTCTGGCCCATCCATTGCTTACCCCCATGAGGATTCTGTTTCCTTATCTTTAAAATGAAGGCAAAAATGTCAGATTACTCCAAGGAGTAAATAAGATAACGTGTAGGACATATCACACGAACGGCTCCCCCAGCCCGTAGAAAGCAGCCCAAGTCCCTTCCCCTTCCTCCTTCCTTCTTTCCTCCATTCATTCCTGCTGCTTTTCCTTTTTTCTTTCACTAATTCATTCTTTCTGTTCATCTTCCTCAGCAGTGCCTCCTGGAAGCAGTTCTGGCCTTGGAAGCCACTGCCACAGCCACTTTCCAGGAGGATGGGCCCTGGCAGCTCTGGGGCTCTCGCCCTCCCCGGTTCTCACACTACATGCAGGGAACCACTCATGGGGCAGCCCCAGAACCCAGTGGTGGCAAGGTCTGAGGCTCCCACCTACCCTGTCCTGATCCTTCCCATGAGGCCGCTCTGGCTCCAGACTCCTCCCTCTCGACGCCCTGCCCAACCCCCGTGCTTCCTTCCACAGCAAACGGCACCACCAGCTCCCACTTTACCTGGCATTTCCGCCCCCAGCCTGGCCATCAATCCATTTCCTGATCCTTTCATGTTCCTTGCTTTTGGATTTCTAAAACATGCCCCTACTCCTTCCCCATTTCCACAGCCTTCATTCATTCCAACATTTTTCCTCTTGTATTACAATGGTCCCCTCATCACAGATGCTGTCTCTCCAATCTGGGTTCTCAAAAGTGCATTTCTCAGGTCAGATCCAGCCCCTCCTACTCCTCCAGCCCCACTGCCCATCCCCTGACCCCCCCGGGAGCCCCCGAGTGCACTATCTCTCTCCTACCTGGCGCCTCAGCTCACACCCTCTTCACCTCCCACTGTGGCCTAGATCACAGCTCCCTGGACTCCAAGCCATTATTTGGCAGCAAGTCCTCCTGCCACGGGCCAGTGTGCTTGGCGAAGGGGGCATAGTCACATGAAGTCTGTGCTCCTGGGAATATCCTGGTTTGCGCTGAAGACAGCAGTGACAAGGCAGTGCCTGTTTCCCAGGATCCTCCCTGCCTGCGCTGCACATGCAAAGCTGTTACGGTCCCACATTAGGCAGGGTGGGGGCACACTAGGACATTGGAAAACACGTGGAACAGTCCTCACTACCTGGAGTCCAAGGTCTGGCATTGTGAGCTCACCAGCAGTGTTGGTGCAAAGGTTTCAGGTGGCACCCCTGGGTATAGCTGTCTTCTTAGTCCAAAGCATCCCTCACTGGGGGGCTCAGCCATGGCAGCCTCCATTAAGAGATTCTCATGCTCTGGATGCTTCAGTGGGGGGTCAGAGAGAAACATCTTCACTCCTGGGCAGCTCAGTCAGGCTGAGGCTGGATGGGCTGGGAGCTCACTGCTGGACACTAAAGTGGTATGTTCCCAGGCTTGGGGTCACTGTCTGACCTGTCAACAGCCCTAATACAGGTCACTGAGCAGCCTGTTGTCCACCTCTCTGACCAACCTGTGAAATGCACAGCCTCCAGAAAGTGTGCTCTGAATAGGAGGCTCTGTAGCCCCTCCCTCACACACCAGAACCCCCACAAGGGATTTCATAATTGTCGTAACATTGCCCCACATAGAACTAAAAAGAGGTTGCGTGGCCAAGCGCGGTGGTTCACGCCTGTAATTCCCAGCACTTTGGGAGGCTGAGGCACGTGGATCACTTGAGGTCAGGAGTTCAAAACCAGCCTAGCCAACGTGGTGAAACCATCTCTACTAAAAATACAAAAATTAGCTGGGTGTAGTGGTGCACTCATGTAATCCCAGCTACTCGAGAGGCTGAGGCAGGAGAATTAAGAGCTTTGGAGGCAGAGGTGGCAGTGAGCTGAGATTGTGCCACAGTGCTCCAGCCTGGGCAACAGAGCGAGACTCTGGCTCAAAAGAGAGAGAGAGAGAGGGAGAGAGAGAGACTGTGTGCCTTCCATATTACTAAGACAGAAAAGAAAATGCAAAGAAACTATAAACAATTTAGCAAAATGTGGAAAATACAAATAACCACTGGAAGAAATATAAAATGGAGCATAAGAGGATGAAAGTAAGAGCAAGTACATCTGCCATAACAATATATGTAAATAAGATAAATGCAACTGGAGTAAAAATTACTATGTGCTGCATAAATGAGAGTTTCCCAGCAAAGTAGCCAGGAAGGTGAACAGAGAGGGACAGTGCAGAGACCCACGTGGACAGAAATGGGAAGAAAGCAGGGGCGGCTTCCATGACAATATCACAAAGCTAATTGGCTTTAAAGTGCTAAAAGGCATTAAAATTCCACATTATAATAATGAAACACATAATCTATAATAAACATGGGTCTGTCATAATCCTCTATGTGCCAAATTATCCACCATTAAATATCAAGCAGAAATTGCTAAATGGAAGAGGACACCTCCTTATGGACGTCCTCATTGTCAAAAATATCTCTTGTCTTGTTCAGGTTTTGTTAGTAATACTCATAAGTACATGAAATTATAACATTTATGTTTACCTGGCACTATGGTTTGAATCTTTGTCCTCTCAAAAATTCATTTTGAAATTTCATTGCCATTATAACCGTTTTAAGAGGTGAGAGCTTTAAGAGGTGATTAAGCCATTAGGGCTCTGCCTTCATGAATGAATTAATGCTGTTATCATGGAAGTGGGTTTGTTAGAAAGGGGTGTGTTTCAAAGAAGGAAACTACAGACACTGGGGTCTACTTGAGGGCGGAGGGTGGGAGGAGGGAGGGGAGCAGAAAAGATAGCTATTGGGTTCTGGGCTTAATACCATGGTGATGTAATAATCTGTACAACGTTAGGGGATTCTCATGCTCTGGGCGCTTCGGTGGGGGATCAGAGAGAAACACCTTCAACCCTGTGCAGCTCAATCAGGTTGGGGCTGGATGGGCTGGGAACTCACTGCTGGACGTTAAAGTGGTGTGTTCTCAGGCTCCGAGTCACTGTCTGACCTATTGACTTCCCTGTTACAGGTCACTGAGCAGCCCGTTGTCCACCTCTCTGACCAGCCTGTGAAGTGCACAGCCTCCAGAAAGTGTGCCCTGAGCAGGAGGCTCTGCAGCCCCTTCCTCACACACCAGAGCCCCCAAAACGAATTTCATGATTGTCCTAACGTTTCCCCACACAGAACTAAAAGGACTGATGTGAGTATACCTATGTAACAAACCGTCACATGTTCCCCCGAACCTAAAATCCAAGTTTCAAAAAAAAAGGGGGTGTGTGTTTGCCCTCTCTTCTTTGTCTTTCTCTTGCCCTCTCTCACCTTCCTCACCAGCTCCCTTCTGCCTTGGGATAATATAGCAAGAAGGCTGGCTCTTGAAAGACGCTGACACCTGATATTGGACTTCTCAGCCTCCGTAACTGTGAGCCAGTGAATTTCTGTTCATTATAAATCACCCAGTCTCAAGTATTTTGTTATAGTAGCACAAATGGACTTAGACAGAAAATTGGTATCAAGAAGTGGAGGTTGTGCCATAACAAACACATGAAAATGTAGAAGCAGCTTTGAAACTGGGCAATGGGTAGAGACTGGAAGAGTTTGGAGAAACTGACTGGAAATAGCTTGTATTGCCATGAAAGGAGCATTAAGAGCAATTCTAGTGAGGAGTCAGAGGAAGAAAGGGGCTGTAGGGAAAGTCTGAATCTTCCTAGAGATTACTAAGTGGTCGTGATCAGAATGTTGGTAGAAATAAGGACAGTCAAGGCAATTCTGATGAGGTCTCAAGTTGAAATGAGAGAAAAGGTACCAGACACTGGAGTAAAAGCCACCTCGTTACAAAGTGGCAAAGACCTTAGCTAAATTGTGTCCACCCCAAGTGCTTTGTGAAAGGCAGAATGTAAGAGAAATGAACTAGAACACCTGGTCAAAGAAATATCTAAGCAACGAAGTATTCAGGGTGCGGTGTGGCTTCTCATAACTGTGTATACTAAATTTTGAGAAGAGAAAATTTATTTAAAAACAAAATTGTATAGTTAAAAGAAAAACATAGTTTAAGGATTTGAAGGATTCTCAACCTGGCCTTGTGATAGAGGATGAAAGAACATTTTCAGGAGAGGAAACCAATGATGCAGCCAACTCACCATTTGATAAGGAGATTCATATGGATAGAAGGAAGCCAGAGGCTGTTCACCAATGACCCCCAAGTCACTTCAGACATTATTGGTGGTATCCCTCCCATCACAAGTCCAGAGTGCCAGATCCTTCCTGAGGACGGACATACGTCAAAAGAGAGGCCTAGGGGACCCTCCAGACTTTGGGCTGCACTGTCCAGGGCTGCCTCAAGTCTCTGCTTCCCACTCCTCCAGCTGCCCCAGCCATGGCTCAAGTAGACCAGGTACAGCTTGGCCCGCTGCTTCAGAAGGTACATGCCAGAAACCCTAGCAGCATCCATGTGATGCTGATTCTGCAGGTGCACAGGATGCAAGAGCTAAGAAAGCATGGGTGCCTGCCATAGATTTTAAAAGATGTCACAGGCAGAGACTTACCACAGGAGTGAAGTCATTGCAGAGAGCCCTCACTTGGGCAATGCCCAGGAGAAGTGTGAGGACAGAGTTGCTGCAGAGAGTCCCCACTAGGCCTAATGGAGCCATGGGGACAAGGTCACCTCCAAGACCCCAGAACTGTAGAGCCGCCAGCCTGCAACACCAGCCTAGGCAAACTGCAGGTACAAGATTACAACCCAAGAGAGCTGCTTTGCAGGCCGAGTCCAGTAAAGTCATAGGGCTGGAGCTCCCCAAGGCCTTGGGTGCCCAATCCCCACCACAGCATGCCCAAAAGGTGGCATATGAAGTCAAAGATTATTCTGAAGTCTTAGATTTAATGCTGTTCACTCTGTTGGGTTTTGAACTTCTTTGAGATCAGTTACCCCTTTCTTCTTCTCTATTACTCCCTTTTGGAATGGGAATGTCTATCCTATACCTGTTCCACCATTGTATTTTGGAAGCATGTACTTGTTTAATTTCATAGGCTTACAGATGGAGAGGAATTTGCCTCAGGACGAATCATGCTTTGAGTCTTGCTCATGTCTAATTTTGATGAGACTCTGGATTTTGAACTTTTGAGTTGATACAGGAATGAGTTAAGACTTTGGGGGCCACTGAGATAGAATGAATGTCTTTCGTATGTGAGAACAACATGAATTTTGGGAGACCAGGAATAGAATTATATGATTTGAATATGTGTCCCCTCCAAAACTCATGATGAAATTTTAATTGCAATTGCAATGGTATTAAGATGTTTAACTCTGTCTCTCTTTCTCTCTCCCATTCACCTTCTACCATGGGATGATACAGCAAGAAGGCCCTCAACAGATGCCAGTGTCTTGATATTGGACTTCGCCTCCATAACTGTGAGCCAATACATTTATGTTCATTATAAATTGCCCAGTCTCAAGTATTTTTTTTTACAGCAATGCAAAATGGACTAAGGCACTTGGTCCTTGTCTATCTCTCCCCAACTAGACAATAAATCCCACAAAATTCCAAAGACCTACAATAATAACTATATGTTAAGCCTTCAATACTTATTTATGGAATGAGCCAGTGAATAAATAACAAAATGAGAAACCAATCCCCAAATTAGAAATCAGAAAGGAAAATTTATTCCAAACACAAAGAAAGCAATTGTAAGGGACTATTATGTTAGGCCATCTGGCAATAAGAAAACTTGAATAAAATCGAAATTTTTTTCTGAGAAAAGATAAATTACCAGTATTAACTGAAATATAGGCTGAAAAGAAAGTACTCGTATTTGGCTGGCCACGGAGAAATAGGTCCATCTCTCTATGCGTGTGTGTGTACATATATATACACATACATATATACACATATATATGTACACACACACATATATGGCCAGCCAAATATATATATGCAATTGCATATTTTATATTATTAATTAGAAAAATATGATTATGGAGGTGGCTGGCAAGATGACCAAATAGGAACAGCTCTGGTCTGTAGCTCCCAGTGAGATCAACACAGAAGGCGGGTGATTTCTGCATTTCCAACTGAGGAATCCAGCTTATCTCACTGGAACTGGTTAGACACTGGGTGCAGCCCACAGAAAGCAAACCAAAGCAGGGTGGCATTGCCTCACCCAGGAAACACAAGGGGTGCTCCCTCCCCTAGCCAAGGGAAGCCACAAGGGATTGTGCCATGAGAAATGGTGCACTCCAGCCCAGATACTATGCTTTTCCCACAATCTTCACAACCTGCAGACCAGGAGATTCCCTCAGGGGCCTATACCACCAGGGCCCTGGGTTTCAGGCACAAAACTGGGTGACTGTTTGGGCAGACACTGAGCTAGCTGCAGGAGTTTTTTTTTCATACCCGAGTGGCACCTGGAATGCCAGTGAGACAGAACTGCTCACTACCCTGGAAAAGGGGCTGAAGCCAGGGAGTCAAGTGGTCTAGCTCAGCGAACCCCACCCCCACAGAGCCCAGCAAGCTAAGATCCACTGGCTTGAAATTCTCGCTGCCAGCATAGCAGTCTGAAGTTGACCTGGGATGCTTGAGCTTGGTGGGGGAAGGGGCATTCACCATTACTGAGGCATGAGTAGGCAGTTTTCTCCTCATAGTGTAAACAAAGCCACAGGGAAGTTCAAACCGGGCAGAGCCCACCGCAGCTCTGCAAAGCCACTGTAGCCAGACTGCCTCTCTAGATTCCTCTTCTCTGGGTAGGGCATCTTTGAAAGAAAGGCAGCAGTCCCCGTCAGGGGCTTATCAATAAAACTCCCATCTCCCTGGGACAGAGCACCTGGAGGAAGGGGCAGCTGTGAGCACAGCTTCAGCAGACTTAAACGTTCCTGCCTGCCAACTCTGAATAGAGCAGCAAATCTCCCAGCACAGCACTCAAGCTCTGCTAAGGGACAGACTGCCTCCTCAAGTGAGTCCCTGACCCGTGCTTCCTGACTGAGAGACACCTCTCAGCAGGGGTCGATAGACACCTCATAAAGGAGAGCTCCAGCTGGCATCTAGTGACATCTGGGACAAAGCTTCCTGAGGAAGGAACAGGAAGCAATCTTTGCTGTTCTGTAGCCTCTGCTGGTGATAACCATGCAAACAGGGTCTGGAGTGGACCTCCAACAAACTCCAGCAGACCTGAAGCAGAGGGACCTGACATTTTTCCTTCTAACAAAGGAAAACTAACAAACAGAAAGGAATAGCATCAACATCAACAAAAAGGACATTCACACAAAAACCCCATCCAAAGGTCACCAACATCAAAGAACAAAGGTAGATAAATCCACACAGATGAGGAAAAACCAGCACAAAATGTCTGAAAATTCCAAAAAACAGAACTCCTATTCTCCTCCAAAGGATCACAACTCCTCACCAGCAAGAGAACAAAACTGGATGGAGAATGAGTTTGATGAATTCACAGAAGTAGGCTTCCTCTGAGCTAAAGGAATATGTTCTAAACCAATGCAAGGAAGCTAAGAAACTTGAAAAAAGGTTAGAGAAATTCTAACTAGAAAAACTAGTTTAGAGAAGAACATAAATGACCTGATAGAGCTGAAAAACATAGCACTAGAACTTTGTGATGCATACACAAGTATCGAGAGCAGAATCAATCAAGCAGAAGAAAGGATATCAGGGATTGAAAATCAACTTAATGAAATAAAGCTTGAAGATAGATTAGAGGAAAAAGATGAAAAGGAATGAACAAGGCCTCCAAGAAATATGGGACTATGTGAAAAAAACAAACCTAGGTTTGATTGGTGTACCTGAAAGTGACAGGGAGAATGGAACCAAGTTGGAAAACACTCTTCAGGATATTATCTAGGAGAACTTCCCCAACCTAATAAGACAGACCAACATTCAAATTCAGGAAATACAGAGAACACCACAAAGATACTATTCGAGAAGAGCAACCCCAAGACACATAATGGTCAGATTAACCAAGATTGAAATGAAGGAAAAAATGTTAAGGGCAGACAGAGAGAAGGTCAAGTTACTCACAAAGGGAAACCAATCAGACTAACAGTGGATCTTTCAGCAGAAACCCCACAAGCTAGAAGAGAGTGGGGGCCAACATTCAACATTCTTAAAGAAAAGAATTTTCAACCCAGAATTTCATATCCAGCCAAATTAAGCTTCATACGTGAAGGAGAAATAAAATCCTTTACAGACAAGCAAATGTTGAGAGATTTTGTAACCACCAGGCCTGTCTTACAAGAGCTCCTGAAGGAAGCACTAAATACAGAAAGGAACAACTGGTACCCGTCACTACAAAAAAAAATTGTAAAGACCACTGACACTATAAAGAAACTGCATCAACTAACGGGCAAAATAACCAGCTAGCATCATAATGACAGGATCAAATTCACACATACCAATATTAACCTTAAATGTAAATGGGCTAAATGCCTCAATTAAGACACAGACTGGCAAATTGGATAAAGTGTCAAGACCCATTGGTGTGCTTTATTGAGGAGACCCATCTCACATACAAAGATACATATCGGCTCAAAATAAAGCAATGGATGAATATTTACCAAGCACATGGGAAGCAAAAAAAAAGCATGGGTTGCAATCCTAGTCTCTGATAAAAAGACTTTAAACCAACAAAGATCAAAAAGACAAAGAAGGGCATTACATAATGGTAAAGGGAACAATGCAACAAAAAGAGCTAACTATCCTAAATATATATGCACCCGATACAGGAGCACCCAGATTCATAAAGCAAGTTCTTAGAGACCTACAAACAGACTTAGACTCCCACAAAATAGTAGTGGGAGACTTTAACACCCCACTGTCAATATTAGAGCAACGAGACAGAAAATTAACAAGGATATTCAGGACTTGAACTCAGCTCTGGACCAAGTGGACCTAATAGACATCTACAGAACTCTCCACCCCAAATCAACAGAATATACATTCTTTTCAGCACCACATAGCACTTATTCTAAAATTGACCACATAATTGGAAGTAAAACCCTCCTCAGCAAATGCAAAAGAAAGGAAATCATAACAAACAGTCTCTCAGACCACAGTGCAATCAAGTTAGAATTCAGGATTAAGAAATTCACTCAAAACTCCACACTTACATGGAAACTAAACAACCTGCTCCTGAATGACTACTGGGTAAATAACGAAATTAAGGCAGAAACAAATCAGTTATTTGAAACAATGAGAATAAAGACACAACGTACCAGAATCTCTGAGATACAGTTAAAGCAGTGTTTAGAGGGATATTTATAGCACTAAATGCCCACAAGAGAAAGCAGGAAAGATCTAAAGTCGACACCCTAACATCACAATTAAAAGAATTAGAGAAACAAGAGCAAACAAATTCAAAAACAAGAGAAGGCAAGAATTAACTAAGATGAGAGCATAACTGAAGGAGACAGAGACACGAAAAACCCTTCAAAAAAATCAATAAATCCAAGAGCTGGTTTTTTGAAAAGATTAACAAAATAGATAGACCGCTAGACAGGCTAATACAGAAGAAAAGAGAAAAGAATCAGACAGACACAATAAAAAATGATAAAAGGGAGATCAACACTGATCCCACAGAAATACAAACTACCATCAGAGAATACTATAAACAGCTCTACGCAAATAAACTAGAAAATTTAGAAGAAATGGATAAATTCCTGGACACATACACCCTCCCAAGACTAAACTAGGAAGAAGTCGAATCCCTGAATAAACCAATAAAAGTTCTGAAATTGAGACAGTAATTAATAGCCTACCAACTAAAAAAAGCTCAGGATCAGACGGATTCACAGCCGAATTCTACCAGCAGTACAAAAAGGAGCTGGTACCATTACTTCTGAAACTATTCCAAATGAGAGAAAAAGAGGAACTCCTCCCTAACTCATTTTATGAGGCCAGCATCAAAAAAAGAAAATTTCAGGCCAATATCCCTGACGAGCATCAATGTGAAAATCCTCAATACAATACTGGCAAACCAAATCCAGCAACACATGAAAAAGCTTATCCACCACGATCAAGTCAGCTTCATCCCTGGGATGCAAGGCTGGTTCCACATGTGCAAATCAATAAATGTAATCCATCACATAAACAGAACCAATGACAAAAACCACATGATTATCTCAATAAATGCAGAAAAGTCCTTCAATAAAATTCAACACCCCTTCATGCTAAAAACTGTCAATAAACTAGGTGTTGATGGAACGTATCTCAAAATAATAAGAGCTATTTTTGACAAACCCACAGCCAGTATCATACTGAATGGGCAAAAACTGGAAGCATTCCCTTTGAAAACCGGCACAAGACAAGGATGCCCTCTCTCACCACTCCTATGCAACATAGTATTGGAAGTTCTGGCCAGGGCAATCAGGCAAGAGAAAGAAATAAAGGAATTCAAATAGGAAGAGAGGAAGTTAAATTGTCTCTGTTTGCAGATCACATGATTGTTTATTTACAAAACCCCATCGTCTCAGCCCAAAATCTCCTTAAGCTGATAAGTAACTTCAGCAAAGTCTCAGGATACAAAATCAATGTGCAAAAATCACAAGCATTCCTATACACTAATAAGGTAATAGTATATTAATAATAATATACACAAACAGAGAGCCAAATCATGAGTGAATTGCCATTCACAATTGCTACAAAGACAATACAATACCTAGGAATACAACTTACAAAGGATGTGAAGGACCTCTTCAAGGAGAACTACAAACCACTGCTCAAAGAAATAAGAAAGTACACAAACAAAAGGAAAAACATTCCATGCTAATGGATAGGAAGAATCAATGTTGTGAAAATGACCATACTGCCAACGTAATTTATAGACTCAATGCTATCCCCATCAAGCTACCATGGACTTTCTTCACAGAATTGGAAAAAACTACTTTAAATTTCACATGGAACCAAAAAAAGAGCCCACATAGCCAAGAAAATCCTAGGCAAAAAGAACAAAGAAGGAGGTACCACGCTACCTGACTTCAAACTATACTGCAAGGCTACAGTAACCAAAACAGCATGGTACTGGTACCAAAACAGCGATATAGATCAATGGAACAGAACAGAGGCCTCAGAAATAATGCGACACATCTACAACTATCTGATCTTTGACAAACCTGACAAAAACAAGCAATGGGGAAAGGATTCCCTATTTAATAAATGATGTTGGGAAAACTGGCTAGTCAGATGCAGAAAACTGAAACTGGACCCCTTCCTTACATCTTATACAAAAATTAACTCAACATGGGTTAAAGACTTAAACATAAGACCTAAAACCATAAAAACACTAGAAGAAAACCTAGGCAATACCATTCAGAACATAGGCATGGGCAAAGACTTCATGACTAAAATACCCAAAGCAATGGCAACAAAAGCCAAAATTGACAAATGAGATCTAATTAAACTAAAGAGCTTCTGCACAGCAAAAGAAACTATCATCACAGTGAACAGGCAACCTACAGAATGGGAGAAAATTTTTACAATCTATCCATCTGACAAAGGGCTAATATCTAAAATCTACAAAGAACTTAAAGAAATTTACAAGAAAAAAAACAACCCCATCAAAAAGTGGGCAAAGGATATGAACAGACACTTCTCAAAAGAAGACATTTTTGCAGTCAACAAACATATGAAACAAAGCTCATCATCACTGGTCATTAGAGAAATGCAAATCAAAACCATAGTGAAATACCATCTCACGCCACTTAGAATGGCGATCATTAAAAAGTCAGAAAACAACAGATATATATATATTTTATCAATTTAATGATTTCATTGTAAATTCTGTGGTTTTTAGCATATAGACAATAATGTATCTATGAGTAATTATATTTCTAATTATTTCACTCCAACTTTATTTCTCTTTTTTACTTTTTTTAATTGACAAAATTGTATATTTATTTAAGGTATATAACATGATGTTTTAATATATATATATATTGTGAAATGACTAAATCAAGCTAATTAACCTCACACATCTTTTTTGATGGTAAGAAAATTTAAAATCTACTCTCTGAGCAATTTTTAAGCATATAATACATTGTTGTTTCCTATAATCACCATGTTGCACAATAGAATTCTCACTTATTCCTCCTGTCTAACTGAAATTCTACATTCTTTAACCAATATCTTCCCTGTCTCCTACTCTCCAGCCCCTGGTAACCACCTCTCTGCTTCTGTGAGTTCAACTCTTTTAGATTCCACATATAAGTGAGACCTTGTAGCATTTGTCTTTCTATGCCTGGTTTATTTCACTTAGCATAATGTGATCCAGGTTTATCCTTCTTGAAAATGACAGGATTTCTTTCTTTCTTAAGGCTGAATAGTATTTTGTTGTGTATATATACCATATTTTTCTTATTCATTTATTTGTTGATGGACAGTTAGGTTGTTTCCATATCTTAGTTATGGATAATAATGCTGCAGTGAACATGGGAGTGCAGATACCTCTTCAATGTAAGTATTTCATTTCCTTTGTATATATATCCACAAACATAATGGCTCGACCATATGGTAGTTCTGTTTTTAACTTTTCTTTTTTTTTTTGGAAATGGAGTCTTGCTCTGTCACCCAGGCTGGAGTGCAGTGGTGCGATCTCGGCTCACTGCAACCTCTGCCTCCCGGGTTCAAGCAATTCTCCTGCCTCAGCCTCCCCAGCAGTTAGGACTACCATGCCCAGCTAATTTTTGTATTTTTAGTACAGACAGGGTTTCACCACATTGGCCAGGCTGGTCTCGAGCTCCTGACCTCATGATCCACCCGCCTCGGCCTCCCAATGTGCTGGGATTACAGGCATGATCCACCGTGCTGGGATCTGTTTTTAACTTTTTGAGGAACCTCCATACTGTTTTCCAAAATGACTGTATTAATTTAAATTCCCACCAGCAGTTTACAAGGGTTTCCTTTTCCACACATCCTCAACAACATTCTTTAATCTCTTATATTTTTTATAATAGCCATCCAAACAGATGTGAGGTAATATCTCATCCTGGCTTTAATTTGCATTCCCTGATGATCAATGATGTTGAGCATTTTTTTAATAAACCCATTGGCCATTTGTATGCCATCTTTTGAGAAATGTCTTTTCAGGTCCTTCACCCAATTTTTTAAATTGGATTACTTGTTTCCTTGCTATTGAGTTCTTTCAGGTGCTTATATATTTTTATATTAACTCCTTATCAGATGTATGGTTCACAGATATTTTCTCCCATTCTGCAGGTTGTTTCCTCACTCTGTTGATTGTTCCCTTTCCTGTGCATAAGCTTTTTAACTTGATAATTCCAATTGTTTATTTTTGCTTTTGTTGCCTGTGTTTTGGGGTTATATCAAAAAGCAATGGCAACAAAATACCAATGGCAAGAAGTTTTCCCATTTCCTCTAGATTTCAGAGCGGGATTGTCCAGTATGGTAGCCACTATTTAAATGTGTGACCATTTAAAGTTAAATTTAAACAGAAGTGTTACTCTTTCAGGTCTTACGTTTAGATTTTTCATCCATTTTGAGTTGATTTTGTTATATGAATTGGTTCTCTAGTCTTACTGTAAAACTCTCAAAGACTTTATGTAAGATTGGAATTTTCAGCTCTGAGAATTCAAACTGGCACACAAAACTAACTGAGGCGGGCCGGGCGCGGTGGCTCAAGCCTGTAATCCCAGCACTTTGGGAGGCCGAGATGGGCGGATCACGAGGTCAGGAGATCAAGATCATCCTGGCTAACACGGTGAAACCCCATCTCTACTAAAAAATACAAAAAACTAGCCAGGCGAGGTGGCAGGCGCCTGTAGTCCCAGCTACTCGGGAGGCTGAGGCAGGAGAATGGCGTGAACCTGGGAGGCGGAGCTTGCAGTGAGCTGAGATCCAGCCACTGCACTCCAGCCTGGGCGACAGAGCCAGACTCAGTCTCAAAAAAAAAAAAAAAAAAAAAAAAAAACTAACTGAGCCTGGTGTTCTTCTTAAGGACAGATATTTTTTAACTGAAGATTCACGTTTTTCATAAACATAGGATGATTCAGGCTTACTATTTCTTCTGGAGTCAGTTTTGGTAATTTATATTTCCTGTAAATATTTCTACTTCACCTGATTCCAGATTGATTGTCATAAAGTTGTTCAATATATTCTATTTTATTACCTTTCTATTATTACAAATAGAATTATAATTCTATTTGTAATTGTGCCTTCTTTCACTTTTGGCATTGGTTTGGTTTGTTTGTAATGTCTTCTCTCAGTTTTATTGAACTTTTTGATTCTAAGGATTGATTGTTTTTTCCCTTTATTCCCTCCCTCCACTCAAAACCAAAACCAACTCAGGCAAGTGTCTTTTCCTACTCTGTTACTCAAGAATCACAGTCAACTTTTTCTATAGAGGGCCAGGTAGTAAATTTATTCTCTTCTGTGGTCCATACGGCTGCAACTATTCAACTCTGCCCTCGTTTTGCAAAAGCAACTACAGATAATATGATAAGGAAAGACATGGCTGCGTTTCAATGAAACTTTACAAAATCAGGTAGTAGGCTGCGTTTGGCTTACAGGTTGTAGTTTGCACATCCCAGCTCTAGATCCAGCTGCTGTAAAAAGCCCAGCTTCAGATCCCTCCCTCTAAAGAGGATATTGATTGCCTGTCCTCCGCCCTACTCCCAGGACAAAAACTGGATGACAATTGCTTATCTTTCCAGTTTCACTTACTGTTTCCAGCTTTGAACCTCTTCATCACTTCCAGGCTTTTCAGACATTCTTTATTTTCACATATGATTAACAACGCATTTTTAAAGATTTATTTTAAATATTCTATCCAGCATTGTTAGATGTTCTACACTGGTTTGGTTTTTCTGGCTATTGCTAAAAATGGAAATCTCGTCACAGGATTTTGCCATAGGGCATCTTTTTCTCTTCCTTCCTTCTTTTCCTTCTTCCTTTCTTCCTCCTTCTTTCTTTCTGCCTTTGCTACAAAGTATGGGAGGAGGTGGAAGTCTGACTCCTGTAACTAAGTGGAAAGCTTCCATTCTCAGGCAAATACTAGGAATAATATTACAGCAGGCATCAGATGAGAGGTCTGACCTGACTGTAACAATTCAACATCACACTTCGGACACACTCTTGATCCACAATTCCTGATTTGCTTGGAAATTGAATCATAAATGATGATTTCTAGCAAGTGTATTTCTGATAGTTGGTCCTTGGATGAATTAATTGGTCACTTTCAGGGAAGCACTGGTTGACCAGGGTTTAACTGAGGACAATGTAAAAGAACATTCTGTTACCCAGAGAGTACAGGCTTATGTCCTGTGGGAGGAATAACAGAAAAAAAAAAATGGTAGCAAGGCTGGGAAAAACTGAGCACCTTTTCCCAGTGGCACCAAGTTTGGGAAGTGGCTGATTCTGCAGCATCTGGATGAGCAGCAAGAACTGGGAGGAAACAGTGGAGCAGTGGAAGATCTGAAGCTAAGAGGCTCAAGGTTGGCCAGTGAGCAATCTCACGGCTGGGAAAGTCTTGCAGACCCAAGACAAGGAGTCCCTACTTTCCTTCTTTGATTTAGAAACTTTTGTGAAGGGTGATAGCTGTGTGAAGACATGGGAGAAACCAACCCTTTAATTAAATTCTATAGGTTTAAGGTTTATTATGGTTTGTGTTGATCAAACCTCTTTATAGCCTATACCTAGAGTACTCAAACTCAGAGAGACAGAAAGTAGAATGGTGGTTACCAGGAGATAGGGATGGGAGGGAAGGAGGGAATGGGGAGTCTGTGTTAAATGAGGACAGAGTTTCTGTCTGAGATGATGAAAAAGTTCTGGAGATAGATGGTGATGAGGTTGTACAACAATGTGAATGTACAAATTTTATGTTATGTGCATCTTACCACAATAAAAAAAAATTTAAATATAAACCAAACAAACCTCTTTGTAATCTCTTTCAAGTGAGGAATTACCAAGTGCTCAACAGGCTGCTTAGAAGGGGAGGCAGGGGTGAGGGGCAATGCCAGGCACATGGCCCACTTTGTACACTTATGATTGCTGTTATTTATTGAGTATCTACTCTCTCTGCCACCTCCTACACTAAGTACTTTACATGTACCCATTCTAATCCTAAGAAAGAGAAAAAGAAAGAAAAACAGGAGCCTGCAAGGCTGTGCGGTACATCATGTAGCCCACATTTTACAGAACCGACTTAGCGTCCTTGTGGTAAGAGTGTTTCTGGTGAGATGGTAAAGTCGTGTGTTTGTGAATCGTACATGATTCAGTTCAATTTTTTTGGAGTTAATGATTCTACAAGAAAATATAGTCGAACTAGACATTCACTTATGGTGGAGCTCCGCTGGGGTTCCTGGGCCTGCTGACTGTTTGGTCCTTAACTCTTAGTAACAGGCCTTCTCCCTCCCTTCCCCCCACGCCCAGAGTCCTCCTAACAGAGCCCCTGGCCGAGAGGCTGCTGCTCTCAGGCCCTGGCCAGGGTGATGGATGTGAGTTTGCTCAGTCCTTACTCCACGTGGGATAACCAAGAATGTCCAGATTTTTACTTAAATTAGAAATGGCACACAAAGCACACAGTCTGGCAAAAGAGGACTAAGCAGATACATGTGAACTACCACAGTCAAACAGCCTCTAGTGGCACAGCTGTGGGACATCGATGTACTTGTCAATGGCGGGGATGGGACAGGAGGCTGCAGGCCACTGCACCTTCCTAAGGCCACTCAGGAAAAGGCCAGTCCCCAATTTGTTTCACTGTGAGGCGGTTGCGCGGTTAGAGCCCAGACACGGTCACCAGACTCCCAGACTTGGATTCAGCTCCACATCGTGTCACCCTGGGTAAAGGATTACATCTCTGCATGCCTGGGTTTGTCACCTGGCAGCATGGATGCTCAGGTGACTGACCCGTCAGGACTGCAACAAAAGAACTGAAGCTGCAGGAGCGAGCTGGCTGGTGCTGTGCGGAGCTGTGGTGCAGAAGGCCCTCACCAGGGGTGCCCAGAGCCGGGGTCTGTGCGCCGCGGACTGGGTCCAGGTCACAGGCGCTGGGTGAACAGAATGAGAAGACGAAGTGAGGATGTACTCGTTAGATGCTCACGAAAGGCCTTCTTCCCCTTGGTTGGGAACGACCCCCCGGAAACTAGCCCCAGGCCGCACCTGGATTCAGCTGCAGGCAACTCAGAGGAGCACGAGCCCAGGGGCCTCGGGAGGGCTTCGGTGGTTAGGAGGGGGGTGAAGGGAGACTCGGGAGGGCCGCGGGTGGGAGGTGGGTGGGGAGGGGGTCCTCTGGAGGGTCTGGAGCCCGCAGAAGCCTGGCGATGACGCAGGCCCAGTGCACTTGTCCCGGGGCTCCTGTCTAGGCCCACAGAAGCTCCATGTTGGTTTCTTTGTACCCACATCACACTTACTGTATTTCTTCTTCTTCTTTCTTTTCCTCCCCCAGCAGCTCTAAGAGCCCTACAGCTTGCATGGAAACGCAACAGACTTCCCTTTTGCACTGTCTGCGGGGACAACTGTTTCAGCCATGAGGGGACGAGGGGACGCTGTGCTGTGGGGAAAGCCCGGGGAAAGCCCGGGTGGCAGGAGGTGGCGGGGCTCCTGGAGGAGGTGCTGGGATGTGCTGCTGTGGCTGCTGAGAAAGGTCCTGAGGACGCAGCCCGCCCCTTCCCCGAGCTTTGAGCTTCCAGGGAGCCCGGCGGGGAAGACCGGCAGGGTCTCCGGGAGGGCGGAACAGGGGAGCCTGGAGTCTCAGGGCTGAGGGGAGCAGAGTCTTTCTGGGAGGTGAGCGTCCCCAGCCTGCCCTCCCTGCTCACTGCAGGTCGCGCACCTGCTCTGCTCTGCTCTGGGCCTCCCCTCAGCCCTGGCCTCGAGGCAGTTTCCTTTCTGCCAGGTAGATTCTGTGCAACTTCATTTATTCAGAATCTGGATCAACAAATGAACACTCAGGGAGGAAAGGGGTGTTTGGAGGGGTGGAGAGGTTTCCAAGCAGGCGCCCACCTGAGGGACCCCTGAGGGGAAACAAAGGGGACTTAAAGCCAGGTTTCCAGCTCGGCCACCCCTTCCTTTTTTTTGTCTTTTTTCTTTTATTAAAAGAAATATAAACAAAGAACTTGAATTATTTTGAAATAACTCTTGGTAGCTGGACTGTGTTCTGTTGACCACAACATTGCTCTGGGACTGAACCGCGTGGGTCTCTGCTCTTCCTAAGTGTTACATAAGAATAGCGAACCCATGAGGTCAGCTTTAAACCAGTTTCTTCCCATAACCTCCTGGACCAAGGCCCAAGGAAGGCCGGGAGGAGCTCAAGGTCCAACTCTCACCAGGAGGCGCCTCTTCTCTCTCTAGTTGGCAGGAGGCGATGAATGTCTCCCAGTAATTTAAGATTGTTCGTGTTTGTGTAGAAAAGCCAAGCACGGGCCCATATTCTAGAGGATTGCTTGTGGCAGGCAGAAGGCCATCAAAGACAAACGCAAACAAATGAAAAGGTGTCTTTTGAAGCTAATGGAGCAGATCAGATTGGTGAAAAATAGATTAACAATAGCACTGGCAACAAAACTTTCAGCATAGTGCTTGCCTGAGAGGACTTACAGCCCTTTAAAATTGACAGTGGGACCAGGCACCATGGCTCACAACTGTAATCCCAGCACTTTGGGAGTCTGAGGCGGGTGGATCACTTGAGTCCAGGAGTTTGAGACCAGCCTGGGCAACATAGTGAAACTCTGCCACTACTAAAAATACAAAGATTAGCCAGGCATGGTGGTGCTCACCTGTAATCCCAGCTACTTGGAGGCTGAGGCACGAGAATTGCTTGAACCTGGGAGGCAGAGGTTGCAATGAGCCAAGATCGTGCCACTGCACTCCAGCCTGGATGACAGAGTGAGACTCTGTCTCAAAAATAAAATAAAATAAAATAAATAACATTGCCACTGGGTGGGACTGTAGACAAGGCAAAGACGTGTCTACAGTTCCAACCAAGAGTAAGGCAATTACAAAAATCGACTTTTGCATATCTAAGGGCATTGCCTACATATTTGGAATCATATATCTGGTTAATCTGAGTTTTTTCATAGAAAGCAGGTAAACATAGCCAAATTTTATAATGAAGTAAATTTTCAATCTCATGTTAACCTTAACTCTTTCATAGTCTGAATAGATCATATTCACAGTGATATGAGAGCCAGATATTTTAAATAAAATCATAGGAATAATGTTCTTTGTTTATGTCACAATTACACTAAGTCAGCAGTCCCCAACCTTTTTGCCACCAGGGACCAGTTTCATGGAAGACAATTTTCCACGGGCAGGGTGTATGGGTCAGGATGAAACAGTTCCACCTCAGATCATCAGGCATTAGTTAGATCCTCATAAGGAACGTGCAACCTAGATCCCTCATATGTGCAATTCACAACAGGGTTCATGCTCCTCTGAGAATCTAATGCCACTACTGATCTGACAGGAAGCAGAGCTCAGGTGGCAATGCTCACTCACCACTCACCCCATGATGTGCATCCCAGTTCCTAACAGGCCACAGACCAGTATGAGCCCACAGGTTGCAGACCCCTGCTCTACGTAGTCCAAAATGGCTTACCAAATGCACCCTTCCAAATATGCCAGATATTCACTGTGTGCTAAAATTTCTTTATTATAAGAGTCAGAGTTAGTAAATAAAATTATAAAAACAAAAGACACATATAATATAATGTAAAATATGATCCAGATCATGACTCCTTCCTTATGACTTTCTAAAATGTAATATTTTGCTTGGAAAGTGTCACAACTTGTAAGTGTGGCAAAAACTCACTAGAAACAGCATTCTGAGTACTCCCGTGACAACATTGTTAAAACACTCTGAGACCATGCATTTAATATTCTATATTAAGGCCTCTCTACTCCCATAATTTCCCCTACATAGCACTATGAAGTCATGTAAGGGTAGTCAGAAGGAAACAAAACTATTAAAAATATCTTCCAAAAATGAAAAGATGCCAAAAAATCACACAAGGACTTAATAACCATGGTATTTACAATGGAAAATAATGCTTCTGCCAGAAACTCTGTTTTTACTAGCCAAGGCTTTTTTTCATGTTTAATTTTATATACAAGCTTTGTGCCTGGATTTATGATTAAATTATTTTCTTTTCAATTCCCCTTTGTTACCTTGGTTTTGTTGATATTGAACTGTTTGAATTCTACAGCAATAGCAAACAAACATAAAAACCAACTTCTATACACAGTGCTGATTAGGCCCAGCTCTAATCACTGAACTAACTGTAGGAGACAGATACTATTATGTTGCTCTGTATACACGAAAGAGCTGAAGCACTCAGAGGCTAAGTAACTGCCCAAGGTCACACAATTGCTAAGTGGTAGAGCTGGGAATTGAACTCAGGCAAGGCTGGCTCCAGAGCCTGTTTCCACCATTTTTCTAAGCTGTCTTTTTATAGCATTTCTAGAACTCTCAGAGCAGCAACCCAGTGATGTTAGCCCAAACTCATCAATTTTGCAAGTTATAGGATCTGTCTGCTCCTTGAACAAACCTTTCTCAAGCACAAATTGGATTCATGTTTTTGCATCTGTATGAAAGGCACAGGGACAGACAGGGGAAAATTTGTGTCTACTACTCCTGAAAGATTCAGAGTTTCTGAGTAAGATGAAGTCATAGAAGTTTCATTTGTCTTTTGGCAAGGGGAGGGGCTGAGCTCAGACTGCAGCATCTGCTCAGCGTAGCCGCCTCCTCCTCCCAAGTCATTCACTCTAGAGTGAGGGGGAGCCTTCGCTGTGCTCCCCAAAGCTCTTTCCTGCCCTAGGGTCCTGCCCTCAACCACCCTCGCGCATGAACTCATCATGGTTCTCCGCAGGTCTCCTCTCTTTGATGCAGCCATTACTCCATCGTCAGGTAGAATATCTTCACCTGTTCCTCTTCTACTCACAGAAGAAAGTTCAGCCTCCTTAGGCCAGCACTAAAGGCCCCAACTTATCTGCTGCAACCCGGAGTCACCTCCTGCCACTCTCTGGGACACTGTGCTCCCAACATAGGACTACTCCCTGGCTCCTCCACCTTTGCTGGGGCCTTTGTCTCTTCTCATCTCTCTCTTTCTTGGCCTTGTGCCGTGTCCTCCACAAAGCCTCCCCAGCCAGCCCTCATAGTGAGAGGTAAAGTATTCCTCCTCTCATCCAGCCACAGCACTCCAGCCTGGGCGACAGAGCGAGACTCCGTCTCAACAAAAAAAAAAAAAAAAAAGTATTCCTCCTCTCTGTGCTCCTGGACCTCTGAACCTGCCTCTACCAGAGCATTTGACAGAAATGTTAATAGCCTTCTAGAGCACAAGGGATCCTCTCCTCCTCCCCATTCTCTCTAAGTTGCAAGCACCCTGAGGGCAAGTCACCACACTTTCCAGCCTGTGGGATCTATCACAGAGTTCCAGGAACCTGAAGGTCAATAAACCTACCTCCCTCCTGGAAAAGAATGTTCTGCAGCCTCCCTGCCCTGCAGGCTGAACAGGGGACGACTCTGCAGAGACAGATTAGAGCCCCACCCTGCTGCCCCAGCTGGCCCTCAGCTTCAGCTGCCGTCTCTCTCTCCAGAAAGGCCGCTGCAGCCCTCTCTGCATCCCCTTGGTGTCTGCATATACCCCTGAAGGGTGGTACAAAGCAGGGGGCAGTAAAATGAGGCACAAATTCACATTAAAATATATACAATTCAGTGAGCAGTATTACACTGAGGCTTTGCAGAAAGCTCCAAGGGAGCAGGAAAGAAATCAGACCTTCCCCACCCCAACCCCGGGATTTTAGAGAAAACTTCATGCCGCTGGTAGCCCTCCAACTGAAGGATGAGGTCAAGATGGGACCTGCTCATCCCCAAACTGCCCACCAGACCTCAGTGTGGCTGGTGTGTCCCACAGCATTGGTGCACACTCAATCCATGCAGAGAACTCAAGGAACAGCAAAACGCAGGCCCAGCGGGGTGGAGTCCTGGGAAGCCTGTGGACAACCGCAACACAGCACCGCAGGATTCATTCATTCCTTCAACAAACACCACTGAACAGGTACTACATACTGACCAAGGGCTACATTAAGGCTAGGATGATGAGCAGACTGCTCCCCATGCCCGGGGACAGATGAGGAGGATGGCCATGGTTCAGATGCACGACCACTTGGCCCAGTGCCAGCTGCTGGAAGAGTGGAGACTGGCATGGGCTGTGTGTGGGCAGAGAGGTTTCTCCAGGGAAATGGCTGCTGTGGAGGGAGGGGACAGGGGTCAGGGAGAACACTGGAGATAGCAGAAGCACCAAGGATAAACAAGACCTGGAGGGGAGCTCCCACCCCAGGGCTGGAAGGGGAGCCCCAGAGGCATTCCAGGCTGGAGTGATGTGTTCACGCCTGTGTGTTACTCTTCTCTTCCCCAACTGAAGTCAGAGAAAGACCGTGGAGACTAGTCAGAAGTCTCAAAAATCTAGCAGTTTGCAGCTTGGATTTGGAGTCGGGGAGTGGGTAGAGGTGGACATAAGAGGCTTGGAGGAGGTAAATTAGTAGATTTAGGAGAGCGGGGTGGAGGGGAGGCTCAGGGACACTCTGATTACTCACTTACATCACTGAACCTTCACCAATGGCTTCTCTGACATTTCCTTGATGCATTCATCAGCTAGTTATGAAAGCTTCAGGGAGAGCTTGGAGATAAAAAACTATTCAGGCTCTTGCATGCATGTAAATATTATTTTCTTGAATTCAAATTTACACGATAAGTTGGCTGCAAGCAGAATTTGTTTACTTCAAAGCCCTGTACATGCTCTCCAGCAGATAGGAGGCTAAAATTAGCTTGATATATTTGTGGGCATTTTTTTCCTAATTTTAATTAGAAATTAAATGTAGATTAAGTTAGAAGCATGTAATTAATTGCTAATTAATTTTTTTTTTGCCAGCACACTGCTCTGCCAATTTTCTAATTAAAATTTTAGTGCCACAATACTTATAGGAATTTTTAATGCATTTTATTCATGGTTTCTTGTGTTTTTCCAAAGATAAGTTATTCTTTTTCCTCTGAGATTTTATTTTATAATCTTATCAGTAAACCTTCTCTTAGTTATCAGGGTAATTCCTAATTTCCATTAAGCCCCAGAAGTTCTTCCCAGGACACACAGTGTATTTTCTTTTTCTCTTTATTCATCTTTGAATGAGTATGGCTGTTGGCTAGCTTGTCTCAAGTCAATTTACATGGCACATAAGCCCTGGCCATTGATCTTTCTTTTTGTAAAGCCTCATCAAGCTTATTTTTTAAAATCTCTCTAGCTCATTCTAAAGCATCTTCTAGAGTCTAGGAGGAATTCCTCTCATCATTTTAGGAAGACTGAGAACAATAAAGGGTCCACTAATCCCTTAGTTATGGAACGTCACATCCAATGGAAAAACACACAGGTCTGCTTCTGGAAGCTGCAGATCAGCCGCAGAGCCCCTCCACCTGTCTCACAGGCGCACCAGCACCAGAAACCAGCTCCAGAGGAAACGCTCGGAGGCCCGCCGTTCACAGAGAAGACCAGCCGTTCACAGAGAAGGCCAGCCGTCATGTTTTAAAGGAAAGAACATTCGTTTCCAGAAAGCTAAAAACCTAAGATGTGTGATGATGGAATCATTAATCTACTCTTTAGTGACCACTCCGACTCACTTTCCCCGGCTATAAATCATAAACGCTGTGAAATTGCAAAGGCATCCTGCACCCCACACCTGACGCCGACAAGGGGCGCGGTCCCCCACCGCACCTCTCTGTGCTTCCAGCCCTGCCCCTGTAGGCACTGGAAATCATTGCCATAGCGGGGCCATGTCCAGACAGAGGCGCGCAAGAAGGTCTGGGCTCACCTTGGCCCCAGCTCGTCCACTGCCGCCCACTCCAGACCCTGCCCCCGGCCCCAGGCAGCCCCATCCAGGGCGCAGGGGTGGCCTGAGCACGAAGGGGGCTGGGCTTCGACCCTCTCAGCCTAACTTTCCTAACTTTCAGGATCTAGCCGTGTTGCCCAGGCTGGTCTCGAACTCCTGGGCTCAAGCAATCCTCCCACCTCGGCCTCCCAAAGTTCTGGGATTACAGGCGTGAGCACCCGGCTTTACTTTAAAACTTAGCTTAGGTGTTTTATTCCTGTTAAGTCCTGAGGAAAATAACCCCTCTGTAGCATAAGTCTTCCCTGTGAGGCCTCTCCTGACCCTCCACCCTATCCGGCCCCAGGACGGTGGCCCTCCCCAGCAAGCCATCTACCTGGGCCCCAGACAGAAGGTAGGCTCTTGAAGGGCAGGTCTGGGTCCCCCTCACCACAACACTGTCACTGTCCCCAGGTCAGAGCACTTGGCGGGTGTGCAGGTGTCCCCCAGATGGAGGAGGCTCACTCACAGGAACTGGGGAGACTCCCCTGTCAGCCTCAATTTGATTATTTTCAGCTCAAGGAGATGGAAATGTCAGGGCTAAGGGGCTGTAAAGACTTTAATTCCTACAGCATCGGTGACAAGGAACATCCGGATCTCATCCTCAGTGATCCCTGCCCCAAGCAGCCAGGGACCCAGAACCATACTTACCTCTTCTAGGGACAATAGCAGATGGGTGCCAGCCACCAAAGGCCAGTTCAACAACCAGCAGCCATTTCAAGTAGGGCACGGAGAGAGTCCCAACCCCTTGTGTTGGTTTTACTAGGACTGAGGGGGTGGGTCCACAGTGACATCCAAATACAATTCTCACTTCAGTTGGGGCTGGCTCAATACTGACACTCAATGAAAAGCATCCTTATCTCATTCAGGAAGTAGATTTTTCTTTCTTTTCTGCCAGAAGTATTATAAAGGGATGCCTAAATAATTTCTAGGCAAAGAGGGACTTTCTCCCAGGGCACCTACAAACATCACACGCCCCTTTCCTTTCCCCTTTTGCAGTCTGCAAAGTCCATCTTCTATGAGAGTCATGCGGTGCTTGGCTCTTCCTTGCTGAAGAACAAAACGCACAGTCACAGCCTGTTACCCTTGCTTTCTTCCCACAAAGGAGAAATTGTTATATAGGCATAGCCAGAATCCCCAAAGGGTGTCCTACACAAATGCCAGTACATTCAGATCACACACGTTTTCTCTCTCCACACACATCCACACACACAGACACACACACACACACCCATCAAACTGATGTTGGAAGAATTCTGAAATACAGAAGTCTTAAGATGGACCCTAGGCTCATGCCTGTAATCCCAGCACTTTGGGAGCCTGAAGAAGGAGGATTGCTTGAACCTGGGAGTTCAAGACCAGCCTGGGCAACATGAACAAACCCTATCTCTACAAAAATGAAAAAAAAAAAAAAATAGCCATGCATGGTGGTGTGTGCCTGTAGTCCCAGCTACTCAGGAGGCTGAAGTGGGAGGATCACTTGAGCCCACGAGGTTGAGGTTGCAGTGAGCTGAGATCACACCACTGAACTCCAGCCTGGGTAAGAGTGCAAGACCCTGTCTTACACACACACAAAAAAGATGGACCCTAAAAATGAATAGGTTTCCCCAGGCAAAAAAGTAAGAACATTTGAAAAGGAAGAACCCTGTGATTCTGATGTTTAATGATCTGCCTGACAAGGACTGTAGCCACCTCAGGCAAGAGAGTCAGTGGGTTGAGGCCTGGCTAGTTGGTCCCTAACTTAGTGGCCTTTCAAGCCACTTGGACCTTGGCCTCCATTTCTGCATCTGTTTCTTAGGGACCATAGTGGTCCTAGGCCAGCTGCATCACAGGGTACATATGATAGAAGGATCTGGAACTCTGAGTTAGGAGTGTCTTGCTAGGATATTATTAGTCGTTTCTATTATTAAAGTCAAAGTCTAGCATTCAGAGATGTTAGAAGGTCACGTTTGTATGATGAGTGGTTCAAAACACTGAAGACTTTGAATGCCAAGTGAACAAACAAGTAGTACTTACACTAAAGGAATTCGGGAGGAATAAAGGAAACTCATATTTATTGAGCAACTACTACGTGCCAGGCACAAGATTTTGTGAAACTAGTGCTAAATATTTACAGTTTGCTGATGAGGAAGTGGGGTCTCTAGAAAGGGAGAGATTTCCATATTGACACACACCTGGTGAGTGTAGGAACTGTACCTTAGAGCCAGATCTCTCTCCGTCCAAAGGAAGTGACTTAGCAGAAGGGAAGGAGTGGAAAACATCCTCATCACTCTCATATCCTTAGGATCCCTTGTTAGTACAGAGGCCGCCAGGAGCTTCTTACATGTGTGTTTTTAACCTAGTCGGCCTGTTCCATTAGAGACTGTTTTCAACTCTCTCATACGTCTGCCTTCTCTAATTCTGTTCTGGGACCACTTTCCTCTTGGAGAATTCATCCTCCTCCTTTGTACCCTTCCCAGTCTCTTTCCCCTCCATTCCCATAAACTTCTGTGCATGTTCCTGTTACGGCACTCGGCCTGCTGCAATGGAATGCATCTGTTCTGTGCATTCTTCCAGTAAAAAAAATTACGTCTTCCAAAAAATATGGAACCAACCACTAATTATGGCACATCTGCTTTGTTTCAAAAGTGAGCATGGACAAGTCCAGGGTGTTATCTCCAGACTATTCTGGAAAGCTCTCAGCACTCTCGGAACTCACAAAGGATATATGAGCAATTGCTCAGAGACTAGACTGCAACCTGTTTCTGTGGAACTCCCACAATGGCCTCACAGCCGAAACTGTGGGAAGATCTAGGAAGAAGAAATAGACTCTAACCTGGGTCAGATGAAGGGTGGGCGAAATAATTGAAAATCTTATACCAAAGAGGATAGAAAGAAAAGTCATTCTCAGTGCAGAAGAGTAGCAGAGAATCATTTTAAAAATGTGCATCCCTAAGAGGCCAAAGGAAAAGGAGCAGAGGCTGACCAAGTGTCCCTGTGTGACAGGAAAAGCTGTAAGTTGCGTCTGCGGCTTTCTCTCCCCCAGCACGTCCACCCTTCTCCATTAAGGGCCCTCTCACTGAGATTAATCAGCCTCTCTCTTTAAAACTGAAAGTGACTGCTGGCATGCAGTTCCTCTCACATCTGGATTACTAACCACCTGCTCCTCAAATTTAAAAGTATAATGGGATTGAATTCAAATTTTTACAAAACTTAAGAACTTAGGGGGCCAACTTTGCAAATCACAATTGATTTCCAAGAGAGATGTCCTATTATATTTGTTTAACAAACATGGATGTTTCATACATCAGATGCATTCTCAAGGTGTCATCCAATCCTCTTGTATTTAGTTATTGAAAGTAAGGCAAACATGTGTTTTTTAAAAAGTCTAAATATTTTAAAATGATAGCAAATCTCCCTCACAACCAGACCCCCAGATTCCTTGCAAGAGGTAACCATCATGAATAGTTTTTCTGTGCCTCCAGACATCTTACACATATGTAAGCCCAGGTATTCACTTGTGTTCATTGTGTTCATATCCTTTTCTTATCAAATTAGAGCAGTCAGCGCCTACTCTTCTGAATCCAAGTTTCTTTGCTATAACAATACATTTCAGCACATTCAGACTCACTCATTCTTTTTCAAAACTGCGTTGTAACTTATTTTAGGGAAGAATGATCACGCATTTTCCCAAGTCCCTTTAGACTGGCATTTAGGTGCATTCCGTCTTTTGCCTTTATAGGTAATACCACACCCTTGCCATTGCACAAAGTGCTCTCCCAAAACATCAGAGGCCCTCCCCCTACCTTGCCACATTGGCTATATGGGACAATTTACCTTTTTCAGGCTCAGTGGTGAGCAATCCTATGCTGTCTCTTTATTATTTAGTCTTTTCTTTCTCTATAGACTGCCAAGTGTGTTGTCAATTTTTCCACTGAGTGTGGCATTTTGGTGACTGTTTTGTAATCCCTGGCTTTATATTAGTGACATGTTCTTTTTCTGACATGTTTGGCAAGTATTTTTCCAGTTTGACCTTTTTTTTAAATTTAACTTCTGCCATATTTTTCATTGGTGAATTTTAGTTTTATTTTTACATATTCATATGCATGAGTCTTTTCCCTTATAGTTTCTGGGTCTTGTTTTGTTTTGCTTAGCAAGGCCTTACCCGCTCTCTTGAGAGACAAACAAGAAGATTGAGGTAAAGTGAGAGATGTACTTTTGTCTGGAAGAGGAACTCTTAGAATATGTCATGTAGTGATAAATAATTTAATGCAATCACAAAACATTCCAAACATGCTCCTTTTTAGAAACTTGGTGATTTTTTTATAAATCAGAAAAATAAATAGCGGGGTAAGGTAGCAAGATCGGCTCAGTCAGATGTTAAAGGCTAGAATGATTAAAATCCAGCAATTCCAGTGCAGAAATAATCAGAGAAATAGAACAGGACAGAATCCAGAAACACAACCAAGGATAAATGGAAGTGTTGGATTTTATAAATGTAACATTATTTCAGCACCATAAGTAAACAATGCCACAAAAAAAAAAAAAAAAAAAAAAAAAAGCTCAATTGGAGGTCAGAGTAAGGAAAAGGAATGTAGTCTCCTGCCTAAGTCCTCATACCAAATTTATTGGCAGTTGTGGCAAATATTTAAACATAGTTAATGAAGTCACAAAAGTACCAGAAGATAATGTATTTTTATAATATTGGGATAAATAAAGCCTTTCTACACATGCCCAGAATTAATTAATCATCAAAGAAGTGATGAACAAATTTGACTATGTGAGATATGCATAGTTCTGCAAAACCACATAATCAAAATCAAACAACAATGTAAAAGCTGGGAGAATATACTAACAAGACACATGACAATGAATAAGCATTCACAATGAACAAAGAATTTTTTTCAAGTAGTTAAGAAAGTAAGGAGATAAAGATAATGATTGAATTAATGTAAACTATAAGAAAGTATAAGCAAACTTACATAAAACCAAACCTTCAGAATCAGCAAAGCTGTGAAAAAGAAAATGACCACAGCCACAAAATGGGAACACCACTTGGCAAAAGGTTGAACTCCATGTCATTGCCAATATTTCATCCTTTTTTACTTACAAAATATCAATTTTTCAATCAAAATTGGAAGCGCACATAGTCTTCAAGTCAAGCATACTACTTTTAGATATTTTTAATATATTTTAACATGTACAGTGGATACTTATACAAGTTTTATTATCCATTGGATTGCTTAGAAATTTTTTGTTAAGTCCAAAAATACCAGTGTCATGCAGGGTATAGCAGGGTACACACTGCTTGTGGGCGCAGCAAGTGGTACAATCAATAAGAGAACCACGTGGCAACAGCCAGCAAAGTTGAAGATGTGTGTCTCGTATGATGCAGCAATTGCCCTCCTAGGCAAGTGTGTGTGCATGTGGGTGTGATACATACATTCCACTCCTATGATGGCAAGTACTGTTTCACAAGATATATGCATCTTCAATTAGTCCATGTTACATGATGTGTACCTGTGAAACACACATGTATATATGTACACATATGAATGTACATGTGTATGCAGCATATACATGTGCATCTGCACATGCTTATACTGTGTATATACAAATGTGCATATGCATAATAACATATAATATATATGGGCATATGCAAACATGCATGTGTGTCTGTAGCCTAGAGAAATTCCCACACACATATATATATATACAGTAACATGTACAAAGACATTGATTTGTACCATTGTTTATAACAAGAAAAAAATGTACACAACATGGCTGTCAGTCAGGAAATGCATGTATAAGTTGTAGTTTATTCATACAATGGAGTATCATGCAACAGAATACACAAATTATATCTATATGTATCTACATGGATAAATATCAAAAACACAAGGCCAAATGTAAAAAATCAAGTGCAAAATATATGTGAAATATGATTCCATTTGTATATGGATATATCCAAATGTAGTAAAAATTATACAATAATGCTGTTAATGAATTATACCAGGTTCAGGAAAAGCAGTGCTGCTGAGGGGTAAGGCCTTTTGAGCTTGACATTATCATTCTTAAAAATTCTGAAGCAAATTGGCAAAATATTAACATGCTAAAAGTTAATATTTCAATGAAAAATATATTTCATGTCCTATTCCTGTCTTCTTAAAGGCATGCATATATATCTTTACGTGAGAACATAAAACATACTGTTTCTTTCTCTTTGCAGTCCTTTTTTTCTCCTATTTCCTTTTCTCTCCCTTTTGTTTCATCCTTCCTCCCTGCACCCACATCACCCTCTAATTCCCCCCACACACTCCAGCCATCCATGCCAACAACCAATTGTGCTGCTTTCTATATTGCCCCTTGCTCTCACAATCATATACAAATGTCCATTCATCTTTGCATATATGTATACACATATATACAATATGTAATACTTATGAGCGGATAGTAGGTATGTTGTATGTGCTTTCTTCATTTTACTTTTCCCACTCAACAATATCAGACGGAAATCTTGCTACTCACTCTCTCTCTCTCTCCTCTTTTTATCCACTGCATTATAATTTATGCTGTGGATGAACAGAACCTATTTAACAGTTCCCTTACTGAAAAGTATTCAGTTTGTTTAGTTTCTCTGAACAATGCTGTGATAAGCACTTTTGTCCAAAGATCCTTATCCATGGTGCCTCATTTTATGGGCCCTAGAGGATACCTACATGTGATGGTTAATACTGAGTGTCAACTTGATTGGATTGAAGGATACAAAGTATTGATCCCGGGTGTGTCTGTGAGAGTGTTGCCAAAGGTGATTAACATTTGAGTCAGTGGGCTAGGAAAGGCAGACCCACCCGTAATGTGGGTGGGCACAATCTAATCAGCTGCCAGCGAGGCTAGAATATAAGCAAGCAGAAAAAAATGTGAAAACAAGAGACTGGCCTAGCCTCCCAGCCTACATCTTTCTCCCGTGCTGGATGCTTCCTGCCCTCAAACATCAGACTCCAATTCCTTCAGTGTTGGAACTCGGACTGGCTCTCTTTGCTCCTCAGCCTGCAGACGGCCTATTGTGGGACCTTGTGATCGTATGAGTTAATACTTAATAAACTCCCCCAGTTGTATTTCTTTTAAAGTATGAGTATTTGTTGTTTGAAAATATCTTATTTAGGTACCTTACTTAGGCAAGTGTTCTTCCAAAAGAATTTTCTCTATATCCTGCAAGCTACTTTTTTTAAAATGTTAAGGAGAGGAAATGCAGAGTGCTTTCTTTTTGTTTTTGTTTTGCTTTTCTCTTCTGCTGACTTTTCTTTAACCATTCATTTAATGCCTCTTATCTGCCACTAGACACTTTAAATGAATTATCCTCAGCTTTCCTCGCTGTTTATTTGAAGTGTTTGGAATTCCACTTTAATGTTTCTGTTAGCTTTTTAGCAATACCTCATTGCATTACATTTGAAGTGATTGTTCTAGAAATTACAATACATTTCCTTAACTTTTACAGCCTACTTAGAGCTAGTATTGTACCACCCAACTTAAAATATAGAAATCTTATAGATTTCTTTTAGAGGTTTGGAATAACATTTGAATGCTACTCTTAGCTCAGAAACTTGAGTGCCTGAAGTTTATGGTTTGTATTTTTATTCCATTTTCCAGTAGTCTGATGAAGATAGGAAAAGAAATTCCTTGTCTTGAACATACCTCCTAAATTCCAAAAGGAAACAAACCATTGCCTTTTGTCTCTTATGCTTCCTCCCCGTTTGTGAGCACATACATGCAAGCATGTTCATACACACACACACACACACACACTAGCATACACTTGTACAAATGTAGGCTCTCATGCGGCATATTTATGTTTTTAAAAACTGTTGATCATTTGGAAATCAATAAGATTTTAACTCCTTCACCAGTTCATTACTGTGTGAGGAGTGGAACACACACTGTGCTATAGCACGCTTTGGGCACACTTCTTGCCCTCCCCATGTTCATGCCCTACGTACCTTTGCAATACTCTCCCCTGGGGCAGGGCATAATTATAGTCCTCTGATCATCCAACACAATGTGAAGATAATACAAATTAATTGCAAAAACAAAATTGCACATTTGGAAAAGATGCAGGATTTCATGAGTTCCCAAGAAATGTCAGGGCCTGTCTGATCACATCACACCTTCCACCTGTGACTGACTCAGACCAGTCACCA
This sequence comes from Macaca nemestrina, assembly GCF_043159975.1. Taxonomy (NCBI): domain Eukaryota; kingdom Metazoa; phylum Chordata; class Mammalia; order Primates; family Cercopithecidae; genus Macaca; species Macaca nemestrina. The sequence goes on along the minus strand of NC_092133.1, from coordinate 90,014,951 downwards.
AAGAGTTAAGAAAGGCTCTTGACAACATTGTTGATAGCTTCTCATGTTTTTGCAAAAATAACAGGCTTTTTAATTTCTTGGGAAGGGATGTTCTTGTACCACTAGCCTTGAGCTGTGCCCATGATAATCTATAAGAAAATAATTTATGGATCACAGCAGATCAACACAGATTTTTTTAAATGATCAATTTTATCACAGCTCAGTGGCAAGTTTATAGAACAAAAAAAAAGAGTGTCACTTGATAATGAGAAGAAACCTTAAAAGAACAAATTTTAAAGGGCAGACAACCCCCTCCCCCACCACATAGACACACACACACAGACACACATATACACACAATCCTTAAATTCAAAGGCAGTCACTTGCCTGTTTCCTCAGGGAAAATCTAACTTAATCCCTTCAATGATCCCAGGTCTTCAAAAACAAAACTCTGGATTAACACCCTGAATTTAAAATCCAGGTGTCTTGAATGTCTTTGAAAGTACAATCTCAAAAAGCAAAGAAAAAATCTTCAGGTAGGAGGGGGAAAAAATACCTACAACAGAGAGAAGAAAACACGTAATATCCCAGTAAAATATCTTGGCACCTGTATGCTTGGCTGTACATGCACTATGTCGTACATGCACACATGTCCATGGGTACCCCTGGCCCCTACTTACACGGGGAAGGTAACCTGATGACGTATCCACACATCTGGCTGCTTCTACCCCGGCTAACTGACAAATACTCCCAAATATTTTGCTATTGGTTGATTTGACAGCCACTCTGGAATAGTTGGTTGGCAAGAGGTTTTAAAGCAACAGAAAACCCAAGGTAAAGGGTTGTGCCAGCATTGGCTGCTAGCTAATTTAAGGTCCAATGGAAAATGAAAATAAACAAGTATTAATCCTGAGAAACTTTTTGTGGAGTTATGAAAACAGTCTGTTATAAAACGCATCCAGATGTCAGCCAAGAGTGAGTCAATTGGAATAATAGCTTCAAGTGAAACCAGCAAAGGGCAGCAGGTCAGGCTGCGGGGATTCTAAGAAATGCCCACTCACAGACCCGGGGAGCGCGCTGCTGCACACCAGCCTGGAGCCTCGTCCACGACACAGAATTGTGTTAAACGATCTATAAAAAGAATTTATGGATCCCATGGATCAACATCAATTTTTTAAATTAATTTTGTCACAGCTTAAGGGCAGGTTTATAGAAGACCAAGACAAAAAAAAAAGTGTCATTTGATAATGAGAAGAAACTTTATAAGAGCAACATTTTATTTGACAATTATTAAATTTTTATACCAGTGAAAACTGTTTAATTTTATAAAGACCTGTAAAACAATCTCCTGTTGATACACTAGCCCAGTTCTTCAAAAACACATGCCTAAGGATATTTACTGGAACATTTAATATTAAGACCTCTGAAGTAATCTACAAGTCAATCTGTGGAATATTGGTTAAACAAATGATGGTACACTTCTACAGTAGAACCAAATGCAAGTGTTTCTTAATTAATTAATTTTTTATTTATAATTGACAAAATGCAAATGTTGAAAAGGGTGATAGACCTCCTTGACAACTGCTGTGAAATCATGTCTAGCATAAATTAAGTATGAAAAAGCAAGTAACAGAGCATTAAACATCATTATTCAGCCATCTTTGCATAAATCAGTCTATCAATCTATGTTTCTCTGATTGTCTATGCAGGGAAAGTTCTAGAAAGAAGCCAATGTTCATGGTGGTCACCTCTGAGGAGTGTAGGAGCTGAGGGCAGAGGAGCTTTTCCTTTTTGTGTTGTAGTTTTCTAAAATGCTTTAGTTTTTCACATTAGCATGTATTGTTTTTGTAAAGTTTTTTAATTAATTGGTTTAAAATAGAAGGGGAGGGAAAGGCAAAAGAATGAGCAGCCTGTTGGAGTGCAAAGCTAACTAATGGGGCACTGGCAATCTGGTTCTTCAAAGGAAATGGGACTCCTATGAAAATACAGAAAACCTCTGAAAATGCAGAAAGTCCAACGGTCACCACAAGGGAATCAGTTTTACCCACCGTGTTTTCTCAAATGAGTGAGCAATTGCCTAAAAATACTACACGGTGTGGTTGCATGTGTTCAGTCACCACTCAGGGTCCTGATAGCATCTCAATTGCCTGATGCCAACTTCACTTTAACATTTACTTTTCATTTAAAAACAAATTGCTGATCTTCTCTGTCCGTGGAAAACCTTAGAAGTATTTCAGTCCCTGCCACCTATCTGGAGGCCTCATCGGCTGCCACTGGAAACCTGTGGCTGTCAAGGACCATGAGAGTTCCAGGTGGAATGTGGGGATAGAAACTCCTAGGGCCATCTCAGGACTGAGCTCACAAGAAAGCCCAACAGAACAAGTGGTCCCTCTCAGGAAGCAGGCATGCTGACTACATGGCGGGATGCCTGGCGCATCTGCAGGACAGGCCAGCCTGCTAGGTTAGGCCAAATCCCCGACTCTGCATAGTCATGGGTGGGAGGTCCTTGTCACTTGGGTTGGAGTAAGGAAGTTTTTACAAAGAACGTAGGAATACCACGATGCAGAGTCCAGTGCCCAAAGAAAGTCGGAACTTCATGAAGCCCCAAAAGTGAATCTAAGCATGCATCAAATTGAGTGGCAGGGGGAAAATGCTAATATAAGACCTGGGTACAGATACTGGGGTTAGGAACCCGAAGGATAAGGTGAGAGCAGGTGGGCTGAGACAAGTACGAGGAGTAAAGGGCTGGAAACAGGCTGTTTTTGTGGCCTGCCTTCAAGTTCCAGCCAGGGATTGGGTCCACTTAAAGCACCAGGAATGGGAGGTTTGCCCTCCCTTTGCAGGGCATGGCTCTCAATGCCCTGTGTATTCTGGGCTGCTGCTGAAGGGGATGCTGGTCCCCAGTGCTGCGAGCAGTATGGGAGCTCACGTCTCCTGGGCCGTGCCCTCCTGCTTGCTTTGCTATGGCCTAGGTACACTCCTTTGCTTGGCTGTGGATTCATTTATGTACCCAGGGTGCTATGAATGAACACAAACTACTGTGCTCCAACTGTTTCTGTGCATACCTGTTGGGATGATTAATTTTATGTAACAACTTGACTGAGCCACAGGATACCCAGACATTTGGTCAAATAGTATTCTGGGTGTGTCTGTTGGGGAGCTTCTCCATGAGATTCACATCCAAGTTGGTAAAGTGAGTAAAGCAGATTGCCCTCTCCAGCGTGGCTGGGCCTCATTCAATCCATTGAAATCCTGAATAGAACGCAAAGGCTGAATAAGAAACGCCTCTTGTCTGACTGCCTTGAGCTGGGACCTCGGTCTTTTCCTGCCTTCAGACCCGGACTCTGGAACTACACCGAGGGCTCTCCTGCTGGCTCTCCAGCTTGCCAACTGCATGTCTAGGGACTTTTCAACCTCCATATGATGTAAGCCCATTCCTTATATTAAGTCTCTTTATATAAAGCCATGCACGATTGCTAACACCTATAATCCCAGCACTTTGGGTGGCTAAAGAGGGAAGAATGCTTGAGGCCAGGAGTTCAATACCAGCCTGGACAACATAGCAAAATCTCATCTCTACCAAAAAAAAAAACAAAAAAAAAAGGTTTAATTAGCTGGACATGGTCATGCAGGCCTGTACTCCCAGCTACTTGGGAGGCTAAGGGAGGAAGAATTTGAGCTTAGGAGTTCAAAGTTGCAGTGAGCTATGTTTCGTACCACTGCACTCCAGCCTGGGCAACAGAGTGAAACCCTGTTTCAAAATAAAAAACTCTTTATACACACACATACACACACACACACACACACACACACACACACACACGCTTCTGTTTTTCTGGAGAATCCTGGCTAATACATCTGTTTGTACAGTTACCTCCTTAGGATAAATTAATGAGAGATTTCCCAAGAAAAACCTTCTAGATTTTCACACATACTGCCACATTTCCATTCAGAAATGCTGTGTTAATTACCTTCCCAAACAGCCCTGCTTCTCATGTTGCTTCACTCCAGCTGGGCATTGTTCCACACGTTCAGTGCTAATTGACCATCTTGTTTAGGATTTTTTTCTTCCTTTTTGTGTATGTGATCTGTGCTTATGTCGCTTGTCCATTTTTATCTAGTTGGTTTCTTAGGTCAGGTTGTCCAGGAAAGAGATTCTGAAACAGAGATGTGCATGCGGGATGTCTGGGGCTCTCAGAGCAATGCCTGGAGGAAGGGATGGCAGCAGGGCAGAGGCAGGGTGGAGGCAGGGTGGAGGCGGAGGCACAGAGCTGTGCACCTGCTGCAGGCCCTCAGCCCACAGCAGGGGTGCCCTGCAGCTGAGACAGCCTTGCAGAGTCTGGTCACACTCTTAGGGGGGCCTTCAACCCTATGGGAGGCAGCTTTCTTCAGCAGAGGGCAATTCCTCGGAAAGGACTCACTGTGAGCCTCCAGCTGCCAACCTCCTGGCAGCTGGGGAACAGGAATTCAGTCCTGAAGGAGGAATGTGGGCATGGACCACAGCACCCACCACAATTAGGGCGTTGGTAGTTTTCATATTGGTTCGCAAAGCTCTGTGCATGTTGATAATATTCATCTTCTGTCTTATTTTTCCCAATTCAGCTTTATTTGAAATTTTTATTATAATAGTTTCCATTCTGAAGAGTTTTTTCATAAATCTGAGTCAATTCTATCACATTTTCCCTTAAGGTTTCAGACTCTAAAATCTTGGTTTGAGAAGCCTACCCCAGCCTAAGATCACAAAATTATTCTCCTGCAATTCCTTCTACTGTTTTTATGGCTTTTTTATTTTACATATAATTAATCTGATAAAGATTTATACTTATTACCGTTGTAATTTTTGTTGCCAGTGTTTTACCAAATAAGTAACAAGCTGGGCTAATGTATCATACTGAGTAATAAACCCCAGCTATGCTGCCTTAAACACCATTTTTATTAATTTTAGGCATCTTCCTGCATATATGCATCTGTTTCTGGATGCACGTTTCCGTTCTGCCTCTCCCCATTGATCAGTCTCCCCTGGGGTTAGCTCAAGGCTATTCTGATCATCGAAACATGGTGATACTCTTTAATAGCTACAGCAATTACCAGACAATTGCTGTCTTTTCCAGAATTTTCTTGGCTTTCCTTGCATGTTTCACTTCCAGATAAACTTTAGAACCCCTTGGCTAAGTTCTGAAAAGAAATTAAGTTAGGCTATTGACTAGAGTTATACTAAGTTTGCACATCAGTGGAAAGAGCTGACATCTTTATAACACTGAATGCGTTCATCCTGGAGATTGTGCTATAGTTTTATGTTTTAAATGTTATTTTTATTATGTTTTTATCAGGTTTAGGCCATCTCTGTTAAGGAGATTAGGAAACTTTATTCCTTTCTGCAACAGTTTCTGGAAGAGTTTCAATAAAATAAATATGTTCCTTAAGTTTCAGCCACATACTCTTAAATTTTGGTTATTATTCTCTAAATACTCTGTAATTGCAGTGCTGATTTCCTCTGTGATATCGGGAGTGGGTTTTTTTTTTTTTTTTTTTTTAAGTATTCTGGGGTTTTCAAGGTGTGCCTGCTTACCCTTTTGCCATTTGTTTCCGGTTTTGTTCCATTTGAGAAACTCTTGAACATTGCACGGGACCCACTTCTGCGGTTCTGTAGCTTTGTGCATGGCCGCAGCTAGCCGTGTGCCCCCTTCTGTGGTCTTCACTGGGAGTGCCTGCACTTCTCTGGATGGAACTTTGGTGCCTCATCTTCGTGTACATCCTCTGTGTGCCTCTATAATTCTTCTTCTTCCTGTGGGAGGACTTTTATGCTGTGCTTTAACAGCCACATGGCAATGACCAGCCAATCTTTTGCTCAGGCAAGTGTCTGCATCACCCAATCTGCTCATTGTGCCTTCTGTGTCATTTTTATTGTTGGCAACTGTGTTTTTCATTTTAAGTCCATGGACCACTTGTCAAAGATCGTTCTCTTTCATAAACTTACATCCTACATTTTATTGAGAATCCAAGTCCAGATTTTCAAATGATTTCCCCCTTTCTCTTGGAGTCAGCCTGCTTCCTGGAGGAACATGTGTCAGGTGCAGGGTGATTTTTTTTATTATATTGATATATATATGTATATATATAGGCCTGCTTATCCTTACAAAGGGAGGTCCATGCAGCATTGGGAGGGGCCTGTCAGAGGCTGCTGGCTTCTGATTAGACTTTCTCAAGCTAAGATCAAAGAATGGAGATGTTGAGATCCCTAGGCATTCCGTTTTCCAGATGAGTTTCCAGGAGTGCATGGGGGAGGTGGGGATAAATTTAGAACTAGAGGTAGAGGTGACAGGAGGTTCCAGCTCAGTGCTGAGTGGTTTACGTCCTATGTTTCTGGGGCAGTGCCTGTCATGGCTCTGTGACCAGGTAGCCTTGTAGGAGCAGCTCACTCCTGCCACTGCGTGTGGTTCCTGTAGATGGCTCTCCCACGAAGGCAATGGTGAGCACGGCAGGGAAAGCCCTGAACTCTGTCATAGGGGTTCACGTTTAGCTCCACCCTCCCTAGAACCCATATGTTTTCTCTGTGGCATTTTGCTCCCATTTCATAGAATCCCAGTCTTCTTGCCTTTTTGAAGACACCAAGCAGATGTTTTATAAAACATTCTTCTGTTTCCTGCAGAAAAAGGTTTTAGACATCTGCTGTTTCTCTAAGTCCACCATCCTCCAGATAACATGTTATTTTCCCTGAACTGCAGAGCTATTTCATGGGAACTTCTTTTTAATGTTTGCTTATATTTGAAAAAGCAAAAAAGTATATGCAAGCCGGGCATCTGCCAGCACACACAGAAGGAGGATTGTCCTGGGCCACTGCCCACTTCCTCCCCTCAGGGAGGTCAGAAGCACCCCTCATTCCCCGCACCGTGCAAGGACTGTCTGAAGGACTGATAAATACAGCTCTTAGCACAAGTTCCTCTTCAAAGCAGTCACTACTTAGGTGGAGCTGGGTCACAGATCCTAAAGACAGTGATGTCCCCCTTGGACCACCAGTTTCTGTGATTAGAGAGTCAGATGCATTCTGTGGACCTTTTTAAGGTTCATGAGGAACAAAATCTACCCATCACATCATGTGCCACTCCCACCGCTGTGGTCTGAATGTTTGTGCTCTACAAAAATTCACATGCTGGAAGCTAATGTGATGGTGTTAGGAGTGGGGCCTTTGGGAGGTGACTAGGTCCTGAGTGTGGGTCCTGACTGGGAACCCCTGAGAGCTGCCGGCCCCTTGTTCCATGTGAGGGCACAGCCAGAAGGCACCTCCTATGCCCAGGGAATGAGCCCTTACCAAATATCACATCAGACTTCTCAGCCTCCACAACTGTAAGAAACAAATGTGAACTGTTTATAAGCTACCCAGTCTGTGGTATTTTGTCATAACAGCCAGAATGGACTAAGACACCCATCTTTTCTTCTCTCACTTTCTCTTTTTCAAAACAAAAATAATAAGCATATATTGCTATATGCAAAGCAGCAGGCTAGGGACCCTGTATGCATTATTCCATTTAACTATTATTGCCACTCTATAGAGATAAGTGCTATTATTATCAACCCCACCTTATATGATAGAGGGGAAAACAGCTCAAAAAGGTTTAGTCACTTAGCAGAGGCCACACAGCTTATAACTGACAACCACGGAATTCAATCCTGATTATCACTCATCAACCCATTTTGAAGGGGCTCTGAAATCTGAGACACAGCACAGCCTTCATGCCGCCTTTTGCCCCACTGTGTCATGGGCTGGGGGTTGGTGTCTCAAGATGGATTAACAAAAGTACGACTACGGGAGGCAGAGGGAGCAGGGAGGGGAATGGCACAGCTCTCCTCTGCACCTATTACAGAACTGTGATTATGTAACTGTGAGGTTTGGGGATGGCTCTTCCCACTCTCTTAGGTGCTCTGCCTTTTAACTCTCCTACCTAAACCGCAGCCACCACCAGCAGCAGCAACGACTAAGGAACATGGCTTCTCACCATACACCGTGTTCCCACCTCCAGTGTCTCTGTCAGCCTCACAACCTGTTGAGTATGCAGGACAGGGAAAATTGAGTGGAGAACTGAGACCCATGCCTGTCTTACCCCAAAGGTTATATGCATTTTCCGTTATTGGCCATTTTATAAGGTAAGCTCCACCAATGGCTAAGAGGAAGGAACCAGAAAGTGTGTCCTGGAAACTACAGGAAGAGGTCGGGTGATGACGGTGAACTCTGCCCATCGATTGTCTGTGGTTATACCTCTAGCAGAGTAGCAAAGTTTTGGGGAGCCCTCACCCAGCTCTCCCTCCCTGGGATTCCTCCCTGTGGGCATAAAGAAGACGCAGCCACCATGGCAGGGAAGATGTGTGATATCTCAACATTTGCGAAATATTTCAACAGCTTGTGTGAAAAAGCCAAGCTGCCTCCCAGAGTCCAAGCAGTTAAGAATTACCCTCATTAAGGCTTTATTCTCACAAACTCATATATAACAAAGATGGAACATCTGTCACTCTCTTGGAGATGCATTTCTTTATAGATATCTGGCCACACAGCAAAATCCTGGCCACTCCAAAACTGAATCCATTAAGTGTGCTTAGCTGCTGAGCTCCCTGTAGAAACAGCAAAGGATTTGCGGACTGGCAGTAAGTGGCTGGCAGACATACTTAAAGCTCCTGACAGGGCTAAGAAGGGACTGGGGAGAGGGGCCTGTGGGAGAAGGGCATCCTTCAAGCCACCTCAGCTCCTCTGGTTAAGACTTTCGGTATAAACATTCCTCTCCAACATTAAAATCTATTAAAACCTATTTTGGCAAATTACACAATTTACTTCTGGGTTTTCTCTTAGAAATCGCAGAGGCCACACATCGGCAGGCTGTCTGAACTCCCGATTCCTCACAGTCCTGGTGGTGAAGTTCCAGGTGCCCCTCTGTATGAGAAAGCCCCTGCAGTCCTCTTCTTATTTTTCTCCAATTTGAGACAAGTTGCTTCCTTTCACTTTTGTTAGATGTGTTCTTTCTCTTACTGAATGAGGAGGAAATTATTGTTTTTCTAGTTCCTTTTGGGGAAAAAGACATGAAGTAACAAGAAACAGTTACCTGGACGTCATGGAAATTTCACCATCATTTTGGGAACGTCCCCTTGGAGCCTGATCACCTCCTCTCTCCCCATCCATTCCTGATGGCAAATGCTTGTTGTTGTTTGCTTCCTTGTTTGTTTGCTTACTCCTTGAACCATCTCCTTCAGACCACCTCCTTCAGGAAGGCCTGTCTCCTGGTCTCCATGTTACTGGCAGAAATGCCCACCATGATGTATCCCAATACTCCCTCCTTAGTGCATGAAATTCATTTGAGAATAAAAGTCTGGAAGAAGCAACCTCAGCTCCTCTGATTAAGACTTTGGGTGTCAGCGTCTCCAACATTAAAACCTAATTTGGCAAACTATACAAAGTCTGGAATCAGGGAAAATGAGAGTATCTATTTGTCCTTAAAGAACTAAATACACAGACTGTCCATTTAGCCCCTGAAAAGCAGACAGTAGAACATCCAGGGTGTCAGTCAGCATAGACTAAGTTATGCTGTAGTAACAAACAACCTCTAAACATCAGTGGCTAAAGACAACAAAGATTTCTATCTTGTTCATGCTGCATGTTCATTTCCAGCTCTCAGAGGGGCTCTGCTATTCACTGAATCCAGCCTGATGGGGCTGTCAATATCTACAAGATTTCAGTCACTGTGCCAGAAGGCAAAACACTGTAGAGAATCCCACCCTGGCAGTTAAAAGTTCTGGTCTGGAGGTGAAGCAGCGTTTCAACCCATAACTTATTCTCCAGAAATAGTCACATGGCTATACCCAACCATGAGGGGACTGAGAAGAGCAGTCCTGCCATGCACCGAGAGGGAGGGAAAAGAAAAAATATAACAAATGGCATGAATGATGGCCATGCCCAGCTGCCACTTCCAGGCCAGTGAACCCCTACACGGATACCCAGAGAGCTGTACCCCAGGAGAAGGGTATGATGACGCTCCAGGGGAGCCACTTAGTGGTTTTAATTTTTCTTTTCTTTTTTTTTTTTTTTTTTTTTCCTGCATTTGCAAACTAATTGAGGTCAGTGTTCTTCCTGGAGTCAAACTAGCTGTACAGGGCAGGCCGTGCTAGCTAGCAAGCAACAGACAGTAACTTCAGAATTCTCCAACTCCTTTTCAATTAAATGGGAGAGTCAGACTACATATCTCCAGAATCGCTGTTGTTCTATAATGTAGTAAATGTAAGTTATTAAGAAAAAATAATTTTCACTCCCACTGTTGTTAAAAATAATCCAAACTTCTCAACCAGCGCCTCATTTTCTCCAAGCTCCTCAATGCTGGAATTTCTTGGATCAAGCCCTGGAGCCTCTTTTCACACTCACTGCCCTTCCCCTGGGCAGTCTCATCCCATCTCCAGTGTGTGCAACCTCCAGATGACACCTTCAGAGGTCCCAACAGACGTACTCAGAGACTTTCCCTGTGTCTCCGTTTGGATTTCTCACAGATCTCAAATTAAAATGTCCCAAATGTATGGCCTCTCCCACCCCACCCCAACCCAGTCCTCTTTCAAAGTCATCCAGCTCGATAAGCCAGTTCCTGTGCTCAAGACCAAGGAGTTACTGTGGACACCTCCTTCCCTCTCATTCAGCCCAATACTTCCATCCAGTAATTCTGATCTACACTTCCTCTAAAAGAGTTCAACCCATTCCCTCTTCTCTATCCCAACCCCACTACCCTAAGCCAAGCTGTCGTCATCAGTTTCATGGACTCCCACAATCATCCCCTCCTGGTCTTTGTGCCTCTGCTCCCACCCCTCCCCAGTCCCTCTGGACATGGAAGTTGGAACAGCATTTTACAGAATGAACTGGATCACACCACTAGTGTAAACTCTCCAGTGGCTTCTTGTAACTTAGAATGGATTCCCAGTCCCCCCAGATCCTTGCCACCTGCCCTGCACACCCTTGCACCATATCCCTTGCCACCCTCCTCCTTGCCCATGATGTAGACCAACTGCCCTTTTCCTGCTTGAAACATCAGCCTTCTCCTGCCTGTGAACTTTTTCCATTCTGCTAGCTTGGCCTGGCAGACGTTGCTTTGCATCTCTGCCTGGTCTGTTCTTCTTCTTCCTCCAGATGCCCACCTAATGGCCATTCCTTCTGGAGCCTTTCTCTGGCCACTCACCACCATCTCAGCCCTCTTAGCTCACTCTTCTCATTCCCCCCATGTCATTCATCACACATTTAATTATACATTTATTTCTACCATTACTCACATACTTTCCCTACTATGTTGTAAGCCCCACAAGGGAAGGGCCACGCCTGTATTGTTCATCACTCTGTCCAGCCCTCTTTCACCAAAACTAGCACAGATTTTGTCACATAATAAGCATCAACAAATACCTATATGTTAAGTGAATAATTCTACTTATCTAACTCCTGAAAGATTATAACTAAGATGATTTCTAAGCTCATTCAACTTGTTACCAAAAAATGCAAACAACACAGGCACAGAGCTGCCTACTACAACACTATTTGTAATAGAAAAAAATGGAAATAACCCCAGTGTCCATCAAGGGGGACCCAGTGTCCATCACAGGGGACAATGTGAATAAACTGTGATACAATCGAGGACTGTGCTGCTGTGAAAAGAAGAAAGATCCACATATATTAAAGACAAAAGGCAAGGTGCCAAATAGCAAATGTAGCGTGATACCTTTTGTCTAAGACAGAAGTCAGTATAAATATGTGAGTGCTTGTTTTGTTTTGTTTTTAAAATGAATTGAAGAAAAAAAAACTCAACTTTTAAAAAATAGTTACCTGTGAGAGAAGGAGAAAATAGGAAGCAGGAGACAGGAACAGAACTCGATTGCTCAGAGGGCACCTGCTTTAGAGTTCTACCTTTGGAACCTTGTGGATGTGTTACATTGTTACAAAATAAAATTCAACCAAAATGGGAAAAAATGATTACCAATCAAAACAAAATAAATGAACCCAACTATATATTAGGTTGGTGTTTAATGACATTGGACAGGATAAGAGGGAAGTAAAGAGAAAAATTACTTTAAGTAAGTTTAAGACACAGATATGGAACTACAGGAATACATCCTTTTTTTTTTTTTAATTATACTTTAAGTTCTAGTGCACAACATGCAGGTTTGTTACATATATATACATGTGCCATGTTGGTGTGCTGCACCCATTAACTCGTCATTTACATTAGGTATATCTCCTAATGCTATCCCTCTGCCCTATCCCCTCCCCACAATAGGACCCAGTGTGTGATGCTCCCCTTCCTGTGTCCAAGTGATCTCATTGTTCAATTCCCACCTATGAGTGAGAACATGTGGTATTTGGTTTTCTGTTCTTGTGATAGTTTGCTGAGAATGATGGTTTCCAGCTGCATCCATGTCCCCACAAAGGACACGAACCCATCATTTTTATGGCTGCATAGTATTCCATGGTGTATATGTGCCACATTTTCTTAATCCAGTCTGTCACTGATGGACATTTGGGTTGATTCCAAGTCTTAGCTATTGTGAATAGTGCCGCAATAAACATACGTGTGCATGTGTCTTTATAGCAGCATAACTTATAATCCTTTGGGTATATCTCCAGTAATGGGATGGCTGGGTCAAATGGTATTTCTAGTTCTAAGGATATGAACAGACACTTCTCAAAAGAAGACATTCATACAGCCAACAGACACATGAAAAAATGCTCATCATCACTCGCCATCAGAGAAATGCAAATCAAAACCACAATGAGATACCATCTCACACCAGTTAGAGTGGCAATCATTAAAAAATCAGGAAACAACAGGTGCTGGAGAGGATGTGGAGAAATACGAACACTTTTGCACTGTTGGTGGGACTGTAAACTAGTTCAACCATTGTGGAAAACAGTGTGGCGATTCCCCCTACCGGAATACATCTTAAGGACAAAAAGAATACAGAGAAATTTCAAATAGTATTCTGCAGCCTTACTTTTTATCAATAACAAGTGGTGCTGTTGACATTGTTATTTGAAACTACAAACACACACACACACACATACACACACACACATCACCACAATGTTTTTAGGAATCAAGAACTTTTAGTGTAAAAGTAAAGAAAATTAACATTAAATCAAAGAAGTTAAGATCCCTGCAATCTTAAATGTGACTTAGAAATACAAGTAAAAGGCTGGATGTGGTGGCTCACGCCTGTAATCCCATCACTTTGGGAGGCCGAGGTGAGCAGATTGATTGAACTCAGGAGCTCAAGACCAGCATGGGCAACATGGTGAAACCCTATCTCTACAAAAAAAAAAAAAAAAAAAAAAAAAAAAAAAAAAACACAAAAATGAGCCAGGAGTGGTGGCATGCATCTGTAGTCCCCAGCTATTGAGGGGGAGGGATGTTGAGGCCAGAGAATCACTTGAGCAGGAAGGTGGGAGAGGGGGTTGCAGTGAGCCCAATAGAGCCACTGCACTCCAGCCTGGGTGATAGAAGTGAAACGCTGTCAAAAAAAAAAAAAAAAAAAAACAGAAATGCAAGTGAAAACTCATGATGTACTTTTACTTTTAAATAAAAATAAATACATATTTTCTAGCCCAGTAAAAATATTATTTCCTTGATTTCCAAAAAAAAAAAACAAAAACCTAGAAGCTATGAAAACCAAGCAGTATCCAGACTTCAGTTTACAAAGAGTTGTCCTAGGAATCCATTGGGGAAAAAACGTCTGATTCCAGATCTCATCAGAAATTGTATGAGATGCAAGAAAGCTAACGAAGACTATCAGGGAAATGTCAAAAAGACAGAGAGACCAGTCCAAAAGGATTCTCACTGACTGAGGACGGCATAATTTAAGCATCAAAAAGAACAATGATTGCAGCCAGTCAAACTATATCAAAGAAGTTAAAAATCGATGAGTTCATAATAATAGCATTGGTCACAATGGAGATTGCTAGAACAACAAATTGTTATTCTGAAAACTGATATATAAATGGAAAGAATAGAGCATTTATCTGGACTTTCTTGTACAAACTATTTTCCGGGGAAACGAATTAGCCGATGACCAAAAGTTCTTATTCATAGAATTATTTCAGCTAACAAATGCAGAAACAATTATTGTGTGAGGACATCGGCGTTTCATAACCCCAATAAAATAATGAATCTGGCAGTAACCATGATTAGCTGCCAAATCCTTAGACGACAGCTGGTGAGAAATTTCTTTCAGGATGGAGGAGGCTGACATGACCTGATCCCACTGATGAATCTACATATCCCAAAGGAGAGACCTCAGCCTCCCAGTGCCCCTGTGAGCTGCAGCAGGAAGAACATGGCAATAAGTGGGAAATAGTTTTGCAAAAACTTCCAAATCTGATCAAGCCTCTAGATCTAATTATTAACTTACCCAGAACAAGGTAGAAGAACACCACCACAGGGTGTAGTCCGGCAAATCCACAGTGTGGAAAATTCTGCAGGGCAAATGATTCAGTGTCTTCAACATATAAATAACAAGGAGGAAAAAGAAGAAGGGAGAACTGTTGGTTGAGATAGACAGATACGTACATACATACCAAATATAAGGTGTACACTTGTTTATTTCCTTTTTTAATCACCTGAAAAGAATCAGGAAAATTTAAGCATTGACTGAATATTAGATGATATTTGGGAATTATTTTTCATATTTCTAGTTTGATAATGGCAAAATTTTTATTTTTTTAAATAGTCTCTTTTGGTTAGAGACGCATAGTTAAACATTTATGACCAAAATGGTATAAAAATCTGGATTGTCTTTTAACTAATTCAGTGGGAGGAAGGGAAAACTAAAGCATGGATGGGAGGATATAAGTGAAACAATAAAAAATTGTGGACAAATGCTTATATCTGCTCTCCACAGATACTAATAAATTAGGGGTTTTTTGTTGTTGTTGTTGTTTTGGTTTGGTTTTTTTTTGAGACTGAGTCTCACTCTGTCGCCTAGGCTGGAGTGTAGTGGTGCAATCTCGGCTGACAGCAACCTCCGCCTCCCAGGTTCAAGCGATTCTCATCTTTTGCCTCAGCCTCCCAAGAAGCTGGGATTATAGGCGCACGCCACCACACCCAGCTAATTTTTGTATTTTTAGTAGAGACGGGGTTTCACCATGTTGGCCAGGCTGGTTTCAAACTCTTGAGCTCAAGTAATCCACCCACCTCGGGCCTTCTAAAGTGCTGGAATTACAGGTGTGAGCCACTGAGCCCAGCCAAATAGTTCTTAATTCTATCTGAAAATAAGAATGGCACACAGTTTTGTGACAATAATTTTAGTTTTTAATTTAAGATTACTTAAAATATATCCTAAATATTTTCCTCACCCCAAGCACAATGGACTGACAAAACCAACAGCCTCTCCCTCCAACCCTAGGGTTCCTGTTGGGGAAACAGCAGCTGAACTGTAGCAGATCGCTGGGTCACCATGCCTCCCCAACCCCCAGCCTCAAGCCCTAGCCAGGTGTGTAGTCGCATGGCTGCTCCTGTAAAGGCAGAAACCCAGTTACCTGACCACCCAGCTGCAGGAGTGTGGTCTCCTCTGCTCCAAGCAAATCTTGAGGGCTCAATACGATGTTTTCTGCTAATTTTCTTGACATCTTATGCCTATACCAATCTTTTAGATTGGAGATTCAAGGTAGACACCTTTCCCTGCTCCTTCTTGTTAAACCAACCCTCACCCCTTTTAGAATTCTTAGCCATATCCTTTTCCTGAAAGACTCTTGCCTTGACAATTTGGTTGAGACGTTCTCTCTGTCTTCCTGGCATGTGGAATAACAAACACCTCTAACAACAGATGTATTGTTGCTCACTGCTTGTCAAACTTAGCCAACCTGAAATCACTATCACCATAGACAACAGGCTTCTAAAGATTCGGGACAGACAGAAAGGCCAAAAATCCACCATCTATTCAGCACCAAGGGCTCTGTGGATGCTTAAGCACAGTGGACAATCAGTGATTGAGACACTGCTGGCCAGTGGCTGTCCTGCTGACCTGTCACCTTGTTGAGGGACACAGGATGGTGAAATAGAGCCGACCTGAGTTTTGAAGTTAAACAGATGTTGGTTTGGAATCAAACCAGCTTCTTACTATGTATTTTAATTTGGTCAATAACTTCTGCTTCCTAAACCTCAGGTTCCTCGTTTGTGAGCTTGGTGATCTTGCCTCACTGGATTGCTGTAAAACAGCACATGCAGCCAGGGACAGTGGCTCCCACCTGTAATCCCAAAACTTTGGGAAGCCGAGGTGGGTGGATCACCTGAAGTCAGGAGTTCAAGACCAGTCTGATCAACATGGTGATCCTGTCTCTACTGAAAATACAAACATTAGCAACGCATGGTGGCAGGTACCTGTAGTCCCAGCTACTCGGGAGGCTGAGGCGAGAGAATTGCTTGAACCCAGGAGGCGGAGGTTGCAGTGAGCTGAGATCACGCCATTGCACTCCAGCCTGGGTGACAAGAGCGAAACTCCGTCTCAAAAAAAAAAAAAAAAGACAGATACAAGACCTGAGCACTAAGCCCCAGGGTGAGGGCCCTGGCAAGGGTCTTCATAAATTCCAAAAGGGCTACTTTGGCAGCCAAAGTGGATTTTTCTGGAACATTATGTGCATGCTCAAAGCAAACAGTTTAATTCATCTTCTCATCTTGTTCCAGAAGTCCTCATTTATCTTTTGGGGTTTCCGGCCTCACTCTCCAGCCCTGGAAGCCTTTGACCCCAGCCCCCTTCTGAGTTCAGGGCTCTTGCATTCAGTGGATCATGTGGTATCCCACACCCCCAGTCACTTATCTTGATAAGGCACCGTGGGAGGGAAAGCTTTGGCAAGGACCATTGCGTCTGCCACACGGGTGCAGAACGAGGGAGGACAGTTACGAGGTTCTACAGCTCTCTACTCATCTGAAAATGATGAACCATTTCCTGCCAAGACCAAGCAACGTGCTAAGTAATGATCTGGTAATGGCATCTGCTGTCCTCTGCCCGGCGCATTCCTCTTCCTGTGTGGACACAGGAAAGACTTAATAGTCTGGCACACTTGTTCATCCCATGCATTCCTCATTCGCTGCTGTTTTAAGGCCTGGTGACTTGGAGTACGTGCCAGTGGTGAAGGGTGAGTGTGTTTGACAGGAGTTCCCAGGGATGTCTGGGGCAGAGGGTTGCCCTCAACCTTAGTTGAGGGTCGATCGTGGGCCAAGAAGAAATGGACAAGGTCTCATTCCATTCAATCCCCTGGACAACTCCAGGAGAGGGATGAGTTGGGCAGGATTACCACCATTTGAGAGTGAAAAAACTGATGTTCAGAGCAGGTAAGTAATGCATTCAAGGTTGCACAACTAGTAAATACTTCATCTCGGATTTCAACACAATAAGTTTGATTCCAAAACCACTATTTGTAACCACTGTGTTACACACTCCTAAACAAAGCCAGCAACTGTAGAATCTAAACAATACAACTGGAGATACATACACATCTGGACAATTATGGCCACAATATACACAAAATTCAGGATTTCATGGCAGGGAGGAATGGGATCTTGGAAGAACACAAAGACAGCTTCTCAACTTAGTGGTAAGTTCACGGATGTTCATGTTATATTGGATTTCATAACTTGTGTGTATGTGTGTGTGTGGGTGAGTGGGTGGGTGTATGTAGCAAACAGTATATAAAGAAAATATCTAATGCGTTTTTCAAGACCTAAACAGATGCCCTCGAGGTGAATGATTTTCACCAAGAAAGGTAAAGAAATGTATTCATCAGAATTATTGTGCCGAATATGATACCAGGTGCTATTAAAGATTTAAAATACAGTTCCTGTCTGCCTGATATAAGGAGCTGAGCCTAATGTGTGTGAGAAATCGTTTTAGAGGTTTCACAGAGGTCATCTGACCATTGACTTACTTTAAAAGGATTTTTCTCTAATCTAGAGAAAGGATGCTCAGAAAAAGACTAGAATCGCAAGCGCGCTCCCAGGGCTGTGCTTTGTGGGTCGGGGCCTGACTCTCGCCAGGTGGGAGAGCTCCTGGGGGCTCTATTCCTGCTGCCCTGGCATCAGCAGCCATGGGGCTCAAGGAAACCATGGGCTGGGGAGGATCATGTGTCCCTCTATGCTTCTTACATCCTTTTGCAAAGGAGAGGAAAGGCCCTCTTCAGGATGGACCATCCCCATTGGTAAATCACAGTCAGTGCCATCCATGAGCACAGGAGCTGTTCACTGTGGCAAATACAAATTTAGTGTAAGTGCTTATCTTGGCTCTCCTGGTGGAAGGGCAGGACCTTGAAGACAGGCACATCCCACCACGTCCAGCCTCGAAATTCCTCAGAGTGCAGGTGCAAACACACGTAAAATCGTTGTAAAATTAAGGCAGTGATGGCTGCCTTTAGCATCGCTACATCCTCTATCCTAGAGAATTTCAGTGCCTGCTCACCTGGGCCTGGGCCCCACAGACCACACTAACCCTCAGGATTCCCACCATTCCCCTCCCTACCCTCTGCCACCAGCAATATCTCTCACATCTCATAGTTACTTCTTCCTCTGGATGTGACAAGTGCTATCTCAGAAATCAGGCGACAATATGTTCATGGCTAATAAGTCACTAGCAGCAGTGGGTATGCAGGACCCCAGGCACTTTCCACTCTGGGCTACCTCGGAGACAGGGTGTTGCACAGTGGTTTGGGATGGGTCAGAACGAGAGTCTTCTCATTCCATCCTTCCTCACCCCCAGAGCATAAAGTAGCCCTATTCCTAAATGCAATGCTCTTTCAAACACCAGCTGCACACAATCGAAAATAGCCTGAGAAAGCCTGTTGTACCAGCGTTCACACCTGCCTATTTAGAGTGGGATGAAGAGCAAATGACACCTGCTCCCAGCTGGCCCTGAGGCTGGACGCAGCACAGACTGAGCCAGTGTCCTCGCCCCCAAAGAGGAGGCTTCCTCCAGCCTCACAGACACCTGAATTCTCTGGCACTTTCCATCCCACACACTGTGCATGGTCTATCCACTCTCCTTTTTATTCCCAGAATGATAACTCCAGAACAAAGGAGAGAGTCCATGGACAGCTTTGTGTTGATGCACATAAGTAAATGGGAGGTGGGGAGGACAAGTGGCATGAGGAGGGAGAATCCGCCTGGGAGAGGAACATGGAGTCCTTCCCCTGGGCAGGGAGGCCAGCAGTGATGGTGGCGCAGTGGGGGCCCAAGTGTGCCCTGATGGTAAATTCCCCATAGAGCACACCAACAGTTGCTGACCTACATGTAAAAGTTTGCTCTTTGATTCCTTTGCTAGGGCTTCACTCGGGCACACAACTTCATGTTTGCTATTTGTTTTTTGTTTGTTTGTTTTTTGAGAAGGAGTCTCGCTCTGTCGCTCAGGCTGGAGTGCAGTGGCACGATCTTGGCTCACTACAAGTTCTGCTTCCTAGATTCACGCCGTTCTCCTGCCTCAGCCTCCCAAGTAGCTGGGACTACAGGCGCCCGCCACCACGCCTGGCTAATTTTTTTTACTTTCAGTAGAGACAGGGTTTCACCGTGTTAGCCAGGATGGTCTCAATCTCCTAACCTTGTGATCCGCCTGCCTCAGACTTCCAAAGTGCCGGGATTACAGGCATGAGCCACCGCGCCCAGCCCGCTGATACTTGTTATGTAATCAACTAATGACAAAAGAGTGCGGAGGCATGATGAGTGTTACATCTGCCAACTGCTGGGTTGTCTGAATAGATTCTCAAGTGACCATCTGAGGGCCACTCAGAAGTTTCAGTAGTGCCAGAAGGTCTTGACCTATTATTTTTAAATCAAGTAATTCTTAGGTTTTATAAAATAATTCAAACTAGGAAAAAAACAAGTCCTGGATAATCATTTTGTAGCAGCATCACTGCCAACCCCTTTGCAATGACAACTTCCCAGAAGCTCTTATCTGCCCCCAAATTACTCTTATCTGCCCAAAAGTAAAGAAACTTTCAATTCAGCAAGTCAGAGCAATTCACAGAGAAGAAGCAATGCCCTGACCTCTGGCATAGAAAACTAGAAGTTGGTCCTTCTCCATTTCTTCTGTTAACCAGGATTCTCTTGGCATTTAATTTTACAAGGGCCACAGACAACTCCAGGGATCTCAATGCAATCCTGCTTCTGGACGGGACAGAGAAGGCATCAGCCGCACAGAGGAGAAAATCACAGCTGTCCTTTCATTCTGTTCAAGCACACATGAAGCTCCTAGATTCATCCACTGCGTGCCAAACACCTGGGACAGTCAGAGAAGAATAAGAATGATGCCAGCCTTCTAAGAGCTGGCAGAACAGTGAAAGGGCAGGCTCAAGACATGGCACAGTCAAACACAGACAGAAAGCTATGGTATCTCAGAGGAAGATGGCGAGATCTGGAAAGCTCCCAGAGAAGATGGGACTGGAGCTGGGCTGCTTAGCACTGAAACAGTGGATTTGGGGAGAATATTTGCATGCAAGTAAAACATGCAAAACATGTTCAAATAATAACCAAATGTGGTAGAAATGTGGAGTGAGAAATATTGAAATGTCCACAGCTCAGGAAAAAATGTTTTCCAGCCAGCATCCCTGACCCTCCCCCCATTCCCAGGTCTAGGGCATCTAGAGCACCAAAATTACCTGCAACTCTCATCTTCCCTGGCTCCTCCTTACTTCACTTTTGATCCAAAAGTACATACCGGCCTCATCTCACCATTTAAAAAGCCATTTTCAGGCCCCTGTCAGTGGCTCGATTGACATACTGCAAGATAATGTGGTTTTTCCTGAAGTCAGAACAAGTTATCAAGTAACTTCAGAGTTAAGTCCTGAACTGCAGAGGGAAAGTGTGCTGATCCAGGCAGAGTTGTCTAAATGAAAACGCTGGTCACCTTCCTCTGGGTCCCATATTGAGCTCGAGTTGGAAGAGGTGAGTCCTGTCTCAAAATGGAGGTCAAACCGCCGTCCGGTGCCCCCCAGCCCGACTCGCCCCCAGCCCGACTCGCCGCCAGGGGGAGGAGGGCCATGATCCAAAGGAACCAGAACAGTTGAGAAAACTGTTTATTGGTGGTCTGAGCTTTGAAACTACAGATGATAGTTTAAGAAAACATTTTGAGAAATGGGGCACACTCACAGATTGTGTGGTAATGACAGACTCCCAAACAAAACGTTCCAGGGGATTTGGTTTTGTGACTTATTCTTGTGTTAAAGAGGTGGATGCAGCAATGTGTGCTCGACCACACAAGGTTGATGGGCGTGTAGTGGAACCAAAGAGAGCTGTTTCTAGAGAGGATTCTGTAAAGCCTGGTGCCCATCTAACAGTGAAGAACATTTTTGTTGGTGGTATTAAAGAAAATACAGAAGAATATAATTTGAGAGACTACTTTGAAAAGTATGGCAAGATTGAAACCATAGAAGTTATGGAAGACAGGCAGAGTGGAAAAAAGAGAGGATTTGCTTTTGTAACTTTTAATGATCATGATACAGCTGATAAAATTTTTGTTCAGAAATACCACACTATTAATGGGCATAATTGTGATGTGAAAAAGGCCCTTTCTAAACAAGAGATGCAGTCTGCTGGATCACAGAGGGGTCGTGGAGGTGGATCTGGCAATTTTATGGGTCATGGAGGAAACTTTGGAAGTGGTGGAGGTAATTTTGGCTGTGGTGGAAACTTTGGTGGAAGAGGAGGCTATGGTGGTGGAGGTGGGGGCAGGAGATGTAGTTATGGAGGAGGTGATGTGGATATAATGGATTTGGAGGTAATGGTGGCAACTATGGCGGTGGTCCTGTTTATAGTAGTAAAGGGGCCTATGGTCGTGGTGGACCAGGATATGGAAACCAAGGTGGTGGAGGATATGATGGTTACCATGAAGGACGGAATGTTGGCGGTGGGAACTATGGTGGTGGTGGGAACTATAACGATTTTGGAAATTATAGTGGACAACAGCAATCAAATTATGGACCCATGAACGGGGGTAGTTTTGGTAGAAGAAGCTCAGGCAATCCCTATGGTGGTGGTTATGGATCTGGTGGTGGAAATGGTGGATATGGTAGCAGGAGGTTCTTAAAACAGCAGAAAAGGGCTACAACTCTTAGAAGGAGAGAGAGCAAGGAGTTGTCAGGAAAGCTGCAGGTTACTTTGAGACAGTTGCCCCAAATGCATTAGAGGAATTGTAGAAATCTGCCACAGAAGAAACAATGATCCATAGTCAGAAAAGTTACTGCAGCTTAAACAGGAAACTCTTCTTGTTCAGGACTGTCATAGCCACAGTTTGCACAAAGTGCAGCTATTGATTAATGCAATGTGGTGTCAATTCGATGTACATTCCAGAGGTCTTTCTGTTGTAGCTTTGTCTTTTTCTTTTTCTTTTTCTTTTCATTACATCAGGTATATTGCCCTGTAAATTGTGGTAGTGGTACCAGAAATAAAAAATTAAGGAATTTTTAACATTTTGTTATTTGTTTAGTTCAGTTTTTCTACATTTTAGTACAGAAACTTTAACAAATTGCAGTTTTGAAGGTGTTTCCTTGTGAGTTAACAAGTAAAGATCATTGTTAATCACTATTTTGTATGAATTTTGCTAAAGTTAACTGTAAAGAGACAACTGCACTTGCAGGTTAAGGGGAATCTATTCTCCCCATTTCCAAACCATGGTATGAATGGGCGCCGACATGTGGAGAGAATAGATAATTTGTGTGTTTGCAATGTGTGTTTTAGATAAATAGGATTGGGTATTTAAATTAGCATTTGTGAATTTAACAGCATTGAGATTACCTTCAAATGAAAAAAATCTCAAAATTTCTAATTGGTTTTTGTGCATTTTCATTTAAAATGTAATCACATGATTTTAGTGTGTTAGACTTGCTGAGTCCTAGCTGTGTTTAGAACATCTCCATCTACATTTACCTTGGTCAAATTTGAACTGCTGCCATAGGTTTTGGGTGTAAAGAATGTTTCTGCCCTCCATTTAAATTCTGAAAAGGGATAGTGGATGTTTTCCCTCTCCTGTGTTAGAAACCATTCTTAACAGCTTTTCAAAATATGGAGCCATTAAGCCTGCTATATCTGAGCAAATTAGTAGGTACTTTTTTTTTCTTTTTTAAAGCACATGAGGCCCATAAATCTTGAGTTATTTTCCTTAATTTAAATTTTTTTTGATACAAGTTTTCAGAGCAAGAGAATAAAAACCATGCGTTATTAAACCCCTAACTGGCTGGCATGCTTTCCTGTTTGTACTCTATATATTTTGCTGGATGAAACCAAGGATGGTTTAGGTATAATTGTCCAAAATAACCTAACTGCAGCAGAAATGTGGCACAGTTGCTTAGTACAGGCTTCTCACTTCCTACAGACCTGAATTCAAATTTGGATAGTCTGAGTTCTTAAATTCCCAAAGAACACATTGTTATTTATTGTGTATATTTCAACATAAATCATATTGTTGCCAATTTGTTTGGAAGGCCCTGGTTGAGAAGAGTTTTGGATAATAAGGTTATACCAATGTCTACTGTGCTTACAATTTCATTCGAGCCCTGAGTATGTGCCCTGTTGTTACTCTTTCTTTGGTAGTTGAACGTTGAATTCAATTCTTTCTTTTTGTTTTAAGAAGTACTAAGCAAACAAGCAATAAAAAGGGAAATGGGGCATGCTAGTGTTTGAATATGCTCTCTTGTTTCTCTAATTCTGTGCCTCTGTGCGT
Source organism: Macaca nemestrina (assembly GCF_043159975.1). Lineage (NCBI taxonomy): Eukaryota > Metazoa > Chordata > Mammalia > Primates > Cercopithecidae > Macaca > Macaca nemestrina. Next base: position 89,991,275 of record NC_092133.1, on the reverse strand, counting down.
TAATATTTGGATGCATGCAATGCCAGCATGGAAATTGGCCTTCACACGTACTGCAGTTTTCTAGAAACACTCACAAACCAATAAATGTAACAGACATTCCATTTTTTAATGGGCATATATGTGAAAAGCAGTGTAGAAAATAGGCTAGCATTAGAAAATGGTTAAGTCCTTAATAACTTCAAGTGTAGTTATATAATGGACACTGTCAATGTTCATTACTTAAACCTGGCTACCTGGTCAAAATAATGCTTGGAAAATATTAAAATTGAGCTAAATTGTCTCAGGTTCTTTTATTCATATAAATTAAGTTTAAAGGAATGGGGGAGATTAAAAAAATATAACGCTGGCCAGAGGCCCTCAAGATCCTGCATAGGCGTTTCAGAAAGGCGGAAGGATTGTGATGGGACTCTTACACCTGGAACAGCTCTCCTAAGAGCTCCTCTCCGGTGAGGCAAGCATGATGAAAAGATTACTATAATTCATTCCTTTTTTTAAGTAAAGCAAACACATTAAAATAAGTTCTACATAATTCACAACAAAACAGAATTGCTGGGACAGAGATGCCTGTGGACATGGTATTTTAGCAAGAAATTTGCCAAATAATGAATTTAATTTTATGCTCCAGTAAATGCTTTTGTTTTCTTTTCAAAGAACAGGCTATTTCCCTAGCGATTTCCGAAACACTATCTCAGCTAAGTTTCTTTTAGTTTAGTAACAAGTTAATGTTGTGTTCCCTGGTTTTTTAAGTTTTTTTGAAGGTGCAGCTGTCAATACATGTATTGCTAAATGAACTGCATGCTTAAAAAATAATTTACATCAAAAAACCAGAATGTCTTGATTACCTGGAGGAGGAATGGATACAACTGCTATATTTATCACTATCAATGTTTGAATAACTAACTTTAATGTCTTAAATTATTATGTTAGATTGGTTTTACAAGAAGTTCAAAGCATACAACTTATTCCCCAAAGTGGGTCTTACATGTAGATAATATTTTATTTTCCCTCCATTTTCCTGTAGAAAAATTGTTCTAAATTCATTACAGAAAGTTATATGCCATTTAACTACCTGAAAGGTGAAGGGGTGGCCTGCCCCTCCACACCTGTGGGTGTTTCTCGTAAGGTGGAACGAGAGACTTGAGAAAAGAAATAAGACACAGAGACAAAGTATAGAGAAAGAAAAGCGGGGGCCCAGGGGACCGGCGCTCAGCTTACAGAGGACCCACGCCGGCCCCGGTCTCTGAGTTCCCTTAGTATTTATTGATAATTATCTTTACCATCTTAAAGACAGGGGAGTGGCAGGACAATAGGATCAAAGAAAAAAGAGGAAATCGGCAGTAAGACATATGAACAAAAACCTCTGTGACATGAATAAGTTCAAAGGACAATGCTGTGCCTTGAGATGCATATGTAAACATCTCCATAAACCTTTTGGCAGCATAGTTTCAGACTATCACATGGGGAGAAACCTTAGACAATACCTAGCTTTCCTAGGCAGAGGTCCCTGCGACCTTTGGCCGTGTACGTGTCTCTGGGTAGTTGAAATTAAGAGAATGGTGATAACTTTTAACCAGCAAGCTACCTTCAGGCATTTTGTTTAACAAAGACACATTCTGCATAGCCCAAAATCCATTCAACCTTGAGTCACCGCAACACATGTCTCTTGCAAAGGACAAGGTTGGGGGTAGGGTCACAGATTAACAGCATCACAAATACAGAACAAAATGGAGTCTCTTATGTCTACTTCTTTCTATATAGACACAGTAACAGGCTGATCTCTTTCTTTTCCCCATAGAAAGGTGATGTTATTGTGACAATTTTTGTAAATATTTCTAAAATGCCCAGAATTATACTGTATGAATACATCATTATTTATGGCATGTGATAATAGAAATGTTTTATTTGCATCATTTAGATTGGGTTTGTCTGCAAGTAACAGAGGACCTAACAGTGCTGGCTTATTTGTCTGCAGCGATGTGGGGGAAGAAGCCCACAGCTGATCTAGCGGCTCAACACCAGCTCCAAGACCAGTCCCCATAAGTAGTCCTGCCCCACCTCGTCCTCAGGGTGAGGCTCCCGTGCTGGGATCACAGGATAGCTGCCGTGCTCCCACCGTGTCCAGGGTCCAAGATGGGAGGAAGAAGATGGACGGCAGGGGAGGGACAGAGGCCAAAGGCACAAGCCAGCATTGTCAGATCACCAAAAAGATTTTTTTGCTTTAAGCCCCACCCCTAGTGACTTCTGATTCTGTCCAAACACCCAAAATTGGGTCATATGTCCCCCCTTAGCTAATAGGATATCTGTAGAGTTAGATACTTTTCAGTAGGTATTGACATACAAGAGTACTATTAGGAAGTAGATAATGAACACTGACTAAGCAATTAGCTGTTTCTGCACAGTGTTGAGATTTTACTGACTTTTATTGCTTGTGGTAGAACCTTACATTGCATGGACTGGTTCTGGATTTCTTCTATTTCATATACACAGGAAGGATACTTCCACACTCCCATGAAGTCAGGCACAACCAGTGCTTGCCTGCAGCTAATGAAGGGTGAGCAGAAGCGATGTGTGTAGCTCCCAGGCTGAAGCACCCAGCTGCAGTGCTTGACTGAGCCCTGCCTTCCCCACCACAGCAATCATGGAAACAGTTGTCAAGATGGAGCGGTCTTAGAGTGATAAATACAAACCAAGCTCTCCCACAACCCACACTAGATGGAGCACTTGAGGAGAAAGCAAACCTTTGTTCTTTTAGCTCCTAGGACTTGGGGCTTGTTTGTTACTCTCAAACCTGACCTATCCTGACTGGTACAAATTGGTAGTAGTGTCCTCAATTAAATGTATGTATATGTTTGTTTAATAAATAAGTGGGGATATATTAAAATGTAGCATATGTTTAAAAGCCAATAGCATTTCTTTAAATATAAAGTGTTGAAAAATAAATGATCCACCCGTTTTTCACAGTTTATGTCCTGGAATGACACCGGTTTGAATGCAGAGATAAGTGTAGGGGCATGAGGAGGAGGAAGCTTTGAGGAGTTAAAGTGGCTCTTTGAAGAGGATATGGAAGATGAGGACCCCTACTAAGGAAGGTCCCTATTGATGGGGGGCAGTTATCCACCATGGAGAAGATGGGCCCTCCTCCATCCTAATAAGCCCTAATAAACTGATTTTTACTGTTTGTTTTGAAATAATTTTAGACTTACAAAAATGTCACACCAATAGTCCAAAGAATCCTCCCTGGACTTCATTCAATGCACTGTCTCCTGCTTTTCCTCCTGCTGATCAGGAAATGTCTCTGCTTTCTTGGCAAACTCATCCTTCTTTACATACAGTTGGAATGTTAGAGCTCCTCAAGGTGGCCCCCAGGCCCCCTTCTCTGCGCCATCTGCACTCTGTCCTCAGAAGAACTCGTGTGCACCCAGGGCTTCGGTTACCGCACAGCATGGTGGTGACTCGCAAACATGTCCCTTGAGCCAGACCACTCCTCACATTTCCACGCTTTTGTCTGCATATTGTCCTTGGTATATCTAGTAATATCCAATTCTATATTTGATATTCACTCTTCTCTGGCTCAAATGAACCTCACAGTAAAGTCCCAAACAGGACTTGTTCTTTTCCCCATCTACCCACACCAGGCCTTCCTGTCTGCTGGTGTTTTCTGTTTCACTGAACGATACTAGTGAGCATCGAAGGGTGGAAGCCATGGATCTCTCAGTGCTGCTCAGCATCTCTCCAACTTATCTTTCATATTCTACAATGAATGTCCCTCTTCTGGGGAAGCCCTTCCTGACCTACCAGACAGACCTAAAACTGCCCATGTCACCTTCACTGCACTTATGATACTTAGGATTTTATAATTGTTTGTATAGTCACTTAATATTTGTCTCCTCAGTTAGGCCAGCCATCAGCTCGTTGAGAGTGGGACTGCTCTCTGATTCGAGGTGGGGTCCCCAACTCCTAACTCATGAGCTCAGTGTTCAGTAGGTGTCTATTGAATGAATATATGATGGACACCTTTCTAACACATGACTTTGCTCCTGAAAGTTCTGGATTCCCTTCCTCTCCTTGGTGGATCACTTAAGAGAGGGAAGATCAGTTCACTTCTTCTTCGCTGAATCACCTCTAAGTATTCTCAAGAGATTTCATAAGGTCAGACAAAATCAACTTCTCAAGTTCAAGCCAGAACTCTTTTTTACATTACCAGTATTTCAGAAATCGAGGTCCTCATTTGGTAAAAGACAAAGAGAACTCATCCTTTTCCAAGCCAACAGTGGACATAGCAGAGCATGAATACATTTGGCCAAAGCGCATCCTAGGATGGGGGCTCAGCACACACAAAGGCCCTGAGGTCGGAGCCCGCCTGGTATTTGCAGGAAGAGCAAGGCCTCCAGAGTCAGGAGTGGAGTGGGTAGGGAGGAGAGGCTTTTACAACACGAGCAGTCCATGGGGCTATTTAAGAGCACCAGCAGAGGAGGTACAGGACTGAATGTATGTTTTAAAAGTCTCACCATAGCTACTGTGTAGAGAAGACATTGCAGGGGCAGACTGTGAGGGAAGAATTGGGAGATAGTGCTACTGCCTCTCATCTGCTACTCTCTGGCTCCCCTGAACAGATCTAGAAAGAGAGGGTTTGTGGGGAAATCAGGTGGAGGAAAGAGGTCAGGGAAACAGTACAGGGAGCAGTTCTCTGGTCAATACCAACAGTCGTTCCCTTGCCAGGCATGGCAGGGCTTGGTCATGGCCTGGGTTTTGAGCCATGACAGAGGAAGGTACTGGCCTTTGAACGAGGCTGATGGATTTGCTCCATCTTGGGCTGGGAGAGAATGATTGAGGTCAGCTATCAAAGCCTTCCTATGAAACCTCCAAAAAGTAACCACAGCTCCAACCTAAGACTGTGGCCTGAGTGCCAACCACATGGGCCTGTGAGGGGAGAGATGACCACAGGCACCAAGCCATTGTCCTTCCCCATCTGTCCCAGGCTCGGACCCTGCCAGCTTCTGCGCGTGATTCTTGGTTCAGCCCCTTAGGTTCTCATGTTGTGGAAATTCCCCCAGGATTCTGAAGACCAGATGAGTGACCTCAGTAGGAACACAGCCCTGGGATCCAGGAAGGGCTGGACATGACACCCATTGTGCCCCCTTGCTGGCTGAGTCTGTGGGGTTGTGCATGCCTGGGCGGGTGGGTGTCCTCTGTAAGTGGGGTCAGTTACTCCGCCAACCTTGATGAGCTGCTGGAAGTACCCAGCATGATACCTGGTATGCAATACACGTACAGTAAGAATCTGTTAGTGTCCAAGCGTTTCTGTTTCTTCCTAGGTCTTTTCATGTAAAGGGAGAGGAGGTTGTATCTGGAATTCTTACCAGGCACCATTTTCCATGGAAACCTAAAATACATTTTGGAATCATGGAGAGCAAGTCCCTTCTCCTAGTTTTCATTTTAAAGTTTCCTAATTGTTTTTCTATATAGGTTTGTACAGATTCTCTAAAGTAGCCTAAAGAATCTGAATGGTCCTGGGTTGAGTTTGGTGCTCCTAGCTAGGAAGGGGTGAGGTCCACTGCTGAGAAGTGACTGATATCTAGCTGTGGCCCCAAAAGCAGGTAGAGGGAAGCCATGAGCAGGGCCCAGCTCTCTGTGACTCCATCCACACAGGAGGGCTTGCTCACATCATCAAGACAGGCTGAATATTTGGAAACTGGGAAACTCAGAATTCAGTTTTGGTCTTTTCCACTCTTGAGAAACCCAGATGACATGTGTCTGTGCATAGACATGGCCCTTTGGCTACACAGGGCAACATGAAGGCTGGTGGGGCCCCTGGAAATAAGCAAATAAAGAGCAGTCCCCACTGTCCTTGGGGACTTGGTGTCCCGCAGTGGGAGCTCAGTGCCTCTGCAGAACCTGCCCTGTCTTGCCACCACTGCCTCCCGAAGCCTGACCCCATGCAAGAAGTGCTTATCAGTGAGATTCTTGAAGATCAAACAGTCAGTGTGGTCTCTACCACAACTGGCATGATGAATTTAAGGGCTGAGTCAGCTGGCTCTGACAATTCTTGTCCCCTTCTGCATATAGAAACCAAAACTCTACTGACTGGTTGTGGGAACAGGGCATTAAACTCTGACAGGTTGCAAATGTCCTGGGGAAAATGACCTCTGCTCCCTCTGCTCCCGCCCGGATCCCTGCTCTGGAGGCCTGCACTAATTAGCGTCTGGCAGGTGTCTGGAAAGAGCTGCCTGGCCGGCCGTGGTGACATCATGGCTGGACATTGCTCCCCCATTCCACTGCTGAGAAAGTCTCTGTTTCATTAGGCGGCCAGGATTACTTTTTAATTTTTTTAATCCCCTTTGTAGGTTCTGGCTCCAATCAGTCTTGGGGAACATTCTGCGTGCTCATTCCCACTCCCACTGCCTCAACAACTGTGCTCCAGTTAAAGTTACTGTTCCCGGAGGAGTGAGGCTCACCTTCCCCAGGCAGGCGCAGCCACACACCCCAGCCCCCACGTATCAGCGCCAGCAACCAGCACTGCCGTTGCTCTATACTCATATACTCATATATGGGATACTAGCCCACAGTTGGGGTAATTTTTGAGAATGGGCGATGAGTCCATGGGTGGGGCTTCATTATTAATTATGAAACTCATAATTTTAATAGTTTTTTAAAAAACATATTAATTCAATAATGTGTCTTTTTCTCATTACAAAATAATTCACATACACTGTAGACATTGAAAAATATTAGAAAGTTCCTATAATGAAGTCACCCAAAAATATCTATCATCAGCATTTTGATATGGCTATTATACAGATAACAAAACGGGGGTCGTACTGAGGAAGCAGCTGAGGGCCTGTCCTTTTCTTCAACTTTGTAGAGTACTAAGAACATCTTCCCATGTCTTAAAATAACCCCAAAAGCATGCTTTTTAAATAACCACATAACATTTCATGGGATGTGGATATACTATAAGGTCCAGAAATTGAATTCCCACCTGAATGGCCCTTGTCCCATCTGGCTGAGATCGTCAGAGGTGTGAGTCTGCCATGCACATCAGGCCTGCAGCAGAGAAGCCTGACAGTAAGAAGGCCCTTTGGCCTTGGTCCCCAGCTGGGGGTGAATTTCTCACATTCAAGTTGTAAATGCACCTCCACGCTGTGTAACAGGGTGGAAAAGGCACATTTCCCCTTTGGGATGTACACAACCTCGGGTGGATTTACTATTTACAAAAAGGCAGAGGCTGAACTTGAGTATTCAGGGTCCTAACATGAGTGTCATTGCTTTCCTTGGACCCAGAGCCCACATGGGGTCCTGGAGGAGCCCAAGAATCAAGATAATTTCTGCATCACTGAGTCACCCTGACCTTCCCTCCTGACCAAGGAAGCACATCAGAGGGCAAGTGAGTGAGAATATTACAGCAATAAAATTCACTTACAAACTAGCAAACCCTTGAACTCAATGTCACTCCCAACTGTGGCTGTAAACCACCCAGAGGATGGCCCATGGCTCCAGGCGGGCCCATGAGCCCGAGGCTGGGCCTAGTGATGTGTCTTCTCAGATAACCACCCCCCCTCCTGGGGCAGAGAATCAAGGTTAAAGTTGGATTGCAATGGGACTGAGATGCCGAGTAGATGGAATGCACCCTGACTAGAATGTAGATCGTACATCTAATGAGACAGATCAGATCTGGGAGAAGCAGATTCTCAGAGCATGAGCCAGTTCTTCCAGAATTTAAGCAGATACAGGTGCCAGCCCACCAAGATCTTTGCCAAAGGTATCTTCTTCACATACCTGGAGAGAAAAGAGGGCCTAAAACTTTAAATCTGAGGACTATGTGTTTTCTAAAAGCCAGGTCCCTTGCCAATATGTCCAGATCTTTATCTTGGTATAGTTTATCTAATCAGACAACACAAAGAAGTAAAATTCATACTTCAGAGGAACTGGCGCCATCAAGAAACCCAGGGAGTACCCGTGTGTCTGGATCAAGGGGAGTCTTTCACCTCCACCCGCCTGGGAAGGATTGCTCCATCAGTCAGCTGAATTCCTGAGAATCACAGGGTCCACAGCTTTTAGGTGCATCTGTGGGGAGGTGCCTTCCCTTGTGAATGGGTCCCATGTCAAGAGGCTCATGGACATCACTGAGACCATGGAGCTGAGTAGTGGGCGGATCAATCAGAGATTTGAGTCCTCAGTCCAGAGGGCTTGCTCCAAAGGACATGCAGTCAGCCAGATGTGGAAGAAGAGGAAAGGCTTCCATCAAGGGAAACAGCCTGTCATGAACTGCAGGAAGCTCAGAGAAGCCAGGGAACGCTACTCCCAGAATACAGGGAGCCGTTCTGTGGACAAGCAGTGGAGACAGATGCGAATAGAGCATCCCACCAATAGCCGTCTCCCCACACTTTTAGGAAGTGGATCTCCTCCTTAACGCTGCAGTTGGGGCAGGTCTGTTTGACCCTCAAGGTGCTCAGATCTGCTTGTCCCTGAAGTCTGTGAGAGCAACAACCAGCTCTTCCTTGATCTGACTGGGGAGCTGAGGGGACTCAAAGGAAACCAGTAGAAAGCTTCAAAGTGACGGAGACAGGGGCTGAGAGAGAAACGATGCCAGCATTGACTACTGAGGCTCCTCGGGCAGCTTCTCCAGGCCTGCCTGGGCTTCATTCACTTGGCTCCAACAAGGCTGGGTGAGAGGGGACATTCTTGCTCGTCATCAGGGGCTGCACATGTTAGAGACTCTAGAACATGGAATGTTCCTCTCTCAGCAAGGGAGGGCTGGGAATGTGATTCCAGAGGGCACTGTAACCTGGCCAGCCACAGGGGTAAGAACCTTAGGTCCTGAGTGTGCTCTTTGAGGAGGAGGTTCTGACAGAGTAGGAAGTGGGCTGTGGGGTCACGTTGTTCCCATTCACCACAGTGAAAGCCTGCCAGGAAACATTCTGGAAATGGGATCTACTCTAGAAAATACAAAGAAGATGAGACAGGTAGAATCAAGGAACTAAAGGTAAACAGGCCATGGGATGAAACCACTGAGAGTCAAGAGAATGCCATTCTGAAAGAACATAAGAACAAAAGACTAAACTTTGAAGGTTATTGATAGGTAAAATATACAAGCAAAATAAGCTAAAGGAATTAGAATAGATAAAAGTGAGAGCTGTTAAAGACCAATAAACTCAATAGATAATGAAAATGTAAACACTTATTATCCACAATAGCATACTAGTTAAATTATGATAGATTATATGTGGTGAAATGATAATATATCTCTGAACATAGTGTTCCAGAAAGACCAGCAATGAGCAATACGTAATATGTTCTTGGCATAGTACATGATAAAAGTAAACATAGTACAATTCCAACCTAAATATATATATATACACACATGTACACACACACACGTGTGCATGTAGACAAATATTAAGTATTTATAGAAGTATGTGTGTGTGTCCATGCAAATGTGCACACATAGATAAAAATACAAAAGGAAATACAGCAAAGTGCTAACAGCGGTTAACTCTGGGATTATTACTAATTACTAATTTTAAAAAGAATAGTACTTTTTAAAAACTCTTTACAATGATTCTGAATTACTTTTATTGCCTGAAAAAAAGTTTTTCAAAACTTTTACAAAAAAGTAAAAAGAGGAAGATGTAGGCAAGATGGCTGAATAGGAACAGCTCCAGCCTCCAGCTCCGAGCACAAACGACACAGAAGACGGGTGATTTCTGCATTTTCAACTGAGGTACCAGGTTCATCTCATTGGGGAGTGCCAGACAATCGGTGCTGGTCAGTTGGTGCAGCCCGACCAGTGAGAGCTGAAGCAAGGCAAGGCATCGCCTCACCTGCAAAGCGCAAGGGGGAAGGGAATCCCTTTTCCTAGCCAAGGGAAACTGAGACACAACACCTGGAAAATCAGGTAACTCCCACCCTAATACTGCGCTTTACCAAGGGTCTTAGCAAACAGCACACCAGGAGATTATATTCCACACCTGACCCGGAGGGTCCCACGCCCATGGAGCCTCCCTCATTGCTAGCACAGTGGTCTGCGATCTAACTGCAAGGTGGCAGTGAGGCTGGGGGAGGGGCGACCGCCATTGCTGAGGCTTAAGTAGGTAAACAAAGCCTCCGGGAAGCTCGAACTGGGTGGAACCCACCTCAGCTCAAGGAGACCTGCCTGTCTCTATAGACTCCACCTCTGGGGATGGGGCATAGCTAAATAAAAAGCAGCAGAAACCTCTGTAGATGTTAATGACCCTGTCTGACAGCTTTGAAGAGAGCAGTGGATCTCCCAGCATGGAGGTTGAGATCTGAGAACGGACAGACTGCCTGCTCAAGTGGGTCCCTGACCCCTGAGTAGCCTAACTGGGAGACATCCCCCACTAGGGGCAGACCGACACCTCACACCTCACATGGCGGGGTACTCCCCTGAGATGAAGCTTCCAGAGCAAGAATCAGACAGCAGCACTCACTGTTCAGCAATATTCTATCTTCTGCAGCTTCCACTGCTGATATCCAGGCAAACAGGTCTGGAGTGGACCTCAAGCAATCTCCAACAGACCTACAGCTGAGAATCCTGACTGTTAGAAGGAAAACTAACAAACAGAAAGGACACCCACACCAAAACCCCATCAGTACATCGCCAGCATCAAAGACCAAAGGCAGATAAAACCACAAAGATGGGGAAAAAGTAGGGCAGAAAAGCTGGAAATTCAAAAAATCAGAGCGCATCTCCCCTCCAAGGGAATGCAGCTCATCACCAGCAATGGATCACAGCTGGACGGAGAATGACTTTGACGAGTTGAGAGAAGAAGGCTTAAGTCGATCAAACTTCTCAGAGCTAAAGGAGGAACTACGTACCCAGTGCAAAGAAACTAAAAATCTTGAAAAAAGAATGGGAGAATGGATAACTAGAATAATCAATGCAGAGAAGGCCATAAACTAACAGAGACAAAAACCATGACACGAGAAATACGTGACAAATACACAAGCTTCAGTAACCAACTCGATCAACTGGAAGAAAGAGTATCAATGATTGAAGATCAAATGAATGAAATGAAGCGAGAGGAGAAGTCTAGAGAAAAAAAACGAAAAAGAAATGAACAAAGCCTCCAAGAAATATGGGATTATGGAAAAGACCAAATCTGCGTCTGATTGGTGTGCCTGAAAGTGAGGGGGAAAATGGAACCAAGTTGGAAAACACTCTTCAGGATATCATCCAGGAGAACTTCCCCAACCTAGTAAGGCAGACCAACATTCAAATTCAGGAAATACAGAGAACACCACAAAGATACTCGTCGAGAAGAGCAACTCCAAGACACATAATTGTCAGATTCACCAAAGTTGAAATGAAGGAAAAAATGTTAAGGGCAGCCAGAGAGATAGGTCGGGTTACTCACAAAGGGAAGCCCATCAGACTAACAGCAGATCTCTCGGCAGAAACTCTACAAGCCAGAAGAGAGTGGGGGCCAATATTCAACATTCTTAAAGAAAAGAATTTTCAACCCAGAATTTCATATACAGCCAAACTAAGTTTCATCAGTGAAGGAGAAATAAAATCGGTTACAGGCAAGCAAATGCTTCGAGATTTTGTCACCACCAGGCCTGCCCTACAAGAGACCCTGAAGGAAGCACTAAACATGGAAAGGAGCAACTGGTACCAGTCATTGCAAAAACATGCCAAAATGTAAAGACCATTGATGCTAGGAAGAAACTGCATCAACTAATGAGCAAAATAACCAGCTAATATCACAATGACAGGGTCAAGTTCACACATAGCAATATTAACTTTAAATGTAAATGGAATAAAAGGTTCAATTAAAAGACACAGACTGGCAAATTGGATAAAGAGTCAAGACCCATCAGTTTGCTGTATTTGGGAGACCCATCTAACATGCAGAGACACACACAGGCTCAAAATAAAGGGATGGAGGAAGATCTACCAAGCAAATGGAGAACAAAAAAAGCAGAGGTTGCAATCCTAGTCTCTGATAAAACAGACTTTAAACCATCAACGATCAAAAGAGACAAAGAAGGCCATTACATAATGGTAAAGGGATCAATTCAACAGGAAGAGCTAACTATCCTAAATATATATGCACCCAATACAGGAGCACCCAGATTCATAAAGCAAGCCCTTACAGACTTACAAAGATACTTAGACTCCCATACAATAATAACGGGAGACTTCAACACCCCACTGTCAACATTAGACAGATCAACGAGACAGAAAGTTAATAAGGATATCCAGGAATTGAACTCAACTCTGCACCAAGCAGATCTAATAGACATCTACAGAACTCTCCACCCCAAATCAACAGAATATACATTCTTCTCAGCACCACATCACACTTATTCCAAAATTGACCACATAGTTGGAAGTAAAGCACTCCTCAGCAAATGTACAAGAACAGAAATTATAACAAACTGTCTCTCAGACCACAGTGCAATTAAACTAGAACTCAGTACTAAGAAACTCAATCAAAACCTCTCAACTACATGGAAACTGAACAACCTGCTCCTGAATGACTACTGGGTACATAACGAAATGAAGGCAGAAATAAAGATGTTCTTTGAAACCAATGAGAACAAAGATACAACATACCAGAATCTGTGGGACACATTTAAAGCAGTGTGTAGAGGGAAATTTATAGCACTAAATGCCCACAAGAGAAAGCTGGAAAGATCTAAAATTGACACCCTAACATCACTATTAAAACAACTAGAGAAGCAAGAGCAAACATATTCAAAAGCTAGCAGAAGGCAAGAAATAGCTAAGATCAGAGCAGAACTGAAGGAGATAGAGACACAAAAAGCCCTCCAAAAAATCAATGAATCCAGGAGTTAGTTTTTTGAAAAGATCAACAAAATTGATAGACTGCTAGCAAGAAAAATAAAGAAGAGAGAAGAAGCAAATAGATGCAATAAAAAATGATAAAGGGGATATCACCACCAACCTCACAGAAATACAAACTACCCATCAGAGAATACTATAAACACCTCTATGCAAATAAACTAGAAAACCTAGAAGAAATGGATAATTTCCTGTACATTTACACTCTCCCAAGACTAAACCAGGAAGAAGTTGAATCCCTGAATAGACTAATAGCAGGCTCTGAAATTGAAGCAATAATTAATGGCCTACCAACCAAAAAAAGTCCAGGACCAGATGAATTCACAGTCAAATTCTACTGGAGTTACAAGGAGGAGCTGGTTCCATTCCTTCTGAAACTATTCCAATCAATAGAAAAAGAGGGAATCCTCCCTAACTCATTTTATGAGGCCAACATCATCCTGATACCAAAGCCTGGCAGAGATACAACAAATAAAGAGAATTTTAGACCAATATCCCCAATGAACACTGATGCAAAAAATCCTCAATAAAATACTGGCAAACCAAATCCAGCAGCACATCAAAAAGCTTATCCACCATGATCAAGTGGGCTTCATCCCTGGGATGCAAGGCTAGTTCAACATACACAAATCAATAAACGTAATCCAGCATATAAACAGAACCAAAGACAAAAACCACATGATTATCTCAATAGATGCAGAAAAGGCCTTTGACAAAATTCAACAGCCCTTCATACTAAAAACTCTCAATAAATTCGGTATTGATGGAATGTATCTCCAAATAATAAGAGCTATTTATGACAAACCCACAGCCAATATCATACTGAATGGGCAAAAACTGGAAGCATTCCCTTTGAAAACTGGCACAAGACAGGGATGCCCTCTCTCACCACTCCTATTCAACATAGTGTTGGAAGTTCTGGCTAAGGCAATCAGGCAAGAGAAAGAAATAAAGGGTATTCAGCTAGGAAAAGAAGAAGTCAAATTGTCCCTGTTTGCAGATGACATGATTGTATGTTTAGAAAACCCCATCATCTCAGCCCAAAATCTCCTTAAGCTGATAAGAAACTTCAGCAAAGTCTCAGCATACAAAATTAATGTGCAAAAATCACAAGCATTCTTATACACCAGTAACAGACAAACAGAGAGCCAAATCATGAATGAACTGCCATTCACAATTGCTTCAAAGAGAATAAAATACCTAGGAATCCAACTTACAAGGAGAACTACAAACCACTGCTCAGTGAAATAAAAGAGGACACAAACAAATGGAAGAACATACCATGCTCATGGATAGGAAGAATCAATATCGTGAAAATGGCCATACTGCGCAAGGTAATTTATAGATTCAATGCCATTCCCATCAAGCTACCAATGACTCTTCACAGAACTGGAAAAAACTGCTTTAAAGTTCATATGGAACCAAACAAGACCCCGCATTGCCAAGACAATCCTAAGTCAAAAGAACAAAGCTGGAGGCATCATGCTACCTGACTTCAAACTATACTACAAGGCTACAGTAACCAAAACAGCATGATACTGGTACCACAACAGAGATATAGACCAATGGAAGAGAACAGAGCCCTCAGAAATAATACCACATGTCTACAGCCATCTGATCTTTGACAATGGAAAAACAAGAAATAGGGAAAGGATTCCCTATTTAATAAATGGTGCTGGGAAAATTGGCTAGCCATAAGTAGAAAATTAATTCAAAATAGATTAGAGACTTAAATGTTAGACCTAAAACCATAAAAACCCTAGAAGAAAACCTAGGTAATACCATTCAGGACATAGGCATGGGCAAGGACTTCATGTCTAAAACACCAAAAGCAACAGCAACAAAAGCCAAAATTGACAAATGGGATCTAATTAAACTAAAGAGCTTCTGCACAGCAAAAGAAACTATCATCAGAGTGAACAGGCAACCTACAGAATGGGAGAACATTTTTGCAATCTACTCATCTGACAAAGGGCTAATATCCAGAACCTATAAAGAACTCAAACAAATTTACGAGAAAAAAACAACCCCATCAAAAAGTGGGCAAAGGATATGAACAGACATTTCTCAAAAGGAGACATGCATACAGCCAACAGGCACATGAAAAAATGCTCATCATCACTGGCCATCAGAGAAATGCAAATCAAAACCACAATGAGATACCATCTCACACCAGTTAGAATGGCAATCATTAAAAAGTCAGGAAACAACAGGTGCTGGAGAGGATGTGCAGAAATAGGAACACTTTTACACTGTTGGTGGGATTGTAAACTGGTTCAACCATTGTAGAAAACAGTATGGCGATTCCTCAAGGATCTAGAACTAGAAATACCACATGACCCAGCCATCCCATTACTGGGTATATACCCAAAGGATTATAAATCATGCTCCTATAAAGACACATGCACACATATGTTTATTGTGGCACTATTCACAATAGCAAAGACTTGGAATCAACCCAAATGTCCATCAGTGACAGACTGGATTAAGAAAATGTGGCACATATACACCATGGAATACTATGCAGCCATAAAAAAGGATGAGTTCGTGTCCTTTGTAGGGACATGGATGCAGCTGGAAACCATCATTCTCAGCAAACTATCACAAGAACAGAAAACCAAACACCGCATGTTCTCACTCACAGGTGGGAATTGAACAATGAGATCACTTGGACTCTGGAAGGGGAACATCACACACCAGGGCCTATTACGGGGAGGGGGAAGGGGGGAGGGATGGCATTGGGAGTTATACCTGACGTAAATGACAAGTTGATGGGTGCTGATGAGTTGATGAGTGCAGCACACCAACATGGCACAAGTATACATATGTAACAAACCTGCACATTGTGCACATGTACCCTAGAACTTAAAGTATAATAAAAAAAATTAAAAATAAAAAAACAAAGTAAAAAGATGTCTTAAAAATGTATCTATGGATAAATGAAGTTATTTGTTGTTTTAAAGTTATTCTACTAGAGGCATTTAATTTTTACTTGGAGAAATGTTACAGAAGGAGAAATACTTCAAATGATATTCTTTATATAATATGAGGATATAATATTAATTTATTCTTTAGAAAGTATTAGTTCATGCACACTCTTGCCCAGGTACTGGGAAGGTAACAAACCAGACAGACACCTGTCCTCCATGATCTCATGTGGAAGTGGGAGCTGATCACCGCATATGCGTGGACACGAAGGGAACAAGGACCGCTGGGCCTACCTGAGAGTGGAAGATGGAGGATGAGGATTAAAAACTACTCATGGGCTATTGTGCTTACTACTTATTATAGACAAAGTAATCTGTACACCAAACCCCCATGACACGCAATTCATCCATATAAAAAACCTGCACTTGTACCCCTTGAGCCGAAAATAAAAGTTGTAAAGAAAAAAAATTTATATTCTAAGGGTTACACAGTAGTTGGGAGAAATACACAATCAATAAAGAGTATGCTCAGTGGTGAGAAGGGCAAAAAAAAAAAAAAAAAAAAAGCAAAAGGGATGGTTGGTTCTAGGAATCTGCTGTCATTTTAAATAACCAAATGGTGAAGAACAAGTCCCCGAGAAGGTGACTTTTGGGCAAAGACCTGGAAGAGGTGACGGCGCCATCCTGTGGACAGGTGTGTAAAGGCATCCAGGTAGGTGAGCCAGTGTCTGGCATGGCCAAGGAGGCAGGAGGCCGGTGTGCCCCACGGAGTAGGGGGAGGGGAGTAGGAGATTAGGGCAAAACGTGACTTTGGCTATGACTATGAGTGAGCTGGGAGGTCTGGAGGTCATACACTGAGAAGAATAAAGCAAAGGGTATCGCTGGCCAGGGCTGCGCATGCCCAAATGCACCTCCTTGCCTCTCTGGGACCCTCTTTCAGCACCATTGAAGTGTGCAGCTCAGGGCTCCCATTCAAACTTCAGCTAAGGGGGATGCAAGTTGCTGGGGGCTTATCATCATGTATTTCCATAAAATATCAGTCAGTCAAAGTAAAACCAAATTCAAATGGCACAATTTGGAGGAACAAAATATGTTTAAAAGAACTTGAACAAAGATACAGGCATCGTAAGTGGGAAGCTTAAAGCAACCATGAAGCTGACTAAGCACACATTGCCAGGAAGCAAGCAGGGAGCTCAGAGCCTCAAGATGTGGGATATTGTGAAGCTGATGCCTTTCAGGTGACATCTAGGACACTGAGTTAAAGGCAGCAGGTCGTCCAACCTGACCATCACCATGAAAGTTTCCCAAAATGGGTTGTGTGACAGCCTTACCACAGCCAAGGCAGGACAGACCATTATTTGACCAGAAGCTTCTGAGAGAAGCAGAGTTGAGTTGCCCCCAGACCTAGACACAGGTAGCATGGCTGGGTAGGGAGGTCCAGGGTGGACATGGCTCTGGGCTTGGGAATCACCCTGGGGTCATGACCTTAGTCGATTAGTTTGGTGGTGCATCTTTATCCAAAGATGTGGTGCTGCCTCTTCTCAGTGCATTTCATGGTCACATATTCCCAGCAGACCCGGAGTTAAAGGGAGCTCTACAGCAAGCACAGGATCCACTGAACTCCAGACTGCCATGCCCAGTGGCCTCCTCACTGCAGCTTCGCCAGGGAAGGAAACTACCCAAACCTCAGGAGAACACAGGGGCCACTACCCATTCCCAAGAATGACACAGAGCTGAATGGGGGGAGGCTTCCCGGCCAACATCAGCATCCGCCGTGCAAGCGGGGACTCCTCTGGCCAGCTTGGCTGCTAGGTTCAGCTGAGTACACCCAGATGGACCCCTCAATGCAAATTCTCCCTGGTCTGAATGAAACGTAGCTCTCTCAAGAGGGAGCCTGGGAAACTGGAGGGACTGAGGACCTCGAGAAATTTCTGTGATTATTTCCATTTTTGGTCTCCATCATCAGGAGATTGCAGGTTTCAGTTTTTAAAATATTCTCTTTAGTCTTTCTCCAGCCATTATTGATGGAGAGCTTGTTAGGTCTAAAAAATAAGACTTCTTGGAATTACAGATTGAATCATGGATGAAACCTGTTAACAAGAGGGCTATCCTGACACATTCTTCTAGGATAAACCCTCAGCTCAGTCTTACTTTCCCAGTTTCTGAGAACCATTTTAGGGAAAGTCCCTGCTTCTGTGCACAGAATTAACCAGTGCTACTGTTCTGGTGGTCGGGCCGGTTGAGCCACTGTGTTATCAGTGGAGCCGCTCTCGTTATTGTACAGAAACAGACGCTTTCTGCCTAGGGAGGAAGAAAGGGGACCATGGCTGAGTGGCGCGGAGAAGCGCAGCCTCACCTCGCTGGCCAGGCCCTGACTGTGGGTCAACACCAACAGTTCCTGGTGAAACGTGATACTTGACACCCTTCCTGAGGAGCTCAAGGCTGGAACCTAGAGATTAGATGCAGCTTTACGAGGCAGTCACTGGAGCAAGGCGATAGAGCCGTGATTCACGCTGCCCCCCATGAGACTCACCAGGCCTCATTTGTCCTTTCCAGGGAGTGCTAGCAGCCATCACAGTGCCCAGCACTTTGCCATTTACAAGGAACTTCTGCGTTGATTATTCCCTTTGAGACTGAGGCCAGTGTGTGAGGTTGTTAAGTGAAGACCACATCAGGAGAGCTAAGCAACTTGCCGGAGGTCGTGAGAGGCAGAGTGTCGGGGCCTGAACTTCTGACCCCAAGTGGACTCTCTTGGGGAACCTCCCGTTCCTCCGCACTGCCCTGCTGTAGGTGAGCTCACACTGTCAACAGTCCACCACTGCTCATACTGTCCACATAGTCCACCACTGCCATGTACAGACGCCTTCTCTAGGAATCTAAATTGATTGGCTGAGCCTATGCATCCTTCAAAACAAGGAGTCTCCCCAGCAGACTTCCTCCTACCTGCAGAGGTGAGTTAGTCCCCTCTTCTCTGTGCTGGGCCTGTCCTGTAAGTGCTCACCTATTGTTTCTTACTACTTTGTACTATAAGTGACTTATTTGCATGTTGAGCTTTTAGCCTGTGAATTCCTTAGGACAGCAACTACTTCTGGACAGGTGGAGAGAGCAGAGTTCTGGAGCATGTGGTCTTTGGAATATGGCTGCCTAGGATGGGATCCAAGGCTCACCAAGTAAGAGCACTTATAAGAAAACTGCTTCGCTCTCTGTGCCTTCCTCCTCCCGTCTGTAAAACAGGGGTGAGAACAATTTTGCCAACCTCTGGGATTATTGTGAGGATGAAAGCAGCTAATCATGTAAATCACTGGAACAAACATTCTAAATGTGCATGCATTGTAAAATTGATCAATTAAATGTAGTATATTCATGAAATGGAAAAAATATTCTCCAGCTATTAGCAGGAAACAAGCACATCTAAACCCAGCATCATTGTGCTCAGTGTGATCACCATCATCATCATCATCATCGTGTTTGCATCCTGAGCTTCTACCACAGCCGACCACACAGCAGGTGTTCCATAAAGGCATGTCAAGTGAATGAACAAATGAACGTACTGACCAAACAGCTGGTGACTTTCCCTTTGAGACTGAGACCAACGTGTGAGGTCTCAGCCAGGGGAAAACAGAAATGTTCTTAACCTCATCTGGGGCAGTCACAGCTGCCTGGACCATATCTAAAAACACTAGGATCACTGCTTCCTCAACAAAAGAATACACAGGAAATTCAAAGAGTTGAATTTAGGGTTCTTAAGTTAATTTACCCAAATGAAAAGCAAAGGACTCCATGCCAAAGAGTCAGGCTGACTTATTCATTAATAAATGTTGTGCAAACTAAGAAACTTTGTTACTGTCAAGGCAAAGTTGCCTGGCTGGAACTGCTTGGAACGCAACAGAAGCCCCAAGCACATTGATATAGGATGGAAGAGCCTGGAAGGGAATCCGATATATCCTTCCTCTCTCTTCTTAGGATGTTTTAGAGCAAACTAAAAGGGTAACCACCACAGAAAACTACCTACAGAGAGATTTTCACACAAGGCTCTCTCGGGTGTGCATGTACGTTTGTGCAGTTCTTTATGTGTGCTCTATTGAGTCATTAAACGGAAAGGGAGCAGTTTCAAGAAACTTGTAAAGGGAAATGGGATGTTTACATTCATAAGCTGTCATTTAAAAAAATAATAAAGTCAAGTCTTTTGTGTCCAAAAAAGCAACTATCAAAAAGGAAGAGATCTTTTGTAAAAATCAGAAAATGCCAGAATCTCAGATAAAGTACCTGACTTTTGTATACCATATTCCATTTATAAAGCTCTTTTATGTGATTTAATTTTTGAAAGACTAAAGATGAATTTTTATAAATAAACACTATAGTAACTATCAATGATCTCAAACAGAAATATGTCAGAATTTTTACTGCAGTCTTTTTTGTTATAGTGAAAAATCTGAAATAGCAGAAATGCAAATGAATAGGTGAGTTGGTGAATTAAATGTGGCATATTCATACAAAGGGAAAATACCACAGAAAAATTGTAAAATTATATATACATGTATGTGTATGTCCACAGGAATAAATTCCAAAGACAATTTAAGTGTAAAAAAGGAACTATCAATATGAATAGTGACATTTATGGTGTGATAAAACTTTTACAAATTTCCGTTAACTTCCATACGGAAACAAAGTTCCATAAACTTCCAATGATATGACTGACCATAGCAGCAGGGTAGTTTTTTTTTAATGTTCCAAACTCCTTAAAACTAAACAGAGCAAATATGAAATTGGAAGAAAATGAATCTATGGATAACATCTTCAACACCACCAGGTAATGGAGAGTCCTTTTTGACCTGAGTAAAAGTAGTGGTGAGCAGGACTGTGGGAGGTCAGCAGCTGTGGGTCTAAGTTAGGGAAATGAGGGAAAAGCCAATGCATCCTGAAAGTCATGAACACCAAAACAAAAGAAAATGCAAATAAAGCCACCGACAAAAACTCACATCCAAGATTTTCAAAACCTACTAGGAAGATTGAGAAAACAGGCATAATGGCATATGCATTGCTTGTTAATCCTCCTGAGAGCTCCTGTCCTTATAAACAGAGCACCTAGGAAGACCCAAAAGCCTACAAGCAATATAATATCTACTAAAAATCTAGATGACAACGTATCTTCATAAACCCAAAGTTATAAAGCAGAAACAAGCCACTTACAGCTATGTGAGCTGCATGAGACAATGACACTTCTAGTAACACTGGCAACCAACAAACAAAAAAGTTCCAAAAAATACAGATGAGCAAGAGAGGTCAATCTGAGAACAGTAGTTGAAACTTTAAAAAAGAGTACTTATTTTTCAAAAACTATTTTGTTTGTGTGCATAATACCAGGCAAAAATAACAAGACATTTAAAGTGGAAGAAATATCAGATTGGCATCAGACATTTTAACAGCAACATTTTATGCCAAATGACAATGGAATTACATATTTAATATGCTCAAGGAAATGAATGAGGCCAGGAATTTTACATCCAGCCAGACTAATATTTAAAGGCTTAAGGCAATCTCTTATTTAAAAAAGCAAAAACTCAAGACATCTTACTCCCATGAGTCATTCATGAGGCGTCTACTGGAACTAAATTGCCATATGGAGTGATAATGATGACTGTCAAAGGCTGTTAACATCACAAGAGAAAAATCAACATTATGTGCTTCCTGGTTGAAGTACACAACTACCTATGAAATATTCTTGTCAAAAAAATTGTATCATCCAGATCTAACTACCACTCTACATGAAATACAGAGAATAGAGGGGCATGTCAGATAACACAATGGAGAGAAAAATCAGTAAATTCAGGCAGGGGAAATCTCTACACAAAAACAAACCGTTTACTTTGATAAGGAATACTCTGACGTTTTCCAGTTTTTACAAAAGCTCTCTTATTTTTTGATAGCCACTCTTTTGGACAGGAAAGATCTGACTTATTTCTTTTTTAAATTACAGCTTATCAAAGTAAATATGCCATTTTCCTTTATAAGTTCCTTGAAACTGCTACCTTTCCCTTTAATGGCTCAAAATCAAACAGAAAGAAAATAAATTGTTAAAGTAAGCAGCTCATGGGTAAGCTGTAGCACAACTTCAAGCAGTCTGGCGTACATGTAAGTCGAGTCTCTAAAGGGGAAGAGAACGCAGAGAGAAAATAAGTATTTAAAGAAATGAGGACTTGAATTTTCCAAATTTAAGGAAAACTATAAATTCACAGATCTAAGAAGATGAATGAACCCCAAGCATAAGAAATATGAAGAAAACTACACTGAGGTACATCATAAACAAATTTCTTGAAAACAGTGATAAAGAGTATATTTTTTAAGTAGCCAGAGAATGAAAGGTATGTCGTATACAGGTAATTAAAGATAAGGATAACAAATTTCTTACTGAAAACTATTAAAACAAGAATGCAATAGAGAATGCAATAGAGCAAAGAGAATGCAATAGAGCAAATTTTTAAGGTAGTGCTGAGCAAAAAGAAAAACTGGTGAAACAAGAATTCTACATCCTTCATATCGTTATGTTTAAATCTATCA
This sequence comes from Macaca nemestrina, assembly GCF_043159975.1. Classification (NCBI taxonomy): domain Eukaryota; kingdom Metazoa; phylum Chordata; class Mammalia; order Primates; family Cercopithecidae; genus Macaca; species Macaca nemestrina. The sequence continues at coordinate 89,968,961 of NC_092133.1, read as the reverse complement.
TCTCATTTGTTTTGTTTTTTTCTCATCAATTCTTTGTTCCCCCATCTATATGCCTTTTTAAAATTAAATATTTTGTATGATCCCATTTTATGTCTTTTTTTCCTTATTAGTAATGGTTATGATTTGTGAAGCATAATTATGTTTCAAAATTAAGGACAAAATAAGGACTTTCAGTCATATGAAAGTTGAAATCATTTAATTCACCAGCAAATGCATCATATACAGAAATGACAAAGAAAGTACCATATGGAAATGTGGATCTGCAAAAGTGTATAAAGAGCACGGAGACTGGTAAAAACAAAAGTAAAATATGTTTTATTATTTAAACGTCTCGAATATTACTTAAATATATTTGCTTAAAGAGTAAATATTAAGTATTTAAAGAAAAATAACTGAAGGTTTAAGGTTTATATAACATATGTAGATGTTAAACATATGACAGTAATAGCACAAAGTCAGGAGAGTAGAAATGGAAGTATACTACTATAGGGTTTTATTAAGTATTCATGAAGTGGCATAATATTAGTTAAAGACAGACTGCAAAAAATTAAAGATATATACTATAAACTCTAAAGTAACCACTAAAATACTAAAATAACAAAACAAATAACTATCACTAAAAAGCAAAAATTGACATAAAATGGAAATATATTAAATATTTAATAAATCTTAAAAAGGCATACAAATAAAAGGGAACAACTGATGAGAAAAATACAAAATAAACGAGATGATAGATTTAAGCCTAACAATATCAGTGATAAATTAAATGTAAATAGCCTAAATACCCCAATTAGAAGACAGAAATTGTCAGCTAAAATCAAAAAACCAAGACTCAATTTGTGCTGTTCTCAAAAAATGCACTTAATAAAGTTGAGGGACTCAAAATTAACATAAAAAGTTAGTTGCATTTTTTTACACCAATAACAGTCTATCTGAAAAAAGAAACCAAGAAAGCAATCCCACTTATGATAGCATCAAAAAGAGTAAAATACTTAGGAATTTATTTAACCAAATTAGTGAAAGATCTGTACACTGAAAAGTATAAAAACATTGGGAAAAGAAATTAAAGAAGACACAAACAAATGGAAAGATATCTGATGTTTATGGACTGGAATAATGAATATTGTTAAAATCCCCATACTACTCAAAGTAATATAGAGATTCAATGCAATCTCTATCAAAATCCCAATGGCATTTCTCAAGTAAATAAAAAAAGCAATTCTAAAATATATATGGAACCACAAGAGACACCAAATAGCCAAGACAACCTTAAGGAAGAATAACAAAGTTGGAGACATCACACTTTTGGATTTCAAATTATAGTACCAAGCTGTAAAAATCAAAAGAGTATGTTACTGGCCAAAAGCAAAACAAAACAAAAAAAACAGGCAAATAGACCAGTGGAACAGAATAGAGAGCTCAAAAATAAAACCAAGCAAGTATAGTCAAATAATTTTTGACAAGCACATCAAGAAGGCACAATGGGGAGAAAGATAGTCTTTTCATTAATGGTGTTGGCAAAATATAATTTAAAATTATATAAAGAGACATTTCTCAAAAGGAGATACATAAATGGCCAATAAACATATGATTTACATGCAAAAGAGTAAAATTGGACACTTACATCATACACAAAAATTAACTCAAAATGGATTAAAGACTTAAACATAAGACCTGAAACAATAAAACTCCTAGAAGAAAATATAGAGGGAAAACTCCTGATTATTGGTTTTGGCAATTATTTTTTGAATATCACACAAAAAGTTCTGGCAATGATGCAAAAATAAAAAATGAAACTATACCAAACTAAAAGCTTCTGTACAGCAAAGAAAAAAATTAAGATGAAAAGGTAGCCTATGGATTGGGAGAAAATATTTTCAAGCCATATATCTGATAAGGGGTTAATATTCAAAATATACAGGGAACTTACACAACTCAACAGCAAACTAAAAAGTAAAAACAACCCAATCAATAAATTGGCAATGACCTGAAGATATATTTTTCCAAATAAGACATAAAAATGGTCAACAGGTATCTGAAAAGGTGCTCAACATCACTAATCATCAGGGAAATGCAAATCAAAACCATGATGAGATATCACTTTACACTTGTTAGAATGACTATTATTTTTAAAAATAAAAAATCAATTAAAAAAACAAGAGATAACAAGTGCTGGCATGGGTGTGGAGAAAAGGGATCCCTTGTATGCTGTTGGTGGAAATGTAAATCGGTATGACCATTATGGAAAATAGTACAGACGTTCTTCAAAATATTAAAAATAGGACTACCATGTGACCCAGCAATCCCTCTGCTGAGTGTATACACAAAGGAAACGAAATCAGCACCTCATAAAGATATCTGTTCCCATATTCCTTGTGGCATTATTCACAATAGCCAAGATATTAAAACAACGTAAGTGTCCATCAATGGATGAATGAATGAAGAAACTGTGGTATATTTACATAATGAAATACTATTCAACCTTTAAAAAGGATATACTGCCATTTACAATAACATGCATGAACCTAGAAGACATTATGTTAAGTGAAGAAAACAAAAAAAAAGTGAAGACACAAAAATAAAAAAAGTGCATGATCTCATTTACATGTGCAATCCAAAAAATTTTACTCTTTCTACAGAGAGTAGAATAGTGGTTTTCAGGGCAGGATGGGGAAGGAAATGGGGAGATGTAGTTCAAAGGTACAAATTTGCAGTTATGTAAGATGAGTAAGTCTAAAGAATTAATGTACAGCAAGAGGACTATAGTTAATAATATTGTATTATATATTGAAAATTTGCTGACAAAGCAGATTTAAGGTGCTCTTACCACAAAAACCGAGATTACTGAGGAAAATGATAAATATATTAATTTGTTTACCTGTTGTAATCATTTCAGTATGTATTTGTATATCAAAACATCATGTCATATATCTTAAGTACATGCAATAAATAATCAATTTTCAAAATACATATATAATCAAAAATGCATTTTACATAAAGACACAAATAGACTAAAATTTAAATGAGGAGAAAATAATATACCATGCTAACACTGATACAAAGAAAGTTAAAGAGACCTAGCATTTTGGGAGGCTGAGATGGGCGGATCACAAGGTCAGGAGATCGAGACCATCCTGGCTAACATGGTGAAACCCTGTCTCTACTAAAAAATACAAAAAACTAGCCAGGCGAGGTGGCGGGCACCTGTAGTCCCAGCTACTCGGGAGGCTGAAGCAGGAGAATGGCATAAACCCAGGAGGCGGAGCTTGCAGTGAGCTGAGATCCGGCCACTGCACTCCAGCCTGGGTGACAGAGCAAGACTCTGTCTCAAAAAAAAAAAAAAAAAAAAAAAAAAATCAGACAAGGTGGATTTCAGAGCAAAGCGCATTACTAAAGATTAAAAAAAATTTCAAAGTGTTAAATGGATCAATTCATTAAGATAATATATACATCCTCAATTTGTAGGCATCTAGTAACAGTTTAAAAATACACAGAGATAGTAACAAAAATAGTCACAAAAATAATAACAGAAAAAGAATGGAAAACATAGACCATGCTAGCACTAATCGAAAGAAAATTGGACTGACTATAGTAATATCAGACAAAGTAGATTTCAGTGCAAAGAGTATTATCAGGGATAATAATGGTCTTTTCATATTGATAAAAGGGTGAATTCATTAAAAGGACATAGCAATTCTAAACATTTATGCACCTAATAACAGAGTTTAAAAATATATGAAGCCACTATGATAAAATATTTTAATACCCTTCACTCTACAATTAATGAAACAAAGAGAGATAAAAGCAGGAAGAATTTTAGAAGACCCAAATAAACTATCAACTAACATGACATGATTGGCATTAATAGTTCACCCAAAACAGCAGAATACACATTCTTTTCAGGTGCATGTAGAATATTCACCAACAAAGACCATATTTTGGATCATAAAATAAGTGTTAATAAAACCAAAAGGATTCAAGCTGTATGAAATTTAAAATTATACAAACAGACATTTCTCAAAAGGAGATATATAAATGGCCAATAAGCATATAAAAAAAAATGTTCAACAACACTGATCATCAGGGAAATGCAAATTAAAACCACAAGATCCCACTTCACCCCAGCCAGAATGGCCGTGATTAAAAAGTCAGAAAGCAAGAGATGTAGGCACAATGTGGTGAAAGGGTAATGCTTATACACTGCTGGTGGGAATGTTAAATCAGTGCAACCTCTATGGAAAACAGTATGGAGATTTTTCAAAGAACTAAAGTAGGCCTACCAAAGGAAAAGAAGTAATTGCAGAAAAACACACACACACACACACACACACACACCTGCATACATATGGTTTTTTGTTTGTTTGTTTGTTTGTTTTCTTATTTGGTTTTGGTTTGGGTTGGAGGAAGTGCTGAGCTTTACATATTATTAACAAGGTAATTAATCAGTAGATTGCCATAGAGCATTATTTCTTCTTTTTCAACTTTTATTTCAGATATGGGGGTACATGTACAGGTTTGTTACATGGGCATATCACAAGCAGGTACTGAGCATAGTACCCAGTAGGTAGTTTTTCAACCTATGTCCTCCTCCCTCTTTCCTCCCTCTAGTAGTCCACAGTATCTATTTTTCTCATGTTCATACCTATGTGTGCTCAATGTTTAACTCTTACTTATAAGTGAGAACATGCAGTATTTAATTTTCTGTTCATGCATTAATACACTTAAGATAATGACTTTCACCTCCATCCATGTTAATGCAAAGGACATGATTTCATTCTTTTTATGACTTTGTAGTATTCCATGGGGTACACACACCACATTTTCTTTATCCAGTCCACCACTGATGGGCACCTAAGTTGATTCCATGTCTCTGCCACCATGAATACCATGGTGATGAACATACAAGTGCATATGTCTATTTGGTATAATGTTTTATTTTTATTTGGGTACATACCCAGTAATGGGATTGCTGGGTCAAATGGTAGCTCTGTTTTAAGGTTTTTGAGAAACCTCCAAACTGCTTTCCAGAGTGACTGAACTAACTTATTATACATTCCCACCAACGGTGTATAAGTGTTCCCTTTGCTTCATGGCCTTACTAGCGCCTGTTTTTTGTTTTTTGGGTTTTTTGTTTTTGTTTTTGTTTTTACTTTTTAATAACAGTCATTCTGACTGGTATCAGGGGAACCCACCCCCAATATTTCAATATAGGTTCTTTCTGTTTTCCCTAAGTGTCAGCCAGTCAGAGAAATAAAAAGAAAGAGTACAAAGAGAGGAATTTTACAGCTGGGCCTCTGGGGGTGACATCACATATTGTTAGGTGCATCATGTCCCCTGAGCCACAAAACCAGCAGGTTTTTAATAAGGACTTTAAAAGGGGAGGGGGTGTACAAACAGTAAGTAGGTCATGAAGATCACATGCTTCTTAGGCCAATAAAGATCACAAGGCAAAGGCAAAGCAAAGATCACAAGGCAAGGGCAAAATTAGAATTACTGATGAGGGTCTGTGTTCAGCTCTGCATGTATTGTCTTGATAAACATCTTAAACAACAGAAAACAGGGTTCGAGAGCAGAAAACCAGTCTGACCTCAATTTCACCAGGGTGGGGATTTTCCCCACCCTAGTGAGCCTGACGGTACTGCAGGAGACCAGGGTGTATTTCAGTCCTTATCTCAACCACATAAGACAGACACACCCAGAGCAGCCATTTAAGGAATGCATTCCTTCCCCGGGGTATTAATTATTAATATTCCTTGCTGGGAAAAGAATTCAGTGATATCTCTCCTACTTGCACATCCATGTATAGGCTCTCTGCAAGAAGAAAAATATGACTCTGTTCTGCCCGACCCCTCAGGCAGTCAGACCTTATGGTTGTCTTCCCTTGTTCCCTGAAAATTGCTGTTATTCTGTTCTTTTACAAGGTGCACTGATTTCATATTGTTCAAACACACATGTTTTACAATCGATTTGTACAACAGTGGTCCTGAGGTGATGTACATTCTCAGCTTACAAAGATAACAGGATTAAGAGATTAAAGTAAGGACAGGCATAAGAAATTATAAGAGTATTATTTGGGAACTGATAAATGTCCATGAAATCTTCACAATTTATGTTCCTCTGCCGTGGCTCCAGCTGGTCCCTCCATTCAGGGTGCCTCACTTCCCGCAACAGACTGGTGTGAAATGGTATCTCACTGTGGTTTTGATTGCATTTCTCTGATGATTAGTAATGATGACCATTTCATTTTTTCATATGTTTCTTGGCCACGTGTCTTCCCTGAGAAGTGTCTGTTTAATGTCCTTTGCCCATTTTTAATGGGGTTATTTGTTTTTTGCTTGTTGATCTGTTTGAGTCCCTTATAGATTCTAGATATTGAACCTTTGTCAGACGCATAGTTTGCAAATATTTTTCCCATTCTGTAGGTTGTCTTTTTATTCTGTTGAAAGTTTATTTTATAGTACAGAAGCTCTTCAGTTTAATTAGGTTCCACTTATCAATTTTTGTTTGAATTGCTTTTGGGCACTTAGCCAAAAATTCTTTGCCAAGGCCAATACTCAAGAAGAGTATTTCCTAGATTTTCTTCTAGAATTTTTACAGTTTGAGTTCTTACATTTAAATCTTCAATCTATCTTCAGTTTTATTTTTTAATATGATGAAAGGTCAGGGTCCAGTTTCATTGTTCTGCATATGGCTAACCAGTTATTCCAGCACCGTTTATTGAACAGAGAGTGCTTTCCCCATTGGTTTTTGTCAGCCTTGCCAAAGATCAGATAGTTATAAGTGTATGGCTTTATTTCTGAGTTTTCTTTTCTGTTCATTGGTCTATGTGTCTGTTTGTATCAGAACTATGCTGTTTTGGTTACTGTGCCCTTATACTGTAGTTTGAAGTCAGATAGTGTGATGCCACTGGCTTTGCTCTTTTTGCCTAGGATTGCTTTGGCTATTTGGGCTCTTTTTTTATTTCATATGAGTTTTAGAATTCTGTTTGCTAATTCTACGGAGAATGACATTGGGTAGTTTGATAGGAATAGCGTCGAATCTGTAAATTGCCTTGGGCTGCATGACCATTTTAACAATATTAATTCTTCCTTTTCATGAGCATGGAATGTTTTTCCATTTATTTGTGTCATCACTGTGATTTCTCTCAGCAGTGTTTTGTAGTCCTCCTTGTAGAGATCTTTCACCTCCTTGTCTAGCTGTATTCCTGGTATTTCATTTTCTTTGTGGTTGTTGTAAACAGGATTGCATTCTTGATTTGACTCTCAGCCTGGACATTACTGGTATATAGAAATGCTACTGATAATTTACATTGATTTTGTATCCTGAAATCTTACCTTAATTGTTTATCAGTTCTAGTAGCCTCTTGGCAGAGTCTTTAGGGTTTTCTAGGTATAGAATCATATTCTCAGTGAAAAGAGGTAGCTTGATATCTTCTCTTCCTATTTGAATGCCTTTTCTTTCTTTCTCTTGTCTGCTTGCTCTGGCTAGAACTTGCTGCACACATGTTTATTGCAGCACAATTCACAATTGCAAAGATCAACCTAAAGCCCATCAACCCATAAGTGGATAATGTAATATACACATACCATGGAATACTTCTCAGTCATAAAAAAAGAATGAAATAATGTCTTTTGCAGCAACTTGCATGGAACTGGAGGCCACTATCCTAAGTGAAGTAACTCAGGAACAGAAAACCAAATACCACATGTTCTCACGTGTAAGTGGACTCTCAGCTATGAGGTATGCAAAGGCATGCAGAGTGGTATAATGGAAGGGGAGAGGGTGGGAAGTGAGTGAGGAATGAAAAAATACCTGCTGGATACAATGTACACTATTCTGATGATGGGTATACCAAAAGCCCAGACTCCACCAGTACACAATTCATCCATGTAACCAAAAACCACTTGTATCCCTAAAGCTACTGAAATTTTAAAAATTAAAAAAGAGAAAAATATGTGCTCTGTAAACATAATGGAATGAAATTAAAATCAATAACAGAAATGTCTTTTTAAAATTCTCAAATACTTAGAAATCAAATAATTCACTTTCTAAATAAACAATGAGTCAGAAAAAAAGAAAGTATTTTAATCTGAATGAAAATGAAAACATAATATATCATAAATTATCACTAAAGCAGTTAATGATTTATAGCAATAAATGCCTGTGTTAGAAAAGAAGACTGAACAAATTATCTCAGCTTCATCTTTGGAAATTTGTAAAAGAAGAGCAAAATAAACCCAAAGTAAGCAAAGTCAAGGAAATAAAGATGAGAACAAAAAAAATCGATGAAGTGGAAAAAAAAATGAAGAAAATGCAATGAAACCAAAAGTTAGGGTTTTTTTTTAAAGAAATAAAATTTATAAATGGCCAGACAGATTTGTAGAGAAAAAAAAGTAGATGAAAAATTCTCAATATAAGGAATGAAGGAGGTGGCATCATTACAGGCTTTACAGTTGTTGATGAAAAAAGGGATTATTATGAGCAATTTTATGCCAATAAATTTGAAAACTTCAATGAAATTGACAATTTCCTTAAGAGATGCATATCACCACAACTAACTCAATAAATAATTGGGAAAAAAACATTATATCTAGAAAGAAGTTGAAGTCTTAGTTTAAAACCTTCCCACAGATTGACCTCCAGATCCAGATGCCTAGCTAATTCTATCACTGGTAAATTCTATCAAATGTTTAAAGAAGAACTAATACCAAGTCTACAGAAATTTTTCCAGATAATTAAATAAGAGAAAATACTTCCCAGTCATTGAATGAGGCCAATATTACTCGTATTCCAAAATAAGTTAGGCATTACAATAACAGTACAATTTAAAATCCCTTATGGGTATAGATGCAAACTTCTTTTTAAAGCATAGAAAATTGAAGTCAACAATAAATACAAAGAACAATATATTATAGCCCACTGGGGACTATCCCAGGAATTCAAAGCTAATTTAACATTCAAAAATACATCAATGTAATTCATTACATTAACAATTTTTTTAAAAATCTCTATGATCATTTAATAGATAGAAAAAAAATTTTGACAAAATTCAACTTCTACTTCTGATAAAAACTCTCAGCAAACTAGGAACAGAAGGGAACTTCCACAACCTGATCAACGGCATCCATTAAAAAAAATTCTACAGCCAATATTATACTTATTTGAAGGACTGAATGATTTTTCATTGCCCTTTCTGCCCCCCGAGATTGGGAATGAACCAAGGAGTCTACTCTTATGGCTTCTATTCAACATGGTATATAGGAGAGTCTAGCCAATGTATTAAGGCAAGAAAAGGGGGCGCAGAAAAGGCACCCAGATTTTAAGGGAAGAATAAAAACTATCTTTATTCACCAAAGACATGCTCATAAATCCAGAAATTCCTATGGATCTACAAAAAAAAAAAAAATCCTGGAACTAATAAGAGAGTGTATCAGGGTTGCAGAATGTAACATGAATATACAAAAACCAATTACATTTATGTATACTTACAATAAAAAAAAACTCAAAATTTAAAAACAAAACCATTAACAATAGCATGAAATTATGAAATTCTTAGGAATGCATGAGGAAAAAATTATAAGACTTGTACACTTAAAACCACAAGATATTGCTGAAGGAGACTGAAGAAGATGTAAATACATGAAGGGATATAATGTGTTCATGGGTCAGAAGACTCAGTATTATGAAGATGTCAGTTCTAGATACAGCACACTATCCAAATAAACTCCTAGTCAGCTTTACTGGAAAAAATGACAAGGTGATTAAAAATTCACATGGAAATGTAAAGGACATAAACTAGCCAAAACAACGTTGAAAACAAATGACCTAATTCATAATTTGTCATAAAGTTATAATAATTGAGACAAGTGGTATTGGTATAAAGATACACAAATAGATCAGTGTAACAGAATAGAAAGACCAGAAATCGACATACTTATATATGGACAACTGATTTGCAACCAAGGTGCACAGACTATGCAATGAATAAAAATAGCTATTTCTGCCAATGGGATTGAAGCAATTGGGTTGTCATGTGCAAAACAATAACATAATAGCTTTTACCCATTCCATGCACCATGTGCAAAAGTTAGCTCAAAATGGATCATAGACCTAATTCTAAAGTCTGAAACTATAAAACTAGAAGAAAACATAGGAGGAAATCTCTGTGACCTTTGGTTAAACAAAGAGTTCTTACCATGATCCATAAGGGAAAAATTTTATAAATTTGACATCATCAAAATTAAGAACTTCTGCTTTTTAAAAGGCACTATTAAAAGAATGAAAACTTAAATGACACACTGGGAGAAAATATTTGCAAATCAGTTTTTTAAAGGAGTTTAAAACTCTCAAAACTTAAAAATTAAGAAAACAAACAGCTCAATAAAGAACAAAAGAGCAAAATATTTGAACACACACTTCAGCAAAGGATAGGTGAGGGGTAGCATGATGAAATTAGAAAGTAGAAGTTTATTGATTGTCTCTTGGTATTAGCTGGGAGTGAAACGATGTCACTTTCTGACAGGTCAAGTAAAAGAAACTTGAGTATACTGAAGACCATAAAGATTATCAACAAAATAAAACTGGCATCTAAAATTGAAAGCTTAGGAAGAGACAGGAGAAATGGTGTCTGTAGTAATTTCCATACTTCTCAAAGTAGGAACCCAACAGAGAATATCTAGAGAAAAAGATAACTAAGTCTTTATATAAATCATTAGTGAAGGGGTGGCCTGCCCCTCCACACCTGTGGGTATATCTCGTCAGGTGGGACAAGAGACTGAGAAAAGAAATAAGACACAGAGACAAAATATAGAGAAAGAAAAGGGGGCCCAGGGGACCAGCACTCAGCATACAGAAGACCTGCACCAGCACCAGTCTCTTATTTCCCTCAGTTTTTATTGATTACTATTTTCACTATCTCAACAAGGGGAATACGGCAGGGGAACAGGGTGACAATGGGGAGAAGGTCAGCAAGAAATCATGTGAGCAAAGGAATCTCTGTCACAAATAAGTTCAAGGGAAGGTACTATGCCTGGATGTGCACATAGGCCAGATTTCTGCTTCTCTCCACCCAAACATCTCAGTGGAGTAAAGAGTAACAGAGCAGCATTTCTGCCAGCATGTCTCGCCTCCCACCACAGGGTGATTTTTCTACTATCTCAGAACTGAACAAATGTACAATCTGGTTTTATATCAAGACATTCAGTTTCCAGGGGCAGGCAGGAGACAGAGGCCTTCCTCTTATCTCAACTGCAAGAGGCCTTCCTTTTTTACTAATCTTCCTCAGCACATATCCTTCACAGGTGTCAGGCTGGGGGACCGTCAGGTCTTTCCCATCCCACAAGGCCATATCTCAGGCTATCACATGGGAAGAAACCTTGGACAATACCTGGCTTTCCAGGACAGATGTCCCTGTGGCTTTCTGCAATGCATTGTGCCTCTGGTTTATCGAGAATGGAGAATGGCAATGACTTTTACCAAGCATACTGCCTGTAAACATTGTGTTAACAAGGCACATCCTGCACAGTCCTAGATCCCTTAAACCTTGATTCCATACAACACATGTTTCTGTGAGCTCAAAGTTACAGATTAACAGCATCTCAGGGCAAAACAATTGTCCAGGGTACAGATCAAAATGGAGTTTCTTATGTCTTCCCTTTTACATAGACACAGTACAGTCTGGTCTTTCTTTTCCCTTCAGTTAGTACAGAAGTAATCACTAGAACACACACACATGCACACACAAATCCTCCTTGATACCAAAGTCAGTGCCCAATAAAAACAAGTAAAACGTGACCTGGTCAAACTGAGAATATGTCATTCCTATCAATAAATAGAAATAGGCTTAGATCATGTATTAAAAGAAAAGATTTATCAAACTGACTAATGAAGCAAAATCCAATTCTATACTGTATAAAAGTGAGGAAAAAGATTAAGAAAAGGTAAAAGTTAAAAGATGAGAAAATTCATACTAGTCAAATCTTGATATCAAAGTAGAATTCTAGCCAAAAGCAATAAGCAAAACAAAAACACTTTCTAATGCTAAAGGTTATAATTTATAGTGAAGATATAACATTAATATTTGCATATCTGATAACACAAGTTTGCCAATCAGAAATTATGGGATACTAAAGGAGAAATCTCCACCCATATACTGAAGACTCTGGAATATAGTTCAGCTGTGCTCAGAGAAAAAAATCATAGCATTAAATATCTATATCAAAAAAAAGAAAGAAAACTAATGTAAAAAACAGAATAAATCAGAAGAGTAGACACTGAGTTAGAAAACTAAAAGACAGTAAAACTGATAAATGATCAAAAAGCTATTGCTTTGGAAAAAAATCCACAAAGTACAGAAAACACTAGCAAAAAAAAAAAAAAAAAGCACAAATATACAAACAGAATGAGACAAAGTGGGAAAACATTAAAATAGAGGACTTTTTAATATTTTAAGATAATACTTTGTTAACTTAGTGTAAATAAATTTGACAACCTAAATGAAATAAATAACATTTAGGAAAATATGATGTATCAAGTTTGAACCTTTAGAGATCGAAAATCTGAAGAGCTCAATTACTATAGAAGCTATGGCGAAAATTGCAAGACTTATCACCAAATAATACGCCCGGCCCTGATGGTTTCACAGAGGAAAGAATTACAACTTCCAAATTCTTTTTACAAAACAAACCTAACATTGATATCAATATCAAAATAATGTTGCCCTAAAAAGAATATTATGAACCAAATTAACTTATAAATGTTGATATAAAAATCTTAAAGTATGAGCAAACAGTATATGTACAAAACAATTGTCATGACCACGTGGGATTCGTTCCAGAAAAGAAAGCGATTTTCAAAAACCTCATCACATTAGTGTGTGACTCATGATATCCATATACCCAAGAAGAAAAGTCATGTCGTTTCACACGTGCTGTGCCAGTTATCAAGCTGTCATCCCCGAGCTTCCAGCCTGGGCTCCTCACTTCACTCTGCAATGCTAGGGCTGGTACCCTGCAAACTGCATCCCAGCTCAGCTGGTTGCACGGGCTAGGCCCTGCAATAGAGGGGCAGAAGGGAGGCTGCTGGGCTGGGGACATCACTCTTCCTGTTTGCTCCCTCTTTAGCCAGTACCATCCCATCCTCACCTCTTCACCTCAAATGTGGTGTTGTGTTCCAGGAGCAGCATTTGAGTCCAGTTTGCTGTTTACATTTGCTCCTCCAGCTGGCGGCTGCCTCCATCGGACGTCTGGGTCCGGCTCCAGGAGCCCCTCAGGCGGCAGGCCCCAGTCTGAGCGCAAGCAGGGGGTGCTCTGCAGAGGGCTGAGTTCAATGTGGTCCCTCCTCTCCCTTTTGTCCCCCACCCCCAACCTCTCAGATGTCTTAGCAGTCCCTTCTTGTCATTTAGTGAACAGTTATTTATGTTAAATTATTTTCATTTAAAAATAGGTATGGTTTCTGCCTCTACTTAACTAAATCTGACACCCATTTCTGGTATTTAAAAATATTCAGTTAAGAAAGAATTGTCAGACACTTCCCTGACATGATTTCATAGATAATCAACTCCACCTAAAACCAGCATCTTACTGAGAGGTTAAGGGTGGGGACTTGGATAACTTTTCTGTCTAGCTAAAGGATTGTAGACACACCAATCAGCGCTCTGTGTCTAGCTAACGGTTTGTAAATGCACCAATCAGCACTCTGTAAACATGGACCAATCAGCACTCTGTAAAGTGGACCAATCAGCTCTCTGTAAAATGGACCAATCAGCAGGATGTTGGTGGGACCAAATAAAGGAATAAAAGCAGGCCCCCAGCACCAGCAGCCACAACCCCATAGGATCCCCTTCTGCATTGAGGAAATTTTATTCTTTGGCTCTTCACAATAAATTGCTGCTGCTCATTTTTTGGGTCCGCGCTACCTTTATGAGCTGTAACACTCACTGCGAAGGTCTGTGGCTGACTCCTAAAGTCAGCGAGACCAGAAACCCACCGGGAGGAACAAACAACTCCAGAGGGGCCACCTTTAAGAGCTGTAACACTCACTACTGGGGAGGTCTGCGGCTTCACTCTTGAGGTCAGCAAGACCACGATCCCACCAGAAGGAAGAAACTCGGGACACATCTGAACATCAGAGGGAACAAACTCTGGACACACCATCTTTAAGAACTGTAACACTCACCTCGAGGGTCTGGAAGGAAGAAACTCCGGACACGTCTGAACATCAGAAGGAACAAACTCCGGACGCACCATCTTTAAGAACCGTAACACTGCGAGCGTCTGCAGCTTCATTCTTGAAGTCAGTGAGGCCAAGAACCCACCAGAAGGAACCAATTCTGGACACATTACCAAATGGAGAACAAAGGTTCCCCACAAGGGCACTGTGTTTGGGGTGGTAGCCAGGGCAACAGACAAGAGAAAGAATAAGCTCTTTGCTCCAAATTCTGACCTGAAACAGTGGAGGAGATACTGTTACAGGGAAAAGAACCAGGGGCATGATGGGAAATACAATGTAGACCTTTTGGGTAAGAAATGCAGAGAAACACACATATAAATGTATCTCCTTATACTTGCAAAAAGAAATACTCTAAAAACAAACCAAAAACTGATTTTTTTTTAATTGGTTACATAAACAGGGAAGGAGAAACAAGGTAGCGAGGACAGGAATGGAAGGTAGGCTTCTCAGAATACACCTAGTTACAGAGTTTTTGCAGCAGGAGGAGCCGCAGACAAAACTCCTCAGACACCAAATTAAGGAAGAGGTTTATTCAGGCGGGGGCATCGGCAAGACTCCTGTCTCAAGAGCTGAGCTCCCTGAGTGAGCAATTCCTATCCCTTTTAAGGGCTCACAACTCTAAGGGGGTGTGCATGAGAGGGTCGTGATCAATTGAGCAAGCAGGGGGTACGTGACTAGGGGTTGCATGCAGTGGTAATTAGATCAGTACAAAACAGGATAGGGATTTTCACAGTGCTTTTCTATATAATGTCTGTAATCTACAGATAACATAATCGATTAGGTCAGGGGTCGATCTTTAACTACCAGGCCCAGGGTGTGGCGCCAGACTGTCTGCTTGTGGATTTCATTTCTGCCTTTTAGTTTTTACTTTTTCTTTCTTTGGAGGCAGAAATTGGGCATAAGACAATATGAGGCATGGTCTCCTCCCTTATTCCCCCTCTTTGAGACTTTCACTCAATAGTGGGAGTTCTCACTTTCATTTTTACTACCCATGTCTTCTTGCAAGATTGATAGTGATTCATATAGCACACCTGTGCTGAAGCATTTTGGTGAACTAAGGCAGTGATGAAGCTTTTTATCATTTGAAGAAGTACAGGTAGCAAACAAAGGAGGAGTAAGCAGGTTCTTATTACTATTATAATTCTTATTATAAGAGTTTTAAATCCTTCTAGTGCTGGGAACCATTTTCTAAACATGGCCCCAGGATCAAATCCATGCCACACTTGCACGGGCACATGTGCCAGTTTTGTCGTATCTCTATGTCTTCAACTACTTGCTCTGATTATCTATGTGTAGGCAGCAATCAGTAAGGTTAAATTTCCTACAGACCTCTCCTTCAGCTGCTAACAAGTAGTCAAGAGCTAATCTGTTTTGATAGATAGCATTTCTCATCTGAGTTTCTTGCCAGGCCAGAATAGTCAAGGCTCTGCCAGTTTTATTAGTGATTATTTTTAAGACAACTTGTAACCGTACAATTCGTTTGATCATGTAAATGGGGGTCCGGTATCCCCATGAGCCGTCTTGTGCCTAAGTAGCACGCCTGTAATATTGTATGATTCTCTCAGGGGGCCATTCATCATTTTTTCAATTTCCTATAGCTATGCTTTTCTCGGGAAGCCTAAAGCCCAGGAGTTCACCTGTTTTTGTGGGCAATAGGAAAAAAGATTATTTAATAGTGCCAATAACACAACTACCTGCCTCCTGGTCAGGTAATTTGGCGTAAGCTCTATGCCTACATATCCAGTATAATCCAGTGAGGGCTATCCAGTCCTGGTGGGACTCCAGGTGGATCCACATGGTCTGCAACTTTGGGAATTTACTAAATGGATTTCTCTCTGTGTAATTTTAACTCCACCAAGTGACTGTTTTTGTGGTACCATTATACAATTTCTGTCTCAGACAACTAAGTCATCCTACGGGGTGAGTGAATTCCTTTCCTTCTATAGCTATGCAATATTGTCCAATAATTGAGGCTTTTAGGACCCAGAAATTGTCAGGGTGATTCTTTTGAGCTGGGAATTCATCAGGAACTGGGTCTGTAGGTACTAATTCTGTAGGCTTTCCATGGCCATTGATCTCCTGTTACAGTTCCTCCACATACATAACATGAAGTTACACTGAGAGACTGGGCTACATGCTTGGCTAATTGCAAAAACAAATTTCTTGTTTTTCCTGGAATTTCTGGTACGGGCACATTTAGTTCATCATAGAAAGTTTGATACACTGGCTCAGGAGAGCGTTTGTAAACTTGCCCTCAAACCAAGATATTTACTCGAGGATCCAGTCCAGCCCCGTCGATTCCTAAGGTCACACGCTCCTCTTTTTTCCAGCGAGGATCGAGGGGATTGGTTATTACTAACTCTAAGGGGTTACATTGTCCCTTAATACAGGAATGGCCATTTTTTCCTTTCTGAAGGTGGACTGGATCCTTTTTATTTTTTTTATTTTTTATCAAGTGGCCTAAATGACCCAAGACCAGTATTTACGTTTATTTCTACAGTCCTAATTTATGACAGATGTACTTTCTGTAATATAGCCTCTTTTCCAATTAAGAGAACCATACATTATTCCTAACTTACTGCTATTAATGCCAGCACAGGCATCAAATTTTCAGCTGACTTGTTTGGACACCCCTTTTTCTTCTGTTTTGGCTAACTTTACTCGTATCATTTATGAGTCCCTACCAGTCCTCAGTCCTTAATCTTATTTTAAAAACTGTGGTCATGGGAGGCTCAAATGGGTCATAACACACATCAGGTTGGTCATTTCCTGGGCTATACACCTTGTATAGAATAACATTATACAAACAAGTTCTTTTTAGAGTTCCAGTACACTTATAATAACCATAAAATAATAGGACCGTAACAACGTTTTGTCCTACCTCAGTGACTTGATGTATACACTGGGAAAAGTCCTCAGTCTGAGGAAGGTCAGTTGAAGAACCCACACCTGGTAGACTGGAGGACCACCTTGGTGGAAAGGGGACAATCTGGGCCTCTGGCCTGCCATGTGCACAAGCATAACAATTGCTTTTTTTAACATGCAGATGGAATATTTGATCCATTTTAGCCAGGCATTTGCACCTTGGTATCCTGTCTTAGTTGCTAAAATTTGTTTTAAGTCTTTAACTTCTATGATCCTCTAGTAAAATGAATGTATGGTTTTAGGAAATTACACAACCATAACCATGTGGTTGGGGCAGTCCATCCTTGCTCTTTAGTGGTCCACAGAATGTTGGACCAACTATGGCATGAAAGCTCTACATCACGGGGCAAGACTCCTGGTTGGCTCTGGGGTCTTTATCAAAATCTCCCTGGATTAAATGGTCCTAGTTTACTAATGCCCAGTCTGAGGAGAGTCAGGAGGGAGAGAAGTACTTTACTGAAGTACAAAGCTGTCTTTGACTTGGCAAGTCCTCACAGGGTATAACAAGGCAAGCATTAAATGCAATAGTTTGAGGTGAAATTGACTTGGTTATGTTAATAACTGGATGGTCAGCAATAGAAGAAGGAAAGAAGAAAGAGTAATAGAATAGATAATGAAAAGGGTTAATTTTTCTTAGCTTTAGTTTGGTAGGGTTTTTCCCTGGGACTGTGGCCCACGATCCTGGAGGGGGTGGCGCTTTCTTGACTCGGGTGTGATAAGTCCATCTTTTTATTTATTTATTTATTTATTTTTTGTGCTGCATGAAAGGCAGTCTTGGTGGTTAGCAGCACAAGGCAGGGTCCTTCCCAGGCTTGCATGAGTTTTTCTTCTTTCCACCCTTTGATGAGAACGAGATCTTCAGGCTGGTGCTGGTTTACCAGAAATTCTAGGGGTGGTACATGTGCTAAAAGACTTTTAGGTGGTTTTTTTTTTTCGAGAAAGGGAAGTGGAAGATGCAAGTATATACTTTTTAAGAAACTGACCTTTTGTTTTAAATGGGGGGACCTTGGCCGTGGACTTTATAGTCCTTAGTGCCATTTTACTGAGAAATTTCCTTTAGCACCTATTTTTATTAGTTTTTAAACCAAAGAAAGCCAAATACCATTTTACATTTAACAATGCTTCTCATATGATTTTTATACCAGAAAAACTAAATTTTATCTTTATATTAGTGTGTTATTAATGTTAACCCTAATTTTAATAAAACCTTGTAGACATATTTCTTTAATTTTTAATGTTTGACCACAAGGTAAGATTTTATAGACTCCTTTTAACCTTCTATAATTTTTGCTAAAGAGCAGGTTGGTGCTTTAAGAAAAACCTGTTATGCTTTTACTTTAATGTCCAGTTCACAGAAAAACTGGATGATACTTATTTAACTTTAGCCAATATGTTTACTCACATAATTTTCTTTAAAATTAACACCTTAAAACTTGCTTAAACCTTCAAAACAATAATTTTTTTAACTTTTTAATGTAAGTAAAAATGTACATTTTTATGCCACCTTATAATCCTTTTACCAAAGGTATATTTTACTTTTCTTATACACCTTGCACATAAACTTTTTTTTTCAATAGTTTCACATTCAGGAGGCCTAGTTACTTTTAAATTATACAACATTTTTTGCATAAATTCTTTTTTTATAATACACTTCTTTTTCATGACTTTTGCAGACAATTCTTTGACATGCCTCAACTTTCTGACTTATTACAAATATTTCTTTCTTTAAACAACCAGTTAATTTATTTCAGGACAAGAATTTACCATATAATACTCTTTTTATATAAATTTTGCCCCCCTTTTTTTTTTCCTTTTTTTTTTTTTCCTTAGGATACTTCTGAACTGGTGAGGTGTGCTCAGAATGAGGTTTCCTCTAAAAGTTTTTTTTTTTTTACTTTTTGTTGTTGTTGTTGTTAGCAAAGCAGTTGCCGTTACAGATTGAATGCATTTGGGCCATCCACGGGTTACTGAGTTAAGGATTTTTGACAGGAAGGCCTCAGTGCTTTTGGGATACGCCCTTGTTTGCACTGACAACCAAGTGGTATTGGAGTGTTCTACAGTTACGGAGAATGCCTTCAATTATCAATTATAGGTTTTAAATTTACCTTAGCTTTTAAAGGAATAGGGTACACTTTTTTTTTCTTAACTACTTGTATATCTCTCTCTTCGACTTTCCTTTTGCCTCTGTCTCTTCTCTCTCTCTGCCTCTCTCTTTCTTTCTCTCCCTCTCTCTCTCTCCTTGACTCCCTCTTTGTCGGTCTCTTCCTCTCTGTCTCTTCCTCTCTCTCTCTCTTTGCTTCTTTTCCTCTCTATCTCTTTCCTTTCTCTCTCTCTGCTGGCCTTTCCCTGCCTCTGCCAGCCGCTTATGCTGCCGTTCTCTCAACCACTGTGTGTTGCGGGCACCGGGTCTAAAACCAGCTGTAACCAAGTGTCTATGTACAGGAACTGGTCTGGGCTCCCTGGCTTACAGGTTACCTTGTGCCATACCTTTGAAACAAGAGACTTCCTTCTAATGGCCAACCTACCTCTAATGCTGGCCAGTCTATCTTACACAAAGTTTTAAGTTTTCCTAGTGTCATAGTACTCCATAGTCTCCTTTAAATTTTTTTTGAAATTTTTCAACATAGTTCCTAGTAGGGTGGGCTTATTTGTGCCTGACCTATGCTTCTTTGAGACAAAACACCACGCTCACACCACACGCACACTACAAAACAAAGAACCAGTAAAAAGGGCACACACACTTTTGCAGTTTGCGCCAAACCAAAATCAAAACCAAAATCAGAGTATCCAGAAATCCAAGCCAGGTCAAAACCAAAACCAAAGTATCAAGCAATCCAAGGCAAGTCAAAACAAAAACCAACGTGCCAGTACAGGCACACTGTGGGTGATCAGGCCACGCTTCCACTCAAATGGAGTAGGCAAGTTCCCAAGACCAATCCTGTCAAGCAATTCAAACCAAGTCAAAACCAAAACCAAAGTGCCAATAAAGGCACGCTATGGGTGATCAGGCCACACTTCCACTCAAATGGAGTGGGCAAGTTACCGAGACTGGTCCTGTCAAGCAATTCAAATTCAGTCAAAACCAAAACCAAAACCAAAGTGCCGATAACACCATGGGTGATCAGGCCATTCTTCCACTCAGAGTGGGCATGTTTCAAAGACTAGTCTTACCAAGTTTTAGATGTCCAGACTCCAAGTGCCCATTCCTTCCCAGTGTTCAACCACTGCATTGATCCTCCACGGGGGCCTGCCACACACTGCTCTGGCGAGGCATTCCACTGGGGCAAATGCCTACCTGGGAACGCTCTCAGGATCCGCATTGCTTGGGCGGGTCAGAGTCCCCGGCAGGGATGTTCCACAGGGTAGGCTTAAGCCGCCTAAGGAGCTGCCTCCACCATCCGCCAATCACCTTGCTTCCCAGTCAGGGAACCAAGAAATGTAGAAGGAGGAGCCACAGACAAAACTCAGACACCAAGTTAAAGAAGGAAGGGGTTTATTCGGCGGGGGGCATCAGCAAGACTCCTGTCTCAAAAGCTGAAGTCCCTGAGTGAGCAATTCCTGTCCCTTTGAAGGGCTCACAACTCTAATGGGGTCCATGTGAGAGGTTCATGATTGATTAAGCAAGCAGGGGGTCTGTGACTGGGGGCTGCATGTTCCAGTAATCAGAACGAGACAGAACAGGACAGGGATTTTCACAGTGCTTTTCCATACACTGTCTGGAATCTATAGATAACATAACTGATTAGATCAGGGGTTGATCTTTAACTACCAGGCCCAAGATGTGGCACCGGGTTGTCTGCTTGTGGATTTCATTTCTGCCTTTTAGTTTTTACTTTTTCTTTCTTTGGAGGCAGAAATTGGGCATAAGACAATATGAGGGGTGGTCTCCTCCCTTATTCTGACTTTGAAAACAAATTGTTTTACATACTAAAAATAAATAAATAAATAAATAATGAAATAGAATAAAAAACAATGAAACGCATTTCTAAATTCATCTGAATTCAGTTTCCAAAACAATTCCCAAAACAGCCTGAAATGAATAAGCCTAATTATCTACCTGGTTGGTAACATAACAGTACAAAGAGAAGACTTACTTCTAGTGGCTTTAAAACATTACTAACTGTGAAGAGCTGCTGGTTCCAAAACACAGTTCCCCACAGAATCCACATCAGAAAACGGGTCCCCATGCTGTGCAGCTTCCTCCACTCAGTTCCAAGTTTAATTCTCGAGTGGGTGCATCTCATTGCTGGGCCATCCAGCCCACCTGGAATCCCAGGCACAATGACAACTGGAAAATACAGTTTTCAGGTTTCTCCATTCTGCACCCAGCACTATATATTGGCCGCAGATTAGAAATGAATTGAGCACATCAATCCATATTATCTGTCACCTGGTAAGCTCAGGCCCTTCGAACGTCTTCCATTTGTCTCTTAAAGATTTGGAACATAGAAATTTTCGAGGAAAACTCATCCTAAAAATCTACAACAGGATTATACCATGTAACTAATGTGTCTTATGTCTTTAACCAGGGCCAATGTTTAGAGACTGTGAAGAAAAAGACCATGTCTAAAATATCCAGTGTGCCCTAAATAGCACCAGGGCAAGCAGGACCATGCACACAATCCTACCGTGGCTGTAGTTCCAATCACACAGAGAGGACTCTCATTTGGAAAGAAAGGTATGCAATTTTTTGTTTTCTAAATAATCCCAACAGGTTTTAGTTTTTGTTTTTTTTTTTTTTTTTAAGATGTAATCTTCTCCCTTTGTTGCCCAGGCTGGAGTGCAGTGGCACAATCTTGGCTCACTGAAACCTCCGCCTCCTGGGTTTAAGTGATTCTCCTGCCTCAGCCTCCTGAGTAGCTTGGATTACAGGAGCCCACCACCATGCCTGGCTACTTTTTGTATTTTTAGTAGAGATGGGGTTTTGCCATGTTGGCCAGGCTGGTCTTGAGCTCCAGACCTCAAGTGATCCACCTGCCTTGGCCTCCCAAAGTGCTGGGATTACAGGCGTGAGCCACCCCACCCGACCAGGATGTAAATTTATTATTACCAATAACATCTTACAAATTCCATTCATTATAAATTCCCCCAAGGAATACCCTTTAAAACTTGTCTGGATGAAAAAGGGAAATAAAAGTTAAGCTTCTGAAAATAAAAGCTTCCAATATCCCTAGACCCAGGTATGGGTTGGCTCCAAATCACCCACAATACTTTCAGGGGCCTTAGAACCAATCTCAGCTCTGATGCTAATTCATTGATCATTGTTGGCTGATGAATTTCTTTTTCTTTTTCTTTTTTTGAGACAGAGTCTTGCTCTGTCGCCCAGACTAGAGTGCAGTGGTGCAATCTCGGCTCACTGCAACCTCTACCTCCCGGGTTCAAGTGATTGTCCTGCCTCAGCCTCCCAAGTAGCTGAGATTATGGGTGCTCATCACCATGCCCAGCTAATTTTTGCACTTTTAATAGAGACAGGGTTTCACCATGTTGGTCAGGCAGGTCTCGAACTCCTGACCTCAAGTGATCCACCAGCCTCAGCCTCTCAAAGTGCTGGGATTACAAGCATGAGCCACTGCACCCAGCCGGCTGATGAATTTCTTAGCTCAACTTCCTGGTCCAACAAATTTACTCATTGCATAATGTGTGTAGTGTTCTGCAATTCCAATCTTACTCTACTAGTGGCTATGCACCTTAGACAAGGTTTTCAACCTCCCTGTGCCAAGGCCTCCTCTTGTAAAACAAAGGTAGCAAGTGTTCCTCCCATTTTTTGTGAGGATTAAATGAATTAATAAAAATCAAGTTATTTGCAATAGCAAAGACTTGGAACCAACCCAAATGCCCATAAATGATAGACTGGAATAAGAAAATGTGGCACATATACACCATGGAACACTATGCAACCATAAAAAAGGATGAGTTCATGTCCTTTGCAGGGGCATGAATGAAGCTGGAAACCATCATTCTCAAACAACTATCACAAAGACAGAAAACCAAACACTGCACGTTCTCACTCATAGGTGGGAATTGAACAACGAGAACACTTGGACACAAGACGGGGAACATCACACACCGCCTGTCGGGGGGTGGGAGGAGGGGGGAGGGATAGCATTAGGAGAAATACCCAACATGAATGGTGAGTTGATGGGTGCAGTAGACCAACATGGCACATATATACCTATGTATCAACCCTGCACGTTGTGCTCTTGTACCCTAGAACTTAAAGTATAATTTTTAAAAAAGAAAAGAAAAGAAAAATCAAGTGCTTTGAAGAGTGTCTGGCACCTATGAAGTGCTGCACAATTGCTATTACTCTTTTCATTACGTTTATTACTACTGTTACTCCCCAATGCCAGCAGATATCAAGATAGCAATGATTCTAGATACATTTAGTATTCCTGAGTCACAAACACTGGCAGATTACCTGCAGTCTGAGATAATATTTCTCCTTTGGAAAAGAAAAAGAAAAATGTAGCCTATGTAGCAAATACTATAACATGATGAATCCTTTATTAATGTTTATAGGGGAAAAAGAAAGAATATCATTTTCCAAACAGTAGAATTTTGAACTAAGAACAGTTAGGTCTGAACATCCCTCATGGATCAGAAGTGACAGACCATCCTGGTGGCATCCTCCTTAGACAGGCCACAGGCTGAGCATCCAAACCATGCAGTCAGCAGGTCAGTGGCAGGGGAGACTCTGCCTTCAACTCACAAATGAAATCCATGAAAATGAGGAGTGAGGGGCAGAGACTGCTGCCTAACACTCTAGATCCTGATGCCTCTGAATACAGGAATTGCACAGATGAGAAGACAGGAAAGAAAGACACAGAGTGGATCTCACTGTCACTGGGCAGGGACCAGGTTGGGGAGAACAGAGTGGAAAAAGACTGGTCATTTCTGCAAAATGATATCTACGTTTGTCCACTGTGCTAGTTATAGTCCTTTCCCTGTGGTTATTTCTTAAAAGATGGAACTAAAAGGCCAATACTTAGAAAAAAACTTTAAAGGATTTAAAAATCACAGGCAAAAGTTCAGATAACACACCACATTCAGATTGATGGTGAGGAAATCTTTCCCGATAGAGACCTCAGTGTCTTTAGAACTCACATCTCAGAATAACGAGGAGCAAAACTCTAAGTAAAGCAAATCATTTTTGCAGTTATATAGACTTTGCCAAAACAACTGTGAGGAAACTGAATCAGTAATATTAGACTCTAAAAGCTTTTTTCCCTCCACCAACTACCACAGATAATTTTATAGAGGACAAGAATTTCCAGCCAAAATAACCAAATATTTTCTTTACCACCTGGCATGCTGCTTCTTCCAGCTTGTGTGGTACATTGCTAGAAGTTTCTCTGCAGAATAAAATTACCCTCTGGGAGCTGGGCACATGGGTTCGTGGTAAGAGTTACTCTGGACCTAGTTTGGTCACTTGGCAGGGAAAGCATCAGGAAACTGAGTGAAGAACCATGAGTAAGCCATGTTTGCAGGAAGCAGACGGTATGTGAGGCAGGAGATTTAAAAGAAGAAAAAGAAACTGTATTGTGAGCGGCTTCTATTCTTGCTGGGCTAAGAAGTAGTAAAGGAGTAGTGGCCAAAAAATAAAAACTGTGCTATCAAAAAGAGAGAAGAAAAAAGAGATGCCAACAACCCAGTAGAAAAGTGAGCAAAATAACATGGAGAGTTCAGAGAAACAAAAGTGCAAATGCTTTCGAATATGGGAACGGATTTCAATCTCACTCTTACAAGAAAGGCAGTGGTATTTTTCACTTCACAAGTTGGCAAAATTCAAAAGCTGTGATGGCAAACTGTGTGAGTGATGGTGCAGGGAGATCAACATTCTCCTAGATATTGCAAGTGGGATGCAGGGAGATCAACATTCTCCTAGATATTGCAAGTGGGAGTGCAGGTTTACAAGTTCAGGGGAGGGCAGGCTGGCAAAAGCACAAAGGACCAGAAGTGTTTAACTCAAGGACACCACTTCTACAAAGTGAGAAACTGAGTACTTTTTTTTAATAAGTCTGAAAACAATCTAAATGTTCACAACGGGGGACTGAATAAATTATGGTGTGACCATACAGTAGAATATTATACAAATTTGTAAAGAAGCAGGCCCGTACTGATTTGGAAGGCTCTGCAAGGTACACAGTCAAGTTCAAAAGGAAAGGAAGGACCACAAAAGTACCTTGTTGTGCTACCACTTGCATAGGAAAGCTCCTCTAAACAAATGCAGATGTGCTGCAGAGGTAGCAGACACCTCTGGAAGCTGGCAACAAGGGCTGCCTGGAGGGAAAGGAAAATAGTGAAGCAGGAGACACCCAAACCCATTAAAATGTGTGATGTGTGTCTGGTGTCTGTGTAGATGTGTGCACATAAATGGAAGAAATATTGAGCATTCCCGCAGGCGTGAGCTGTGTTCTCTCTGTACTGTAAACTTATGGGTGACTTTTATCTTCTTCCTTGTAGTGTTTTTTGAGTTTGTAAATATTTCACAGCGAAATTAGATGCTTTAAAAAAAAGGATTTTTTTTTCCTCCTAAAATTCTCAATTATCTCCACCAAACAAAATACTTGGGCCAGGCGCAGTGGCTCACACCTGTAATCCCAGCACTTTGGGAGGCTGAGGTGGGCCTATCACCTGAGGTCAGGAGTTCAAGACCAACCTAGCCAATATGGTGAAACCCCATCTCTACTAAAAATCCAAAAAAAATTAGCCAGGCGTGGTGATGAGCACCTGTAATCCCAGCTACTCGGGAGGCTGAGGCAGGAGAATCACTTGAACCTGGGAGGCAGGGGTTACAGTGAGCCAAGCTTGCACCACTGCACTCCAGCCTGGTGACATAGCAAGACTTCATCTCAAAAAAAAAAAAAAAAAAAAAAAAAAAAAAAAAAACCTGGTCAGTTAATTCAGTCAAAACAAGCCTTTTGATTGTGGTGCACTCGGGTTGCACAGTGGGATTGGAGCTGGAATCCCCAGCTCCACCCTCGGAGGACAGTCAGGGCTCACCACCCGCCTGGGGAGCCTGGCGTCCAGCAGCCCCACACTACCTGTGATCCACTAGGCCCCATGGAGGGTGCAGAAGAGGGCGGGATATTTGGGGACAGAGTTCCACTTATTGTCTCTCTCAGGTGAAGCCTTCCCAAACGGTGCTGCTATTGGAATTGAAGACTTGGAGCTATTTTGGTTGCATTCTTGGCCCTGAGAGACAGGTTTCCTGTTAATACTGTTTTGACTGAGATTGTTTGGGCCTCTCCAGCGGGAGACCAGATTTAGATCAAACGCACAGGATCCTCCTGCTGCAACAAGAAGGGCCTGTGACACCCAGGGAAGTCCAAGTCCCTGCTGTTAGAGGGTGGGAAATGGGACTGGGGTGGTTTCTCTGCTGCCCCAGGAGGCCCTGGTGGAGAAAGGCCCGCCCGCCCGGAGCCACACAAAGCCCAGGAGGCTGGGCCGGCAGTGTGGAGGTCAAAGCATCCCAGGCCCCCTGTGGAAGGTGAGTACCCGCTCTGGGGCCAAGGGCCCGGCTGAGGAGGCTCACACAGTCATACTCAGAGTGCCAGCCCTCACACAGGGCTGTTTAGGGTCTGCCACTGATCAGCCACCATTTGGAGTTGATGCCGGGAATATGGAACCAAGAAGACCTTGGGAGGCAGGGTCTGTCCTGGCCTCTCAGATTCAACCTGGCAGACTCCCTCACATAGGCAGGAAGAGATGCTGATGGGAGTCTTGAACAATCCAGGGCCCACGGGCACTTCATTCTCAAAGTGAAAGAAGAAAAGGGAAGGCCTGCCTGCTGAATGCAGGTGTAGAGAGAGGGACCCCAATGTATGCAGCACAGTAGAGACAGCTGTCTGGAGATGACTCTCGGGTGCACCATGCCCAGGCTGGGGGGACCTCCGAAGCAGGCAGGAGAGTACCATCTGGTGACCAGAGTCCCTGGGGTAGTTGAGTTGTCAAGGCCTAAGCGGAACCTACTCTTTATTCCATATTTGCATTCCGTGTTCCCTTTGCAAGGCTAGGGAAGTGGCTCCAGCGTCTGAATTAGGGCCTTGACCTTCTCATAAGAGCCAGTAATGACTACGGTGAGACCTTCAGTAGAGCCTGCCCATAACCTGCTGACGTGTGGCTTTTGGGAGAGCCAGGCTTATTTGTTTCCCAAACCTTTTCCTTTGAATCTTTGTTTGATCATGGACCTGGGAACTGGCATCTGCCATCTCTTTCCTAATGTGACCTTAAATCATCCAAGTGACTACGGGAAGGTGGCCTGCAGCGCCCAGCCTGGGCCTCTGGAAAGAGCTTGTAACTCTATTGCCAGAGGCTGAAAGTTAGTAAACAACCTTGTGAGGCACAGTTCTTTTCCCTGAAACTGGAGGAACACAGCCAAACTGTCTTCTCCCATTGTAGATGGCAAACTGTGAAGATATGTCTTAAACTCTGGTAAGAGTCACCCCTTTCATTGCAAAGTTAATGAAAGAAAACCATGTGTTTACAACAAGACTGCCTTTTCCTAACAATCCTGAGTCACTGTGCCACCATTCAAATGTCAGAGAAGCATCCATGCTCCAATTAAGCCGAAGACAAAAGTAATGTGGAAAAATAGAAAGAATTCAGGTTTCAGAAGAATCATCTTGCAATATGTGTGTAAATGAAAATGTCTTTTTACCTGAAGTAACCCTTCAAGTCAGTGATCCTCACTCGAAGCCAGGAGCATGAGGGACTCACCCAAAAGCTTTGACAGTATGCTCATGCCTGGGCCTCACCCAGACCAATTAAACCAGAATCTGGGGAGAAAGGGGGAGACTCAGATATCTGTGTCTACCTCCCAGGTTATCTGAACATCCGGTTAGGATTAAGAAGCACTGATAGATCTGAACTTTCACTTAGGTTTATTTTGTAATAAATGGCCTTCCTATCTGTGACCTCAGGGCTGAAATGAATAGGTCCATTTCAGTGGCCCACCAGGGACTAACCCAAGGCTGTCAGAGTCCCAGTTATAAATGCACATCTTCTCTGGAACCCTGCATCACAAGTAAAGGAATCGCCTTTCTTCCACCAAACTGCACCCGTGCATAGAGTACCCAGCCAGCCAGCCAGCAAGAAGGAGGCACCCGTGGCCAGCAGGGCAGGCCCAATGCTGGCTGCAGGCTCCACTCCATCAGCCCTGGCCTCTCCCAGCCTCTAGGCTTGGGCCTGGTGTGTGAACATGAGTGCCCTGCTAGAGGGCTGGAGGGCCTGGAGACACACATTCTGGGTCCAGCCCATGGCCCACTCAGGATCAGCCAAGGGATCCACGTAAGTGGGTCAAGGCTCTGGATTTTGTCCCTAGTAAGCCATTTAGTTTTTAGAGAAAAACTGTTTTTCCATGCACTTTGATTGTTCCCCCACAAGGAGATGTTCTTCCCAGGACCACTTCACCTACTCAGAGATGCTCCTTCAGCACTGTGACATCTGAATATGCAAAACGAGGATCAGGTGCCTCCTAGTATTGTGGTAAGAATCAGAGAAAATCAAGTGATATATCCTAAAATACTATTGGAATGCAGGGGATAATTACATGATCATTTTTCAGGAAACGTCTCTATAATACTTTAAACTGATGGTCAAATTGGTGTCTCAGGCACATACAGATCAAAACTTAGCAAACAGTACTCTTTAACCATGTGTAGTTTGTTGTATGCCAATTATAACTTCATATAACCGTTCAAAGAATCTGTGACCCAGCACTCTGAGTTTGGGACACAGTTGGTGGTCCCAGCAGCCATGTTCTGTTACTGGAATCTATGTGTTTGCTGAGTGGATAGTCCTGGAATCTGCCCCCAGCGCTATCCATGCAGCAAACACACTTATGAGGGTGTTGACCACAGCCCCAGTTCCAAGGTGTGGGGGGTGGGGGTGGGGGCGGGTTGTCTAAAGCCCACCAGTCCTTTGCCACAGTCATTGGTTTAGGGTTAGCCCTGTGCCCTGAGTCCACCAAGCAGGCGGGGTCTCATCACTACTGCCAGATCCCAGACAGTTTTTGTCCTCCCTCTGAGGTCATAGCATGGGGGGTAAAGCCCGGAACATTTGCCACCAGGGGAGAAGCAACTTCGGAATTAAGCCCACAGTTGGTGGGAATGTAAAATGGTATGGTAGCTATGGAAAATGGCCCAGTAGTCTCTCAAAATGTTATACATAGAATTCTATGAAACCCAACAATTCCACTTCTGGGTATCCACCCAAAAGAAATGAAAGCAGGGACTCAAAGAGATATTTGTACACCCATGTTCACAGCAGCCTTCTTCACAATCGCCCAAAGACAGAAGCAGCCTAAACGTCCACTGATGGGTGAATAGATTTTTTTTTCCAGTGTGATCTGTCTATACCATGGAAAATTATTCAGCCTGAAAAAAAGAAGAGAATTCTGACACATCCTACAACACGGATGAACCTTGAGGACATTAGGCCAAGTGACATAAGCCAGACACAAAAGGATAAATATCATATTATTCCACTTATATGAGGTTCCTAGAGTAGTCACTTTGGAGAGACAAAAAGTAGAATGGTGGTTGTCAGGGCTGGGAGGAGGAGAATGGCAGCTATTTGCGCAATTCGTATAGAATTTCAGTTTTATAAGATGAGTTCTGGAGATGGATGATAGTAATGATTGTACAACAATAGGAATGTCCTTAACACCATTAAACTGTACCCTTATAATGGTTAAGATGGTCATTTTATGTGGTGTGTATTTTACCACAATTTTTTTAATTAAAAGTTTTTTGAAGAATTAAGCCCACATACAGAGGACAGCCAAGCCTGAAGAACAGCCAAGAAACAGACCTGGAGCCCTGTGATTGGCTGGCTCTGCAGCTGACATCTCACATTTCCACATTGCTTCAGCCAGTTTGTTTCAGGCTTTTTGCTACCTATGGCTTAAATCATCTTCACTGCTACCTTGCACGTGAAATAAGACATTACCATGAGCTTCCAGAACACCAACCCAGTGGAACTTCCAGTCCACCTCTCAGTCAGATTAAACATTACCTGGTGTCCAAACAAGAGTTGGTCCTGTGGGTGATCAAATTCTGACCCTGACTTTCAACACTTCTTAGCCCCTAGACCCCACTGCACTTCACCTGTCCAGTCCCTGGGCCACACCACAGACTTTGTCATCAAACGTAATCTCCAAAATTACATGCTGTGTTCCTTTATCACGTTCCACTATTCTCACACCCCTCCCATGCTCATTCCCACACACCCAGCCTATGGCACTCAACTCTGAAGTCCACTTTCCGGCCTAAACTCTACGACGTTCCACGTTAGTTTACAACGTGCTAAGCACCTCAGCCGTCCTCAGCAGTTCCTGTGTCCCTGGTCAGTTCCTGTTCTTTTCCCTAGAATGGCTCTCCAGATCCTACAGCCTCCTCCATCCTCCAGCATGCTCTCCATCCCAAATTTCCAGGTCATCTCTCCTCCCTCTTTCTCTCACTCTGGTTCGTATTTCCAGCCTCTTGCCCACAACCTCTACACTTAGTCACGTCTTCCTATTTCCCATGGTTAAGGAAACACGTTTCTTCACCTGCTGTTCCCTGGCAGCTGCCACCCTGTCACTCTCCTTCCCTTCACAGCCAAGCAGCTCACAACATTCACCTGTGTTCTGATCCCCACCTCCCAACATTTCCAGCCAACCACGGTCAGGTGTCCAGCCCCAGACGCTCCAGTGGAAACATTCTGTTAAAAAGGCTCTCACCCCAAATGGCTAAGCCCATGGACCTTTTCCAGACAGCCTCCTGCCCGAATTCCTTGTCACGTGTGGTGTGGTTCCCTTGAGTGCCATGCACCCTTGGCTCCGGGGCACCCTCTAAGCTGTCCTCCCGCCTCTGACATTCTTTCTCTTGCTCTGACTCTCCCTGGGAAGTTGGGGTGCTCTACAGCACTGTCTATGGCTTTCCTCACTTTCCATCCTCAGTACCCATCCTAGGGACTTCATCCCATCCTACATGTTAAATTCCAAGAAAGGTCTGGCTTTTGCCTGGCTCCAGGAGTAAACCTCTAACTCCTGCCCTTGGAGTGTCCTGCCTGAGAAGAGTGTCTTTTCTTGGGGCCTTGGGTCATGCCACATACCTTATGCTGACAATGGGATTTAGTCAAGGGGGAGAGGGGCTGGTCTCAGGCCATGTGGTGTGAAGTTGACCTCCGCAGGGGCTGGAGACTGAGCAACTAAGGTCAGTCGCCTGGGCACCCCATGCTTAGGTGACCAACTTGCAATGAAACCCCTGAAAACCAGGGCTGAGACTGCCTGGCTGCCGGTCACTCATCATTGCAGGGAGAAGTAAGTGCTTCTCTGCAGACCCACTGAGAGAGGGCAACTGGAAGCTGACACCTAGTCTCCCCTCCTGCTTTCACTGTAATAAACTACAACCATGCGCATCACAGCTTTTCTGAGTTCTGTGAGTCCTTCCAGTGAATCACTGAGGCTGAGGGTGGCCTCTGGGACCCCCAACACAGCATACCATGTCATCGAGTCCTGCACTAATGATTCATAAATCCATATTTTCTTCTGCACGTGTCTCCCAAGCACCCTATCTACAGACATAACAACCACAATGTCTCAGTGACACTACAGATTTGAATTGTCCAAATAGGTCTTCCGCATTCTGCTCCCAACTCATTTCTCCTTGTGCTTTGCTGCAAACCCAGCCGGTCATGTCTAAGACCTGGAAGGTATCTCACCCTCCAACCCTCCTGTGCCTCCCTTCCCTCATCTGTTGTATTGCCTGTGGGCTTCTCTGGGTCCTTCCTGCCTTCTGGGCTCACTGCTTCCCTCAGTTCAGCCTCTAACCATGTCAGCTGGACCATGAGATCAATATTCTCTGGGTAGGTCTCCCTATATCCAGGCCACACCCCTCCAATTACTCCCCCTACAGACAACAGGAACCTTTTTAAAAAGCAAAACCAGAATTCTAGTTCAAGAACGTGAAATTGAAATCTATAGGAAGGTGTAGCAGGTATAAAAACAGTAAGAACCCATAACAGTGAAGAGAAAGGCCATTAGTGAAAAGGACATTTCAACAATTTTTAGAGAGTCAAAAGTGAATGAGAACAAATTAACAGATAAATCAGAGTGGAGAAAAACTCACCTTGTTGTACAACCCTCAGCAAAGCCTTGCACTTTGGAGCTTTCCACAGGAGTTGACCAGGATGTTTACTAAGAGACACTGAGCTCAGGACCACTGCAGATTCAACCATTACTCATTCCAGGCTTTAGGGAGTCTACACCCAGACACTGGCTTCTTGCCTTCACACCCTGAAGTGACATTTGCTCACTGACAATCCCCTAACACAAACTGGGGGCCTCCAGCCAGCCGTCATCTCAGGAAAGAATCCCACCTACAGAGACAGCAGTGTGAAGTCCTGGACAACAGGGTGAGATCCCACCTGCAGAGACAGCAGTGTGAAGACCTGGACGACAGTGTGAGATCCCACTTGCAGAGACAACAGCATGAGATCCCACCTGCAGAGACAGCAGTATAAAGACCTGCACCGAGCAATCAGTCCCTAACACCTAAATAAGTACTATTTGGTTTGTGATCATGGGAATATGGTAATTTACAACCTTTTGGCTTAAAAATATATATACTGTGCAACTGTTGTAGGTACTTTCCAGTTTAAAATTCTTCAGTGGCTTCCCTTGACCTACTGGGTCAAGATAAAAATCTACCTTCTTTCTTAGCATCCAGAATCTCCTGCTAAAGACCATGTTCTCCATCAAGCCCCATGGTATTTTACAGTTCACATATATGGGTCAGCTGGCAATGTTCTGTTTCTTGGCCTTGACTCGGCATTCTCTCTACTCAGAGTGCGCTTCCCTGCCCCTGCTATTAGGGGAACACTAACACAGCTCAAAAATTTGTCCAAATAAAGATTACTTACGATCGTCCCTCTCCCAAAACCATGTAAAGTCAGTCCCTTCTACACAAGCTTTTACCAATATTCCCATGATATTTTATTACACTTGTAATTTTTTTTTCTTTTTTTTTTTTTTTTTTTTTGAGTCAGAGTCCCACTCTGTCACCCAGGCTGGATGGAGTGCAATGTCGCAATCTTGGCTGACTGCAACCTCCACCTTCCAGGTTCAAGCAATTCTCCTGCCTCAGTCTCCCAAGTAGCTGGGATTACAGGCGCCCACCACCACACCCAGCTAATTTTTGTATTTTTAGTAGAGACTGGGTTTCACCATGTTGGCCAGGCTGGTCTCTTTGGCTGGTCTTGAACTCCTGACCTCATGATCCGCCCACCTTGGCCCCCCAAAGTGCTGGGATTTACAGGCGTGAGCCACTGCTCCTGGCCTACACTTGTAAATTTACCTGCCTGTCTGTACTTTGTGCTCTGTGAGAAACCTGGGTGCCCCAGGCTTAGAATACAGGAGAGCTTTATTATATTCCCAACAATGAATGAGCAAATGGCATTTAGGGATGGACTTGTCATTCCCTGTGGGACTGATATTGGCTCCATCAGGTGTCTTATGTAAGCAACATCCTATCAGTAAAGTGGGAACAATAACACCAGCTACAATGGAGGATTTTTGTGAAGATAATAATGATTGATAAAATGTATCAAATACAGACAATGCCAAACACTACCCACAGCACTTTATACATGTTTAAATTCATTTTCATAATAACACTGTATGATTGGCACAATTATCTCCGTTTTATACTTGACAAAATTAAGACTCAAAAATCAAAGGACATGGCCACTCCAGAATCAGAGGGAGCATCTGGTGCACAGCAGGCCCTCAGCAGGTGCTAGCTCCTTTTCTTGTCCCCACCTCTCAACTCTAGGAAATTACAATGAGATAAGTGGATGACACAAGGGAGGCATGACCTGTGTTGAGGAGACTATATAACAGAGAAGCTAAATTTCTTAATACTGTTTTATAACTTCTAGGAAAAACACATCTCCCAGACCAAAGCAAGAATCACCCTGCAAGTTTCCCCTGGATCTGTCCACTTAGGCTTAGATTAGAGGATTCATGCTCACTCCACATCTCAGAAACCCCATTAGTTATAACCTCTGGGAAAAGATAGGTCAGGTTCTATTACATACCGGTGAGTCTCTTTGAGGCCAGGGTTGTTAGTCTGATTGTAATAATAATAACAGTTATAGTAGGAATAGCATGGCAACCACAGCAATAGGAGGAAGAATATTAACAGAGGACTTACTAACCACCAGGTCATGGCTAAGCACTTGAATTAACATATTTCATCCATTTGAGATCATTACTAGCAGCAATTGCAGCAACAGTAGTAACAGCATTGTCAGTGGTGGCAATATCTAATGTTAACTGAGTACTTACTCTCTGCCCAGCTCTAGACTACACCCTTTACAATTATCAGGGCATTTGATCCCTATGAAAGAATTACTGCTGTCTACATGTTGCAAGTGGATTCCATTTCTGACCAAGAGGAAGTAACCAGGTTTTGATTTACCCTCTTGTCTGAACCCACAAAAATAATAAAATATATGAAACAATAGCTTTTAAGACACTGGCCAAAAAGCAATGGAGGACAGTGATCCCTAAGAGATGGGCACAAATGAGGTGACCAGTCTGATTGCCCCAGCTTACTGGAGGGCTATCCAGCCATCTGGCAGGGAGAGGGATAGCAGGAGAATACAGGACTCCTAAGCTGAGGCAACAAAGCTAAGGAGACAAAGGTAACTAGACTTTGCAAGAAAGAGTACCAGATAGGAAAGAGCTTCACAGAGAGAAGGACAGGGGTCTGCAGAGGGCCTCCCCTGAATATTCAGTATATGAATGCAGAGAAACTAACCCAAGTCTGGCAAGAGAATTAGAGCAAATGGAACCTGGTGTTCACACCGTACCAGGGCTAGTGCCTGCTCCTACCAGAACGATAAGACATTGGGACACTGGGTAGAGTACTCAGAGGGTGATGCCTTACCAGTAGTAAGGAATAATTAGTCCAAGATTAAACACTGCTCTGGCTCTACCTAACAAAATTTAAAAACAAGACCCAAAGGGATCAGACTGTTCCCAACTAGCTTAACTGCATCCCAAACAAAGATCAGGAATTCAAAGATATGCAGTACCCAACAGGGTGAAATTCACAATGTCTAGCATTCCGTCAAAAACAACCAACAGGCAAAGAAGCAGAAAACATAATGAGAAGAAAAATCAGCCAATCAACACTGACCCAGAACTGACAAAGATGTTCAAATAAGCAAACAAAGATACTAAAACAGTTATTATACCTGCATTATGTATTTGCAAATATTAGCTTCACGGAATCTGTAAAACAGGCAAATTGAACTTCTAGAGATAAAAACTACAATGTGTGAGATGTTGAAATGAAAAATATATTGGATGGGATTAACAACAGATTAGACATTGCAGATGAAAATATTAGGGATCTTGAAGAAAGAGAAACTATCCAAAATAAGACACCAAGAGAAAGAAAATAATCAAAAATTGAAATGAATAGAGGGTGTGGAACAGAAAAAATATTTGAAGAAATAATGGCTGAAAATTTCCAAATTCGATCAGAGCTATAAACCCATAGATCAAAAAAACTCAACAAACCCCAAGCCCAAGAAATAAAGAAAACTACAAGGCACCTCAGTATTAAGTTGCTCAAAATCAGTGATAAAGAGACAATCTTAAAAGAAACCAGAATAAAAAGACATATTACATACAGAGACAGAGATGAGGATGACAGAAGATTTCTTGTCTGAAACAATGCAAAAATAAAGCAACATTTTTAAAGTACTGAATGAAAAAAGGCATCAAAAAAGGAGATTAGCATTACGTAGAGCTGAAACCAAAAGAAGACCTAGTTAACGCCGGGTCCCATCGATTTCAGGGTGCCTAGAAATTTAATATCAGACTTATAGTTTCAAAAATTGACTTGAATGACTATCATAAACAAATATAAATTCCAGTCGGATTAAAGATACAAATGTCAGCCTAGAGTTCCATATCTAGCAAAAAATATGTATCTAAAATAAAGACTGTTTTCAGAAATAAAAAGCTAAAAGAATTCATCAACAGCAAACATAGGCTACAAGAAGCGTTAAGGAAACTTCCTCAGCAGAAGGAAATTGAGACCGCATGGAAATCTGGATCTATGCAAAGGAATAAAGAATATCAGAAGTTATTAACTGCATGAGTAACTGTATAAGATTTTATTCTTATTAAAAAATAATAACGATGTAATTGTGGCATTTACAATATATGTAGATATAAAATGTATGACAACAGCACAAAAAGCCAGCAGGGGGAAAATGGGAATAACTATCATGAGATTCTAATACTGTCTATAAAGTGCTATAAAAACACTCAAAGATCGACTATGATAAGCTAAGGACTAAAGCAACCATTCAAATGATAAAACACAGATTCACAGGTCATCTTCAGGTGATCGTCTTCAGGTCATCTCATGCCTGTGAACACAGCCACGCTCCAAGTAGTGTGAACCAAGTGGAAGGAACGAGAACCTGGAGTGCAAGGAACCCCAGGCCTGGGGCTCAGGTTTCCCCTCTGGGGACTCACCTTTGAAGCCGCAGGCCTCTCATTACAGTTCCATGTGCTTCTCAGCCTCTCGTATTCTTGCCTATTGAAATACCCCATTTGTGTTTTTTTCAAAGAATAAGGATCAGAAGAGACTTCTCTAATTCTTTCCTTGCTTTCCAAAACAAGAAAGAATTTCACACGTTCTTAGGAGCTGGGGACATAGGCTTAGAATGGCAAGTGGTGGATACCTGGAATAACTGCCTCACACATCCAGGTAGAAAGGCCTTGAGGGTGGAGTTGACTATTCTCAAAATTTAGAGTATTAGAATCTCCACATACCCCTGTTGTCTATCAGTGACCTGGTCTAGGTAGAAATAAGTGGCCAGGTGTCTGGCTGAGCAGACCAGTGTTTTGCTTTGCTGAATGGGTGTGCAAGACGAAGGGTAGTGTCGGGAAGGACACAGAGAGCCAGCAAAAAAGGAGGAGAGAGAGATTCTGTAAAAAGGAAAAAAAAAATAGGAAAAGTGAGTCTGCTGCTATGGGGAGAAGAATTTAGGAAAAGAGGAGGCTGTTGAAGAGATGTGGTGACTTAATGTTGGTTGTAACCACTTCCTCCTCCATCTCCCCCAAGAACCTCAGAAAATATCTGCATTGCCTCTTCAAGTCAGATTTGGGACTTGGTGAAAAAAGAACAGCTAGGACTATCCTCAAGGGAGGCATGGGGTGCCCGGTCACACTTATGTCGAGAAAGGTGGTTGACATTCACTCAGGATTTCATTGGCTTGTTCATCTCATCAGTAAATAGTTAATAAGCATGTTCTGTGTGCCAGGCACTGTTCTAGGTGCTTAGGTTTCACCAGTGAGCAGCACAAATGTCCCTACATTGTTGCCAGAGAATGCAGTAAATTATAAAGAAAATAAATAAGTGTACATAAAATGTTAGAACATGATGAGTAGAATGGAAAAAAGAGAAAGTAGAAGAGACAGCAATTTTAAACACGGTAGTCGGAGTACAATATCCCCTTGGTAAAGTAATACTAGGGTTAAGCCTTGAAGGAGGTGAGGGAGTGAGCTGTAGTTTGGATATTTGCCCCCTCTCCAAACCTCATGTTGAAATTTGATTCCAATGCTGGAGGCAGAGCCTAGTGGAGGTGTTCAGGTCTTGGGAGAGGATCCCTCGTGAATGGCTTGTCACTGGCCTAGAGGTAATGGGTCAGTTCTCGCATGAGAGCTGGCTATTAAGAAGAGCTAGGCACTACCCTCTCTCTCGTTTCCTCTCTCACCTTGTGACCTCTGCACAGCCATCTCCCCTTCACCTCCCGCC
Organism: Macaca nemestrina; assembly: GCF_043159975.1. Lineage (NCBI taxonomy): Eukaryota > Metazoa > Chordata > Mammalia > Primates > Cercopithecidae > Macaca > Macaca nemestrina. The sequence continues at coordinate 89,930,979 of NC_092133.1, read as the reverse complement.
ATCAGTGGAAGTAGCCTGAGTCCCCCACTGGAAGCCAACCAGATACTGGCACCGCATTTCCCATACAGCCTGCAGAACCGTGAGCCAAATAAGCCTCTTTTTTTATAAATTACCCAGGCTCAGGTACTTCTCTATAGCAATACAAATGGACAAAGAAAGAATGGAGGGCAATCGAGTCAGGGGAAAGGCAATGCAAAAGTCTGGAGGTAGACTTTCCCAGAACTGTGGAATTTCATAAGGACATAATGGATGGAGAGGAGAAAACCTATGGTGGCTATGAAGGCCCTGATGCCACATATGTCAAATGGATATCCTCTGATGGTCATGAATTTATTGTAAAAAGACAACATGCATTAACATCAGGCATGATAAAAGCCATGTTGAGCGGCCCAGGTCAACATGGCTTGAGAATGAAACCAGTGAGTTAATTTTAGAGAGATCCCTTAACAGTGCTATCAAAAGTATTTGTGTATTTTACCTACAAGTTTCGCTACACTAACAGCTCTACTGAGATTCCTGAATTCCACTGGAAAAGATGATGGCTATGATTTCCCAAACTGTTAAATAAAACAAATCATAATAAACTGCTAACTTTCTTCAGTATTTAATACCTGTAGTTCAGTTCATAATTTTTTCATATATAACATGTTGCCTGTATGCAATTGAACCATAAAGTTCATGGCAAGACTGGGTGCGGTGGCTCACACATGTAATCCCAGCACCGTGGGAGGCCAAGCCAGACGAATCTCCTGAGGTCAGTAGTTCGAGACCAGTCTGGCCAACATGTTGAAACTCTGTCTCTACTAATAATACAAAAATTAGCCAGGTGTGGTGGCACATGCTTGTAATCCCAGCTACTTGGGAGGCTGAAGCAGGAGAATCGCTTGAACCCAGGAGGTGGAGGTTGCAGTGAGCGGAGATGGAGCCAATGCACTCCAGCCTGGGTGACAGAGCCAGACTCCATCTCAAAAAAAATAAATAAATAAAGTTTATTGTAAAGATTATCTTGTTCTTCTGCAAAGCAATCAAAGTTGAAATTTGTTTGCTACATCAACAAATTAAGAATATTTTTAGAAGCTGAGAAACAAACTAATATGTCAGCCCATAGGTGGTTTTGCCTTATTCTTCATATGTGACTTCTTAAATTAAAGCAACGATGATATAGTAAATGCTGAAATTTAGGTATATATAAACACATTCTACAGATAAATAACGAGGCTAAATATTTTTATTTTTTATGTTTTTTAAGAATCTATTCTGATCTTATAGCCACCATAAGCATTACTAGAGTTACACAAATAAATGCACTGTAAGCATGTTTATAACTTAGCCAAAACATCAATTTTTATAACTTTTTGAGAATAAGAGTTAAAATTTCATACATATTTTTTGACAAAATGCAATATTAATTGTTTCCTTTTCTTTATTGCTATAATTTAAGAACTTTGTTTTAAAGCAGCTTAGAAAGATTATGAAGTTTAGCTTTTGAAGCAGTAACTGAACTGTAGCCAGATGGTCAACAAGTAAACCACATAACTTCAAGTTCTTGCACATTATACATTTTGAGCAATGAAAGTACTATATTTTCATTGTCTATAAAGCTTCCTTTGCAATTTCCACACACACACACAAAAAAAGGCAGGAGACAATGGGGATGGGATTTCTTCTGGGAATGATGAAAATGTTCTGGAATGAGTATAGATGTTGGGGCCCCTTGTGAATATGCTTTAAAAAAAACCACTGAATTATACTTTAAGAGGGTGAAATTTGTGTGTGTAAGTTACATTTCAATTTTTTTAAATGTGCAAGGCAGGAGTGTGCCTTGCACATTGGAGAAACAGCAAGGAGGACAGTATGGCTGCGGTGGAGTTGAACAAAAAAGAGATGAGGTCAGGTATGGGACGGGACATCAGACCACGGAGGCCCTTGTTGGTTTTTCTAAGATCTGTGGGTTTTACTCCAATTACATGGGGAACCAATGCAGAGTTTTGATGTGTGTAGTGAGATCGTATCGTCTACACTTCAAGGATCAGGCTGCCTGCTGTATTGGCAGTAGCTACAAAGGGTCAAGAGTGGAGGCAAGGAGGACCATCAAGAGGCCACTGCAGTGATCCAGGGAGAGGTGATGCAGACTTGGGCAAGCTCAGGGAGAGTGACGGGAACAGTGAGAAGGGACTGGATCCTGGACATCATTTGAGGATCTCTCCACAAAATTTGCTGCTGAGTGGATGATGGACAAGAGTGAAAGAAGAAAGTCAAGGGTGGCTCCAAGGTCTTGTGGCCTGACCGTGGGAAAGACAAAGATGTTATTAATTGAGATGGAAAAGACTATGAGCCCAGGAGGTTGGAGCAAGGGAAGTATAATTTTGTCAATGTTGAGTTTGCAAAGTCATCCTAGTGGAGATGTGGAAGACAGATGTGCAAATCTGGACTTTAGAAGAGAGTTCTGGGCTGAAGATGTAAATTTGATTCTATCAGAAACTGATGAGATTGCCAAGGCAGTGGATATAAATATTAATAAATAAGAGAACCAAGATCTGAGGCTTGGAGCATGCTAAATGGCAAAAAAAAAAAAAAAAAAAAAAAAGAGAGAGAGAGAGATAAAAGAAGATGATAGTAATGAATACTGAGAAGTGGCCAGGGAAGGAGGACGAAGCCCATGAGGATGTGGTGTCCTGAGAGCCACAAGAAGAAAGTATGTCAGGGAGAAGGTGTCCAATGCTTCTCATGGGTCCACTAAGAAAAGAACCAAGAATTTGCTCCTGGTGAACTTGATAAGAGAAACTACTGTGGTCTCATAGGGGCAAAAACATGATTAGGGAAGATGTAATAAAGAATGATAAAAATTCTTCAGGACCTAGTAATAAGAAGAGTTTTCTTAGAACACAAAGAGGATCAAGCATAGAGAAAAACAAGTGATTAACTGAAATTTACCAAAACGAAAGTCTTCTGCTTTTCAAAACTTACCATCAAGAAAATGAAATTCTGGTACAGATAGGAGTTTTCGGAAATGAAAAGAGGTAAGCTATTGACTGGGAGAACATATTCTTCAGTCATACATCTGACAAAGAACTTGAATCCATAGAACTCTTCCAACTCAACAAGAAGACAACCCAATTTAAAATGAACAAAATATTTGGATAGCTATTTCACAAAAGAAGATATACACATGGTAAGTAAGCCTATGAAACAATGCTCAGTATTTTCAGTCAATAAGGAAGTGCAAATTAAAACCACACTGAGATGCTACAGAGCAGTTGAAATGGCTAAAATTCGAGACTGACAATAAAAGGTCGGCGGGGATATACAGCCATTGGCACTCTCATACATTACTAGCAGGAATGTAAAATAGTACAACCACTTTAGAAAACAATTTGGCAGTATCTGAAAAAGTTAAACTTAAACCTACCATATGACCCAGAAATTCCACTTTCACATATTTACCCAAGAAAAACAAAAACTTATGTCCATACAAACCCTTATTCCAAACTGTCTCACTCCTTCCCAATCAAAGCCCTCATCTTCATGGAGCAGACCTAAAAATGCTGAAAACTGAACTTTCTCTGGAGCTCTCTTTCTCCTCTGCTTTTCTGCATTTTGACTGAAAGAAATGAGAGTTCCCATGTGCAGCCAGGAAGACCCTCTGGCTTTCACACTTCGCCTTACACTGGTGATTCCTCATCCTCAGACTGTCATTGTTTTTCTCCAAGGTGTTGATGGCCTCCAGGAATGGTCACCTGGTTCCAACATCCTTATAATGACTATCTCCAGCCCCCAGACTCCCAAGATGACCACCTGAGATGTCACACCTGCCATATGCTTTCTCCCACCGGCACCCAAACTCAGTCTACCACTGTTGAAAATCTCAACAATTGTTCCACAATTTGACACTGGGACTATCAGGGTACACTTAGACCAGTGACGTGGTCTTCATTGCCAGTAAGCCAGTGGATGATCAAAGGGAATTGAAGACTTACATATGATTTAATACAATTCAACATATACATAGCTAATATTTATTGAGTGTACATGTCAGAGCTTATTCTAAACACCATGTGTCTATGTGTGTGTACATACATAGACATATATACACACATATGCACATATATCAATATATACATATATATGTGTACTCATATACATTTATTTAACCCTTAGAGCAGCCCTCCGAGGAAGGCACCACACTTACACCATTACAGGTAAGGAGACGGAATACGGAGAGGTGAAGTGAACTTGCCCAACATTTCTAGAGGTCAGGGGAAGAACACCTTTAGGTTCCGGTTCATTTATCCTTCCCATATGTCTTTTCGGAGACTGTGGTCTTTGAGTAACCCATAAATGTGATCACTTTTCCATGTGTGTAACAGAGATTCTTGTTATGGCCTCCTTCACTGTGCAGAAGATTGGGGCAGTGTTTCACCTGCAGTGAGTAGGTCTCGAGGATCATAATCCCAGCATCATGATCACACTCTACCATGTTTGCCTCAAATAAAGCCCTGGGGTTACAGGGTGTGGGTGGGCACCAGGGAAGCCCCCTACAGTGGGACTCGGTGGAACTCTGTGCGTGGGTTGCAGCCGGTGCGGAGGACCATGAAAGAGCAGCACGAACAGGAAGGGAGTTGGCTGTTCCCACACTTCCCTAGGCCCTGTCCTCGCTCTTGGATGATTGCACTCACAGCCCAGTGTCACCTACCACCAGCACACTGACAACTTCGGGACACATGCGTCCAGCTCCACCTGCGCTCCCAAATGCAGACCCAGCACTGGCTCGCCTGGTAAATGCCTTCACCCGTATGCACAAAGGAGATATAACATCTCCAAAACCATCTCACTGTGTCTTTCTTACCTAAAGACACTTCTTTGTGTCCCCATTTCTGGTTGTTGGAGCCATTATCTACCCACCGACCCCAAGAAAAAACACAGGATCACCCTGTCATTCTCTGACATTGCCGCCTTCTACTGGCTGACAAGCCCAGTAACCTTCCCGCAGGAGCAGAGCACACAGGACAGTTGGCAGGAAGTCCTTTTCGCCTGTCTTCAAGGCTAGCTCACCCCATCTCTGTCTATCAGGAATTTCCTCTATAAATTATAAGCCTTGGAAAAATACTGATTTCTCCAGACTCCTGTGCCAGTGAGAGGCACTGTTAATGAATGACAAGGACTCCAGATCCATAAATTAAATAAACATGTATAAACTTGCCAGTTGACAACTTGAGCAAAAATGGCATCTAGTGGATTACAGATTGGCATTAGCAGTTGTTTCCAACACGGTTGATGAGAGAAATCAACTGAGGAATCTATTTTAAAAATCCAGTCTCCTGGAACGTGCCCCCGGGAAGGCAGCCAGCTTACAGACAGGACTCCCAGGTAAATATGAACTTCAGATAAACTGCGAATTGTGGTTTATTCTAAATATGTTCCATGTAATATTTGAGACATACTTTTATTTAATAAAATATTTGTTGCTTACCTGAAATTTAGATCTAGCTAAGAATCCTATGTTTTTATTTGCCAAATCTGGCAACTCTGACAGGCCTACAGAATCAAATATCTTTCGAGCCCTTGGGACGGGCTTAATCTAAAATTTCACACAAGTCTGACTGGTCATCATTGGAGACTAGTGGACCCTGATAAGAGGACAGCAGTTCTGTTCCAGCCCCTCTGCAGAGCTGCACAGCCTCCCTCAGAATCAGGGGACTCAGCCCCTCACACCCAATGGGACCAGGTGGTGTCATGGCTGGAGCTTCTCAGAGGGCCTAAATGCCAGGCAAGGCTGGCTCATGACGCACTCGTGGCTTTGGGAAGCACCATAATGTGTCAGAGTAAAAAATAAGCAAAACTGAAGTCCAGAGAACTCTGCTTATCTGCCACTTTCCCTACTTACCAGCTGTACAAGCTTGGAAAGCCACTTAAGCTCTGTGATCCTCATGCATTTGTTTTTTTCATTAAAGAAATATTTATTGGGTGCCCTTTATGTGCAAGGTCCTCTGCCAGGCCCTGGGGATTTAACAATGAATAAGGCAGTCATGGTTCTGCGCTCACAGAAGACACACATGTGTAACAGACAAGTAACTAAAAATGTGAAGGTCGTGAATGAAACAAACAGGGTGCTGCTTGGAGTATGAGGTGAGCGGGGGCATCTGGGCTGCATGGTCCCCCAGAAGCTGTCTCTGAAAAGGTAACAATTAAGCTGAGACCGGCAGGATGAAGAGAAGCCAGCCATCAGCGAGGCTGGATGTAGTAACCACGTCCTTTATTTTCTGTATTCTCATGTTTTTTGATATATGGGGCCTTGCTGACCCGGAAGGGGCTGCCACTCCCAGTGTTAACCAGTTCCTAAAGATCAGAAACAGCTCAACCGTACACACCTTTCACGTGCAAAGCAGCCAATCCAGAGTCCATATCCCAACCCCTCCTTCATGGGGCTCTCCTGCAACGTTGCTGAGCTCACTTTGTTTCTAGGAGGGTCTCGCAGGTTCCTTGGGATTTTCTATAGAACTAATCGTGTCATCTGCAAATGGAGACAGTTTTATTTCTTCTTTCAAATCTGCATGTCTTTTATATCCTTTTCTTGCATTATTGTACTGGCTAGAGCTTCCAGCACAATGCCGAATAAAAGTGGTGAGTACAGACATCCTTGCCTTTCCCCTGTCTTAGAAGGAAAGCACCATCAAACATAATGCTAACTGCAATTTTTTAAATAAATGCTCTTTATCAAATTGAGGATGTTCTCCCTCTATTCCTATTTTTTCTGAGACTTTTTAATCATAAGTGAATATTAGATTTTGGCAAATTCTTTTTTCCACGTCAACTTTAGTCTGTTACTCTGGTGAATTACACTGATGACTTTTTGAATATTAAATCATCATTGTACCCCTAGAAAAAAAATCTCACTTGAAATAGTGCATATTTCTACAAATTGCTGAATTCTATTCTCTAAGATTTTGTACTCTGTCTGGTTTTGGTATGAGACCAGTCTGGTTTTGGTATTACTCACTTCACAAAGATGAACTAGTGTTCCCTTACATTTTCTGGAAAAGATTTTTGTATAGAATTGATGTCAATTCATCCTTAAACATTTGGTAGAAGTATCCATTGAAACTATCTGGGCTTGGAAATTTCCTTTTTAGGAGATATTTAATTACAAATTCAATTTTCTTTAAGTTACAACACTAATCAAAATAACTATTTCACATTGCCAGAGTTGCAGAACTTTGTGTTTTCTGATGAATTAGTTCATTTCATCTAAGTTGTCAAATTTGCATGTGTGGAGTTGTTCATAGTAACCCACATCATATTAATGTCTACAGGTCTGCAGTGATATATCAAGTTTCACTCCTGATATTTGTAATTTGTGTATTTATTCTTTTTTTCTTTGCCAGTCTTTCTAGAGGTTTATCAATTTTATTGCTCTCTTCAAAGAATCATTTTTGTTTCATTGATTTTTTTTTCTATTGTTTTTCTGCTTTCAATCTCATTGATATCTGTTCTTTATTTTTCCTTCCTTCTGCTTACATTTTGAAGTTTTCAAACTTCTTGAGTTGGGGGTTTGGATTATTGATTTTCAATTTTCTCCTTTTCTAGTGCATGTGTTAAGAGATACAAACGTTGCTCTCAGCGCTGCCTTAGGTGTGCACCCACACATTTTGATATGTTGTGTTTTCATTTTCCCTCAGTTCAGTGTATTTTTTTAATTCCTTCAAGATTTCCTCTTTGTCCCATGGGATTTTTACAAGTATGCTGTTGCCTTTCCATGTGTTCAGAAATTTTCTGATCATTTTGCTGTATTGATTTCAAGTTTGATTCCATAGTGTTAGAGAATGAACTCTGTATGATTTCAATTCTTCTAAATTTGTTAAGGTTTGTTTTATGGTTCAGCATATGTTCTATGCTGCTATCTACTTTGTGGGCCTGAAAAGAATGTGTATTCTGCTGTTGTTACACAGAATATTCTATAAATGTTAACCATATACTGTTGGTTGAGGGAATTTTTGAGTTCTCTTATTTCCTTACTGATTTTATGTCTAGTTATTCTAGCAATTGTTGAGTGAGGGACACTGAAGTCTTCAACTATAATTGTAGGTTTGTCTATTTCTCCTTTCAGTTCCATCAGTTTTTTCTTCACATATTTTGCAACTCTTTTAGATGGCTGTCTTCTTGGTGTATTGACCCTTCATCATTAGTAATGTTCCTCTCTGCCTCTGGTAATTTTCTTTGCTCTGAAATCTACTTTATCACTTATTGATATAGCCATTCCTACTTTCTTTTTATTAATGTTTGTATAGATATAATTTTCCATTTTTTTGTTTTCAAACTGCCTGTGTCATTATGTTTAAAGTGAGTTTCCTACAGACAACATACAGTTGAGCCCTGCTATTTAATCCACTCTGTCAATCTCTGCTTTCTATTGCTGCATTAAGACTATTTATATTTAATATCATTAATGGTGTGTTAGGTCTTAAGGCTGCCACTTTATTTTTTTGTAGATCACAGAACTTTATTAAGATGGAATCACTGCAAATTACATAGAAGCTACTGGACTAAGCCAAAATCTATGAGGTTCATATGAACTTACAGTTATACAAATAAGAAACAAATGGCATATTCAAAACCATAAAGAAATATCCTGATGCCCAGGTGATGAAGGCTGGGGTGAATAAGTCCTCACATTTATTTCAAGTTGTTAAGGAGTTTGTGGGCAAAGCAATGGTCCCTTGCATGCAAGAAGTCAAAGAGCTCCTCTTGCAATCTTCTTCTGTATGTGATCGAGAGGCTACATGCTTGTCACAGAGCTCTAACTGCTCCCAGGCCTTTACACATTCCTCCAACTGCTCATATTGCTCTCTCACTGTTGTTAGGGGATTCACTCATTCCTCCTCTTCTTCTTCCTCCTCCTTAGGATCTCAGGACCTGCTCAGCATCTTTTGCTCATCCTCCAGTCCCATGTCTGGCTATGGTTCCAGAGTCAACATGAGCAGCAACAGTGACACCTAATCCACTTCAGGATCAAAAAGGATTTGAATATTTTGTTTTGTTTTTTATTTCTCTGTTTTGTTTTACTTGCTTTACTGTGAGTTACTTGAAAGCTTTCAGAATTCTATTTTGCTTTATACTGTTTTTGAACATGTAGCTCTTTGAGTAGATTTTGTGTATGTGGCTGCTGTAGTATTACACCGTATATACAAAATATCACAGTCTAATGCTGTCATTATTTCATCAGTTCAAGTGACATATAAGCACCTATCTTTTTATAAGTCAATATACCCCTCTCTGTTTACAATTGTCTTGATTTGTTTGTGGTCACCCTACATAGGATGAATCCCTTTCAAAATTTGATTTAGATGTCAAGACTAATGATACTATATTCACCCCAAGAGAAAATGGAATGGTTCATGACTCATATAATGAGGCTTTCTGAAAAGAGTACTGTGGCTCACAAGCAGTGCCAAAAAATGGCTTGAGAGAGCAGACAAAAGCTTGGGGTATTTATGGCAGTTAGGGAGTAGTAGGGCCAGAGCATAGGTTCCTGCATGTGGTTCAAACCTCCCCTGGTTGAAGGAGGGAGAATCCAGGCTTTCTTATCAGTTTGCCCAGATGTGAAGCAGAAACAAGGAGGAAGGATGAGGCTTCAAAGCTGTCAACCATCAAACGTCAAAAAAACTGGATCAAGCTTTGTTACATCATTATTTTATCTACATACATGTAAAGTTTTTCTCTCCATCTTTTATGTTAAATAGATATTTTCTAATGTACCATTTTAATTCCCTTGTTTCCTTAAGATTGTTTTTGAGTTATTTTTCTTAGTGGTTGCTTTGGGGATTATACTTCATTCTAACTTAAAACAATCTAGTTCAAGTTCATAGCAACTTAATTTTAATGGTATATAAAAATTTTTGCTTCCATACAGCTCTATTCTCTTCATTTCTTTCTTTGTGCAATTATCATCATAGAAATTACATCTTTTTGTACATCCATTAACACAGTTTTATAATTATTACTTTATGGCATTGACTTTCAAATCAGAAATGAGAAAAAAAGAAAAAACATTATGCTATATTTTATATTTATCTATGAGGTGCTTGTATTTCTTCATGTGGATTTGACCTACTGACTAGTGTCCTTTCATTTTAACCTGAAGGATTCCCTTTAGCATTGTGTGGGGGGCAGGTCTACTAATGACAAACTTCATCACTTAAATTTACCTGAGAATGTCTTAATTTCACCTCCATTTTTGAAGAATGATTTTGCTGTATATAAAATTTTTGGTTGACATACTTTTTTCCCCCACATCAGAGTTTGATTTAGTACTGTTGTGAACACACAGAATCTCAAAAAAGTCTAATGCAAACAGAATAGATTTCTTGGAATCTAATTTTTTTAATTGCCTGACAACCTACCCTCTAAGAAAACTTATTTAAGTGAGGCAAATTATTTCGGGAAGGTAAGTATAAGAGGCAGTAGGAGGAAGTTCAGGAAAATTACCACCACATATTGCAGAAATGTACTGGAAGGCAAGTATAGCCCAAAGGAAAATCTCCACTGAAAAAAAAAATGTTGAATGCTGACCATAGAACTAGCACCCTGCTCCCAGGTCAATAATTTGAACCAAAAAAAAAAAATTTTTAAGACCTTGCTCAATCCTGAGGTTAGTGAAGGAATATAGGAGAGCTGTGTGTTAATGTGACACATGAAATCAAACAGCACTACTATTCAAGGGGCATAATGTCTTGATCTTGGGATCAAATACTCTAGGCCTTGAGCTGGAGAGTCTCCATTACAGTAGAAAAACGGGAAGTGCTTTATGCACATGGATTCAGGACATACCAGCAACCTACATGTGCAGCATTGTCTAAGCCATAATGATCTTCCTCATCTCCCACTGAAGGTAGATGTAAGAATCACTGGCCAAATCATTAAAAAGTCAGGAAACAACAGGTGCTGGAGAGGATGTGGAGAAATAGGAACATTTTTACGCTGTTGGTGGGATTGTAAACTAGTTCAACCATTATGGAAAACAGTATGGCGATTTCTCAAGGATCTAGAACTAGAAGTGCCATATGACCCAGCCATCCCATTACTGGGTATATACCCAAAGGATTATAAATCATGCTGCTATAAAGATACATGCACACGTATGTTTATTGTGGCACTATTCACAATAGCAAAGACTTGGAATCAACCCAAATGTCCATCAGTGACAGACTGGATTAAGAAAATGTGGCACATATACACCATGGAATACTATGCAGCCATAAAAAAGGATGAGTTTATGTCCTTTGTAGGGACATGGATGCAGCTGGAAACCATCATTCTCAGCAAACTATCGCAAGAACAGAAAACCAAACACCGCATGTTCTCACTTATAGGTGGGAATTGAACAATGAGATCACTTGGACTCTGGAAGGGGAACATCACACACTGGGGCCTATCATGGAGAGGGGGAAGTGGGGAGGGATTGCATTGGGAGTTATACCTGATGTAAATGACAAGTTGATGGGTGCTGACGAGTTGATGGGTGCAGCACAGCAACATGGCACAAGTATACATATGTAACAAACCTGCACGTTATGCGCATGTACCCTAGAACTTAAAGTATAATAATAATAATAATAAAAGAATCTCTGGCCTAGCACGGTGGCTCACGCCTGTAATCCCAGCACTTTGGGAGGTCAAGGTGAGCAGATCACGACGTCAGGAGATCAAGACAGTCCTGGCCAGCATGGTGAAATCCCGTCTCTACTAAAAATGAAAAAATTACCTGGGTGTGGTAGCGCATGCCTGTAATCCCAGCTACTGAGGAGGATGAGGCAGAAAAATCGCTTGAACCAGGGAGCTGGAGGTTGCAGCGAGCCGAGATTGCACCACTGCACTCCAGCTTGGCGACAGAGCAAGACTTTATTTCCAAAAAAGAAAAAAGAAGAAATCTTCCATTCTGTAAGAAGAAATCTCTTACAGAACTTTGATAGAAAGTTGGGTCTCCCCTGTCCCCTGCCATTGTCTCCTCCTCCTCCTCCTCCTTCTCCTCCTCCTCCCCCTCCTCCCCCTCCTCCCCCTCCTCCCCCTCCTCCCCCTCCTCCTCCTCCCCCTCCTCCTCCTCCCCCTCTTCTTCTTCTTCTTCTTCTTCTTCTTCTTCTTCTTCTTCTTCTTCTTCTTCTTCTTCTTCTTCTTCTTCTTCTTCCCCTTCTTCTCCTTCTCCTACTTCTTCTTCCTCTTCTTCCTCATAGGGAAACCAAACATTTATACTTGTTACACCCCCTGAAACTGAAAGCAATAAAGAATGAACACATACAGCAAGTTGCTAGGTGCATGTCTGTTTAGGAATTGCCTTAACATTGGATTTTTATTGACAGAACCAGGGAGGAGGTTGCCTCAGACCTTCCTGAAGCTCCATTGTCCCCTGGCTGAGCAGACCACAGCTAATTTTAAGTGGCAAACGAAATGCAAACAAATTCCTCCAGGATGAGAAGTGTGATTTCTGGCTAAAACCGTGCTCTTACATAGAGTATATGAGAACATTCAACCACCACTAGAATAGAACCTGAGGGTGGGCACATGGTGCCAACTGCTGGAAATCTTTCAGTTAGATAAGAATGGAAGAGGCTGGGCGCGGTGGCTCACGCCTGTAATCCCAGCACTTTGGGAGGCCGAGGCAGGTGGATCACGAGGTCAGGAGATTGAGACCATCCTGGCTAACAAGGTGAATCCCCATCTCTACTAAAAATACAAAAAAAATACAAAAAAAAAATAGCCGGGAGTGGTGGCAGGCGCCTGTAGTCCCAGCTACTCCGGAGGCTGAGGCAGGAGAACGGCATGAACCTGGGAAGCGGAGCTTGCAGTGAGCCGAGATGGCGCCACTGCACTCCAGCCTGGGGACAGAGCGAGGCTCCGTCTCAAAAAAAAAAAAAAAAAAAAGGAAGAATGCCTGAGTTTTTAGATAATTTTAGACATTGGGATATGGTTAACAGATTGTGTTCAGGGCCTACTCTTGATATTGTCTAAATAAAAACAAAAATAACTGCCTAAAGAGACTATCTACATCCTAAACGACAAAACATATTAGCTGGGTGAAAGGATGATTTAACTCATGAAACTCAAGAACACAAGAACAACAACAATAATCGTTTCCTTGAGCACGGTCACTGGAAGAGCGAAGCATTTTTCTACATAAAACATTACAATTTTCCCACTACTCCAAAGGAACCCAATAAATAATTGCACAGTGAAAGGGCCTGGATCAAAACTGGAAGTGACACCGGCCCCGACGAACACAAGTCACAGGTCCCTAGGGTGGAGTCGTCCAAGAACACCCCACCCCCGCCGGCCTGCGGTTTCATCTTTCCCCAGTGGGAATGACCAGAGGGTCAAAGCTGCTTTGCAGAATACTATTCCATCTGGTAAGCCCGGTGCTGAGCTAAGCCAAGGATGACAACACGAAAAGTGGTCAAAGCCAAGGTTTCCTCACGCTGCCTTTGTCTTCTTCCCACGGCCTGGCCTGAGCCCTGCAGCCGGGCCCCAAGAGGCGAGTTCTTCGCGGGACCTCCCACCCAAGCTGGGGCAAGTCCGCTGCCCATCCAGCGGTGAAGAGCTCCGGGGCTGACTCCACGGCAGTACTTTGCTAAGGGTCCCAGTAGGTGTCCTCATGCTGCAGGCTCTGGAACGAGGCCCTGCATTCAGCCAGGCACCACCCCAAGGGATCTTAGAGAGCGAAGGCCATGAAGAGTCTCTGGCACGCCACTCCTGCGCGGTTAGAAGCGCTCTGCCAGAAGCTACGTCTGGGCTGCAGGTAGGGGGAGACGCAGTCCAGGAGACTCTGCAGCAGCCGTCGGGCCAGCAGCCTTTGCGTCAGTATTGCTTTATGATAGGGACGTTGACTTTACCGCCGCCATGCGCCTGCAAATCCTTCCTCTCCCAAACGCAGCTTAGTTCACCCCTGAGGAGATGCTTCCTTTGTCTGGAGTTGCGGCATTGGCTGCTCAGGCGACTGCTATTGCCTAGGTTAAATTGCACTTTCCAAGGGATGGGTTGATTGTGGTCTTGAATCTGGAGGAGATTCCTATCTCTCAGTGCCCTCCCCTCCTCTTCCGCAGAAGCCGGAGCACACGGTGTCCGCCAGATTCACCATCTCGCGCGCACGCGGGGCGCAGAACGCGGCAGGTGCAGATCCCGGCGCATGGCCCTTCCGCGCCCCGCATCCCCACCCTCCAGGCGGGCGCCGCCCGCGTGGGCAGTTGATGTACTTTTCCTTCAGCATTTTGAATACGTCATCCCACTGCTTTCTGTTCCCCATTTCAGATTTTTAAAAAATTAACCGTTAATCTCATTGAGGATCACAGGTAGTGATAAATCACTTCTCTCTTGCTGTTTTCAAGGTTCTCTCTTTGTCTTTGTTTTTGTCAGTTTGTTTATGAGGTGCGGAGGTGTGGATCTCTGAGTTTATTGTGCCTGGAAATCATTGAGCTTCTTGCATGTAGAGATGAAAGTTTTTCATCAAATGTGTGGGGTTTAGCCCTTATTTCTTCATATATTTTTACTATCCCTTTCCCTCATCGCCTTCCAGGACTCTCATTATACGTATTGTGTATGCTTGATGATTCTTTTACCAGCCCAAATCTCCCATTCAGCCTCTATAGTGAACATTTTTCAATTCAGTTATTATTTTTAGCTCTAGAATTTCTAGAATTTCTACTCATTCTTTTGTATAATTCTATCTCTTGTTGATATTCTCTATTTGATGAAACATTATTCTCATACTTTCCTTTAGTTCTTTAGATATGGTTTCCTTAGTTCTTTATATTTAAAATAGCTTCAGTATTATTTAGTAAGGACATTGTATAGACTTCCTCAAGGACAGTTTCTATTGACTGCTTTGTACCCCTATTTATGGACCATATTTTCTTGTTTCTTCGAATGTTGAAACTGGACATCTCAAATGATGTAATGTGGCTGCTTTGAAATTCAGGTTCTCTCCACTCCCTGGGATTTCTTTTTGTTGTCATTTATTGTTGTTCTTGCTGCTGCTGTTTGTTTGTTTGTTTTAGTGACTTTCCTGAATTAATATTGTAGACTCTGTCTTTTTGTCGTAAATGACCAGGGAAGTCTCTGCTCAGTTAGCTCAGTGGGCAGCTCAAAATTGTGCATAGATTTTCTTAACTGTCTGAAACCATTAAGTTTCCCAGTCGTTGCCAAGGGATTCTGAGTACATTTTGGGAAATGCTTTCTACACTCAGCCAAGTAGTTGACAGCTCTGCCTTAGGCTCTCCTTTTTGCTCTTCAGAACCTCCATATCAGCCAGAAGTGAGAGCTTAGAGTTTCTCAGCTCCTTCCTGAACACATGCACAGCCCTGGGCATTTGCACTACCCTGTGCATGCAAATGGCCTTCCAGGTTCCCAGGATGTGTCAGAGTTTTTCAAAGCCTCCTTTGGACATCTGTCTCCAGCTTTTCCCTTTGGGTTTTTATGGTCAGCTTGTCATTTGCCCCAACTATTATCATCACCTCAGGCAGCAGTGATGCTAAACCATCACCACTGATTGTTTTTGACAAATGTCACTGAGGAAAAGGTTATTTGCACTGGGCAAGCTCTGAGTCAGACCAAATAAAGAAAACTCTTATGAGTGGGGAATGACTAGCAGGTCAAACAATGGCAGTTCTCTGGGAATGGGTCTTTGGAGAAGCTGCAGCCCAATTCTGGCCTCTCCACTGGCTGCTGGGCTGCTGTCTTTTACCTCTGCTGTGGGTTGTTGGCTTCCAAGGCTACTGCCAAGCTGTACAGGCAAGACAGAAATAGGGCTCGTTAAAATGCTACAAAACTTGCTGTTCTTACCTCAACTCAGTGTTTTTCTTGAGTAAATGCTTTCCAGATTGTGACAGGCTTTGTTAGTTTCCAGAATTCTGAAAAAGTTAGTTTTCATGATTCTTAGCAGTGTTATTATTAATTTTATAAACAGAAGGAGAGGGGTTTGAGATCGTTGCTCCACCATCCCCACTGACATCCTCTTCACATGCCACTAGAACTATATTAGAGTTATAATTTTTGTTTTAGTTGTCAAACAAACTAGAAAACATAAGAGAAGAAAAGACTATTGGGCTTAACCATATTTTTGTTCTTCATGTTCTTGCTTCCTTCCTCATGTTCTCGCTTCCTTCCTGATGTTCTCAGATTTTTCTTATCATTTCCTGTTTAGAGAACTTCCTATAACCAGTCTTTTAAGGTAGGTCTGCTGGCAACAGATTCTCTTAGCTTTCCTTCATCGTTAATGTTTCGATTTTCCCTTCACTCTTGAAGGATATTTTCACTGAATATAAGATTCTGGGTTGACAGTTCTCTTTTTCAGCACTTGTTATGCCACTTCTTTCTGGTGTTGGAGGTTTGATCTTGATTAATCTATTGTCATTTGAATTGTTTTTCCCTGTGAGTAAGGAGGTGTTTTTCCTCTCTTGTTGCTTTCAAGACTTTTCTGTCTTTAGTTTTCAGAAGTTTGACTAGGGTGTGCCTTGGTGTGGATCTCTTTGGGTTTATCCTGTTTGGGGTTCACTCAACTTCTGGAGCTTTGTAGGTTTCTGGACTTCACCAAATTTTGGAAGTTTTCAACCATTATTTCTTGGTGTACTTTTTCAGTATCTTCTTCCTCCTCTCCAGGTGGTAATTATTCCATTTTTAATATTCTACCACATTATGTTGTATCAGTCTATGAATATGCTGTTTGATAAGTATAGTTAATTATTTAGAATTTTTATCTATAGTTGTAAGTGAAAATGGTCTTGTTATAGGTTTGGAATTATGGTTGCAGTAGCCTTACAAACAAATTGTGGAACTTTGTAACTTTTTCTATGATCTAAAACAGCTTAAAACAGAAATGGCATACTATAATTAGCTCCTCTCAAAATCTATTTGAATTTTTTTGTTTTTGAGACACAGTCTTGCTCAGTCGCCCAGGCTGGAGTGCAGTGGAGTGATTTCGCCTCACTGCAAGCTCTGCCTCCTGGGTTCATGCCATTCTCCTGCCTTAGCCTCCCAAGTAGCTGGGACTACAGGCGCCCGCCACCATGCCTGGCTAATTTTTTTTTTGTATTTTTAGTAGAAACGGAGTTTCATCATGTTAGCCAGAATGGTCTCAATCACCTGACCTCATGATCCACCTGCCTCGGCCTCCCAAAGTGCTAGGATTACAGGCATGAGCGACCATGCCCAGCCGAATTTTTTAAATTAAAGCTATCTAAGTACTTTTCTCACCTCTTCTGTCACTTTTGATCTGGTTAGTATTCTCCTCCTTCTTAGGTTAATTTTGGTGGTTATCTTAGTGCGTTCAGACTGCTTTGTCAAAATCTCATTAAGTGGGTAGCTTATAAACAACAGGAATTTGTTTCTCACAACTCTGGAGGCTGGGAAGTCCAAGAGCAAGAAATCAGCAGATTTGGTGTCTGGTGAAAGCCCACCTTCTGGTTCACAGACAGCACTGTTTTGCTGTGTCCTCGCATGATGAAAGGGGTAAGGAGTCTCTCTTGGGCCTCTTCTATAAGGCACTAACCCCATTCATGAGAGCTCCACTCCCATGACCTAGTCACCCGCTAAAGGGCTCACCTCCAAATACCATCACCTTGGGGTTAGGACTTCAATGTATGAATTTGGGAGGGGACACAAACATTCAGACCATAGCTGTGGTTCACATTTTTCCTAGAAAATCATCTATTTCTTATATATTTTCTATTCATATTTGATGTCATTGAGTTACATATTATACTACTTATAATTTTTAATATCTCTGTTATATCTGTAGTTAGTTTTGCTTTCTCTCCTTTTCCTTAATCAATCTTGTTGGGTATTT
The DNA here is from genome assembly GCF_043159975.1 of Macaca nemestrina. Taxonomy (NCBI): domain Eukaryota; kingdom Metazoa; phylum Chordata; class Mammalia; order Primates; family Cercopithecidae; genus Macaca; species Macaca nemestrina. The sequence continues at coordinate 89,913,155 of NC_092133.1, read as the reverse complement.
GTAAATTTAATTGGTCTTTTGAAAGAATCAGCTTTTATATATTTAATTTGACTTCTGTAAAAACTGGTTTTGGTTTTATTTATCACTGCTATTATTTTAATATCATTCATTCTAACTTTCATCTTTGTCAATTGCCTCCTTCTACATTGTTCATTTCTTTGGTTCTTCTCTTGGGTTTATGACATATAAAACCAACTTCTTTTAGCTCCTCAGAGTCTGCGTCCATGTATTATTCAGTTTTGTGTGCTTCAAACCACCCAGAACATTGCTTAGCAAAGCAGGTGCAGCAAGAATGAGTGGATTAAATTACTGACATTGGATCTCATGGTGATGAAAGTCTCCTCATCTATAGGCACATGGCTGGGGTACCAAAAAACCTTATGAGATGTGTATATTTGCCTTCAGAGAGGTTAATTTCCCAGGAGTTGGGGTTGGAGGAGAAAAAGCCTGAAAGGCAAAGAATGCAAGGTCACATTAAAGTGTCATCAGAGGATTAGAGGCTGCAAATCATTTCAGTTCTGCTGAGTCCAACCCAGTTCCTTCTTAGCTTCTCACTTCGCATTCTAGTAACAAATGTGAGAACATCCAAGAAGAAGGCTATTTTACTCAAAATCCTGGTGCTACAAACAAGAATATTGCACACACTTGTCTAATGGATAGAGCTTGTGACTTAAGCCCTCTCAAATCACGCATTGTAAAGGATGCTAGAGACACCACAGGTACATTTTGGAGTCTGAAATTAATCAAAAGACCAACAAAAACATCTCAGCCTTTGGGGAGCACCTTGCAAAATATACAAGTTTAAATGTTCTGCTAACTCCCTCTAAACTCCTAAAAGCTCGACAGTGATTTTGTTCTCCCAATTTCCTGAAACCATTGTACCCACTGGATTGGACAACCTCAGCTGGTGGCCATGTGTGCTATAAGAATCATCCATTTTAGACATTAGAGTTGGAGAATATTTCCCTGGTTCAAGCAAAAAAGCTCTTCTATCTTTCTGTCATAATAGTCATTTCCATAGTAAACTCTATAGGCCTCTTTGTAAATTTGGAGGCTGAGCAGAGCAGAGAGACATTTTCCCTCTTTTGAGAGAAGACATGTGAGTACCTTAGAGGCACAAGCAGCTCTCAAGACTCACTGTCATGCTGCTTGGTTTCCAATTCTTTGCTTTCAACAAAATTGAAGGAAAACCTAGTGAATGTGTCAGCTGACAATTCACTGAAAATAATATTTGATGATAGATTACTATTTGATTTTTGGCAAATAGCTAGGAAAGAGTTCAAAGTACTGATAAAATAAAACTCCATTCTCGTCTACTTATATAAGAGAGTAAAGGTTCTCAGGCTTAGATTTATAGAAACTGAAAATAAGTAATATTCATCTCTGTATGCATGAATTAATTTATTAAAATGTCCCATATATCTCCTTTAACACTAAAAAAATAAATTTACCACAAAATTTTTACTTTTATGTACTTTCTCCAAATTTATAATATATTCATGGTATTTTCATCAATTGCATACTAATAATATTATAGCAATTCAACTAACAATAAATATTCTTAACACTTGTAAGAGCCTTGTAATCTCATGAACTACTTTGAAAAATCTATTTTTATTTTTATACATATTTTTGCCATATACATATTTTTGCCACAGGGAAGTTTAATAAATATATCAATAAAAGACTTTCAGCCATTAAAAAATATATTAAGATAAAATTCAAAGAGGGAGGTGGGAAATGGAAATACAATGTAAGGAGAAAAAGAAACAGTGTTAAGTTTCCAGCTATTAAAGATTTAAATTCATTTATTTATGTATTTATTTATTTATTTATTTATTTATTTATTTATTTATTTTAGAGACAGAGTCTCCCTCTGTCACCCAGGTTGGAGTGCAATGGCATGATCTTGGCTCACGGCAGCCTCTGCCTCCCAAGTTTAAGCTATTCTCCTGCCTCAGCCTCCCAAGTAGTTGAAACTACAGGCACACACCACCACGGCAGGCTAATTTTCGTGTTTTTAGTAGAGATGGGGTTTCACCATGTTAGACAGGCTGGTCTCGAACTCCTGACCTTATCAAGTGATCCACCCACCTCAGCCTCCCAATGCGCTGGGATTACAGGTTTGAGCCACCGCACCTGGCCTCAAATGTATTTTTAAATAGGTGATGATGAGTATCAAATTGCAAGATACTTAATTTCTATTACATATATGTTTTAAAGAGTGTTATGTTTACTTTAAATGACTAATACATATGCAAATTACATCCCTTGCAATTATAAAATACAAGATAACATAATTAGTATCATCTTTAAATGTGCATCATTTTCAAAATTCCTGGAGAATATGCAAAACTGTTTAGTCTGAAGGCCATGGCTTGAGAGGTGCCTCAGGCCTCTGCTTTCCACCTCCCCAGCTGCCTCTCTGGATCACAACTTTGGCCCCTTTCACCTGGACTACAGCACAACCCCTCAGGACATCTCCTTGACTGGAAAGACCTGAGTGTGCTGCCTGGGAATCTCCTACAAACAAATCTGGTCACATGGCCCCTTCTTCAAAATCCTGTTGATGTCATCCCACCTGTGGATTATTGCTGACAAGACTCTGAGCTAAGTCAACTTTAAATCAAGCCATTAACTTAAGCCATAGCCATTAGTTTAAGATGAAGCCATCAGAGGGTATTGACTTGGATTTCACTCTATCTTGCTCAATGAAGAGCTCCACATTTAGATGGCGTAGAACATAGGAAGCAAACCAGCCGCCCTTGGGCCACATCAGGCCTGCAGGTGTGTTTGGCTTGAAATCAACCTGCTTTTCAGTACCTGGCAGGAGCACACTGGGCCAGGGCTCCCACACAGCCATTCAACTCAGGTGCAGTCATCACTGTCCTTGTGGAAGGGCCGCCCTGCCTGCTTCCCTAAGTGTGTGTTATTGCCGGGCACCTGCAGGCAATTGTACCTGAGACCTGAAACAGAGTTTTTTCTGCAGTGTGTATTAACTACATGATAGTATCATCGTGTCATAGACAACTTAAAGCATCTAATGCTAAGGGCACAATAAAATAATATTGATGAGAAAATTTAAAACAAAAACACTCACATCCCATTTCTCCAAAGGATTCCTTCTGGATCATTCATCATCTCTGGTTCCTGGTTGCTCTCCCCTCCTCCTCCCCTGGCTCAGACTCCCTGTGCCATCTCTAAGACCTGGCTGCTTTGTTTGCACAGGACCTCAGGAACTATGGACAAAGACAAAATCTCTGGAGGGCTGAAGCATTTGTGCCATGAACAGGTCATCCTCAGAAGGACCTGAACTCCAGAAAACAGAAGAGCACTTTGGGGGATCTTGCAGCTGGACTGCTGCACAGGAAGGGCTGGGGCAGGGCCCCTCTGCAGAGAGCAGGGCAGACAAGGCTTCTTGGGCACTGAGGGATCCGACTTGTGCCCGGCTCCAGGTGGTCTAGGGTCTGGGAGCTCGGTCATGGAATACGGGTGCCAGACAGGGCCTACTGGAAGCTGATGACCCAGAGGCCCCCTTGACTGTTACAGGTCAGCTCTGGGTGGGGTTATTTCTAGGATCAGTTACACCATGCCCAAAATAATGAAACCAATACACTTCTGGTCAAGCTCTCATGTGCTTTGGGAATCTCAGCCAGCAGCCCACTCCTGCTGCCCACCTCACTTGATTGAAATTACAAAGACAAAGGATGACCTTCCCCATCCATGTTCATAGCAGCACTGCCCACAGTAGCCAAAATATGGAAGCACCCAAGCATCATCACAGATGCTTATCACAGAGAAGCAAAATGTGCTGTATCCCTACAATGGAGTATGATTCAGCCTCAAAAAGGAAGAAAGTTCCAACACATGCTACAACATGGATGAACCTTGAGACCATGATGCTTAGTGAAATATGCCTGTCAGAGAAGGACAGAGATGGGGCCAGGCATGGTGGCTGATGCCTGTAATCCCAGCACTTTGGGAGGCCGAGGCAGGCAGATCACCTGAGGTCAGCAGTTCGAGACCAGCCTGGGCAACATGGCGAAACCACATCTCTACTGAAAACACAAAAATTAGCTGGGTATGGTGGCACACGCCTGTAATCCCAGCTACTCAGGAGGCTGAGGCAGGAGAATCGCTTGAACTGGGGAGGTGGAGGTTGCGGTGAGCCAAGATCACACCACTGCACCCCAGCCTGGGCGAAACAGTGAGACTCTGTCTCAAAAAAAGAAAAAAGAAGAAGAAGGACAGAGATGGCATGATTCCACTTACAAGGTCCCAAAAATACTCAGAGAGATAGAGACAGAAAGTAGAATAGTGCTGTTTCAGTTTTGCAAGTCAAAAAAGTGCTGTGGATGGATGGCGATCATGTTTGCACGGCGTTATGAATGTATTTAATACCACTGAACTACACACTTAAAAATGGTTAGGATTGTAAATTTTATGTGATTATATTTTACCATAATTAAAAACTTGCGAAAAACAAAGATTATCAAATTGAGGGAAACAAAGTTTAACTTAATTTAGTAGCAAAGAAAACTAAGTCTAACAAGAAAAATTAAAACTGAGAAGAGTGTGTGTTTGTGTGTGATTCAGAGGACAGAAATGGACCCAAAGAGTAGAATTTAGAGGAAGTCTGAGATCAGCTCAACACAAAGAGTGTTCTGATGTTCACTTGTCTAGCAGATCCGTACCAAGGACCTCTGTGTGCCAGGCACTGGAGAGGCAGTGGGAGCGGAACAGAAGGTCCTGCCTGGGGGTGGCCGACTGGACTGCCCCATGAAGGGCCACTCCCCATCCCTGCAGGAAGAACCTGGACACCTGTCTCAGGAGAGTGTCATGCAGTGAGTTTCAGATTTACAGGCAGATGAGCTGGGTCCAATCTGAGGCTCCTGTGAGGGCAAGGGGTAGTGGATGACAGTGTTTGTGCTTCTTAGGTGCTCACGGCTCCACTCTCAAAAGAGGGAAAACATCTTTCACCTCACCGTTTGCTCAGCTACTTGAATTTACATAGAGACCTATAGTGTTTATGACAGAAATGATCGTCAGAAAGACAGTAACAAGCCATATTGCATCAGGTTCCCCAACCCTGCACCAAGAAGGGCACACCAGCTCTGGACACTCCTGCCAGAAGTGTGTGACCTCATCATGAGAAAACTACAGACCCACCCAGACTGAGACATTCTGCCTAGTAACTGGCAGCATCCTTCCAAGTCTTGAGGGCATGAAAGGAAAGGGGCAAAATGAGGACTGTTGCAGACTGGAGAAGACTGAGGAGACGTGAGGGCTGCGTGCAAGGTGGGATCCTGGAAGAGAAACAGGATCGCAGCATGAAAAGCGCTGGAATCATATAAAGGCTGCCATTCACCCAATGATACTGCACTGTTCATCTCTTGGTTTTTATCATCGTGCTAGGGTGTCTCTAAAATGTGCATACTGTATTGGTGAAAACTCTCTGCACTTTATTTGCAACTTCCCTGTAACTCTAAAATTATTTCTAAATAAAGAGCTTTTTAAATACTCCCACCGCTGGCCTGGCTTGCACCTGTAATCCCAGCTCTTCGGGAGGCCGAGGCAGGAGGATTGCTTGAGCCCAGGAGTTTGTGGCCAGCCTGGACAACCTGGCAAAACCCCGTCTCTACAAAAAATACAAAAATTATCTGGGTATGGTGGTGCACATCTGTAGTCCCAGCTACTCAGGAGGCTGAGGTAGGAAGATTGCTGGAGCCTAGGATGCAGAGGTTACAGTGAACAGAAACTGTGCCACTGCAATCCAGTCTGAGCAACAGAGCAAGGCCCTGTCTCAAAATAAAAAAAGAAAAGAAAAATTAAAATCCCTGCCTTAAGCCCAGCCCCAGGGGTACCAACCATCAGGCCAAATGTCTGCAATGAGCTCCACAGGGATCTTCTGCAGGACACATAATGGCCTCCGCACAACCCTTGTCACTTGGAAGGTGTGCGCATGGCTGTGTATCAGCTGATGCCCCATGGGTCTCTCTGCTCCTCTGTCTGCTCCCCACTTCAGCTGAAACCCCACCCCATGCCTCCCCCTTCAGCGATGCCTGCACACATCCCCCCAGCAACCCTCTGCATGGGCATGGGTGGGAACTGTGCATCTTGTGTCCTAGGCTCGTGAGGATACTAAGGAAATGTGAATCCACTTAGATTTTTAAAGGGCTGGGAGGAGAGAGGCATCAGTATTGCCAGAGTGACCTTTCCCTGAGGCCAACCTGACCGAGCCCTCTGTTGGTTCCAGTGCCTCTACCCTGCCCACCTCTCAGCATAGCACACAAATGCCTGGTATGATGTCTACATCCGTGTCTAGCCTGGCCCTGGACCTGGTGTCTCTGGGCCGATAATTCTCCTGGCCAGATAACAGGCATTGTGCCACCTGTGGACCCCATTGCCCTGAGACCTCAGGCCCCTCCCTTGCTCACTTGCCTCCTGGCTGCGGCTTCTCTAGTGTTCTTGCCACCTTCGCCCCTGAGAGCTGCCTCTAGTGAGCTGGTTAAACCACGGAGATTCCTGACCCCAAGAAGATGCACCTGTTTCCCTAGTTCTTTCCTTCTCTCTCAGCGACAGCTGAGAGTGACCAAAGAGAAGTCCTGCCTAATCACTTCCAGGCTGGGGGATAAAGGGCAACTTATTTTGGATCCAATGATGCTTATAAATCCGTGGAGCAGCCGACAGCATTATCAATAGAGAGGTTGCACATCCTGTCCACAATGGCTGCACGTAACTTAATTTTACATACAAAACTGTAATTCAAAACGGTTGAGTCAGGAACCATTTCAGTCATTCTCAACTCTAAAGAGCTTCTTTCTACCTCCTATCCCTTTAGCCTCCCACTCCAGGGAAGTGTTTTCTTCCCAGAACTCATTAAATCCTCTTCCACTTTTCATTTATTTTCTCATTTTCCCCCACAGCCCTTCTCGCTGGTTTTAATATTTTTGTTTTCTTTTCACCACCCACTACAACAGCCTCTCTGTGATGGTAAGCACTGTTCTTTCCAGAATTCCTAGCTCTTGTCCCCACCTTCTCTTCTCCCCTGTTTCCCCCTGGCTCTCCTGCCCTGATGGCATCGTTTGTTGACTTTGGAGGTGTTTACTCTTTTAATCTTCTGAAGTTTGGAAAGGGGATTGCACTTCCCTCCACGTGTTTTGTGAGAAGACCACATTTGGTGGCAGCTCAGGCACTGCTGTGCAGCCTTTTTGCGATTCAGTTGATCTGTTTGCCTGCTCCTTGGGTTGTTTAGTAAGGCCCCTGCCAGCACGCTTTAGAAAGGGCTGCCCGGCTGTCCTGCCACCTACCCCTGGTCCACGCTGGGCTCACGGGAAGGCAGCTCAGAGTCTCATCCCTCTCCCCTCCCAAGCACGCCTCCCTTCCAAGCCACACCTGCATTCTGTGAGCCCCATGCAAGATCCAGCTCCATCTGGCTCAACCCTGTTTGATAACAACCACTTCCCCCATGGACCAAGCAGTCCTTCTGTGTAGATGTGGCACTTTCAAGTTTCCATGACAACTTGAACGTGTAGACATTTATCTTCAAAAATGGTCTTAGGAAACTTCTGCCATATGCTATGTCCCCCAGATACAGAGTAATGGGGTCTGTGGTTGCACCTGCTGCAGTGCTGTGTATAGAAGAGGTGCTGCTATTCATGCCCTGCAGACACCCTCCAGTGCCACATCATGATGCACCTGCCCTCTCCTGTGTGAACAGATACAGACTGAGCATGCAGCCGAGAGTCAGAAGAAAGACCTGGTGCTAGTCCCACATCCTTACACTTACCGGCATAGTCCCATATCCTAGTACTTACCAGGCTAGTCCCACATCCTTGTACTTACCGGACTAGTCCCATATCCTTGAACTTACTTAGTGCTCAGAACATCACTTCCTTAATTTTTCCAAATAGAATGACAGTACCTCCCATGCTTAATTCACAAGACTGTAATGAGAATCACATGAGGTAATGTATGTCAGCAAAATGTTGCTGAAAATACTCTCCCCTCAACTATGTTGTGAACCTGAAAATGCTCTTTAAAAATAATAAAATCTATTTTTTTAAAAAAGTAGCCCTTGGAGAGGTTAGCCATTTTTCTTTCCCAGCCTCTGGACTGATTCTGTGGAGAGAGCGTGGGAATGACTTGGGGGTGCAGCCCTCAGTGTGTCCCTCCGCCAGGCAAGAAGGACTCCCCAGGCCCCACAAGGGACATTACAAGCTGCTGCCCTTCTGCCTACTGATAACCTACAGATTAAGGACATTTGGGACACAGACTGCACAAAGGAAATGCTGGCTAATGAGAAACACAAATGTAAACACCATAAATCAAAGTGCCCTCTCTACGTGGATGAGTGCAGTTAGGAGGATTAAGGTCCAGGCCAGAGCCAGACGAGGCCTGACCTGGGCAGGAAACTTCTCACACCAGGGACAGTGACCACATCGGGGGAGAGAGGTGTCCCGGCACAGGCAGGGCCACCACCCACTGTGGCCATAATGGAGTGAGGTCAGACTCAGAAAAATGTGGATGTCTATACAATAGGGTCAGCAGACTTTATTCACTGGACAAATAATTTCTTCATAATCAGGATAATTTTATCCATCACCTCTTAAGGATAAGACATGAATGGTTTCCTTGTACCACTAGAGGAAATTCTGCTCAGAAACCGAGTACTTGTTAGGGGAACTATTTGATTAAGTATTCTGGGTGAATATAATACTGATCTCAAACAACTGTAGCTGAAGTCATCACAAGTACAATGGTCATTGTACGCACAAGAATCAAGGGCATATTTTATTTCTAGGTAAAAACTATTTTTAAGGTACTTCATAAATCACTGGCAAGGTCAACCACACTAAACATTCCAGAACACACAGGGGAAATCTCCGTGGGCGTGCCCAGACCTCTGGGCTGCAGCAATGCATTGTTCTGAGGCTTCCTGCACGGAGCTGTCCCCGTCGTCAGCAAGTCTGCTGGGCCCACAGTAGTGACTACGGGAGGCTCACTGTGACCCGGCTGCACAGGTGCAGCAGACACCATGGTCCTCACTGCCAGTACCCACACAGTGCGGTGATCACTATGAGGCAAACCTACTGCAGGCCCACTGTCTTCATGCAGCAAATACAGCAGCCCACAGAGCTGTTAAGAACATGAAGTGGAATAATAAAGACGGAGCACTTTGCACCCAGCCTGTCATTCGTCAAGTGTTCATCATTTCACAGATAGGGATGATCACTTTTTATCCCAGGCCGTGCTGATCACCGTACCCAGGTGCATTTAGTAGTAGGCTCAACCCCAAGCCTACTCCTGAATACACATGAATGCATGCATGAATGAGTGCAGAGTTCCCTATATTTACAGATGAGGATAGCAATAATCAGAAAAGGCAATATAATGAAAATTGTGACTGGAATTCACAATTTCCTAACCAGGAAAGCAGGTTAAATGGGAGACCAGTAAGTGGCAGGAGACCGTCATGCTTTTTTGTCCTCCTACTTTCTAGGTGTGAGACTACAGATGTGATGGCTGGAGGTCCAGCAGCCACCACAGACTCTGAGTTGACTTTGAGGACAGAAGTTGTGTGCTAAGGCTGACAAAAACATAAAGATAGGTGGTGTCAGTGTCCCTCATATCTGTGGGGCCACTCTATTGTCCCTAGGCACACATCCTACTTTTCACTAATACAGGCGGGGACACGTCTATCTGATTCTAACCATTGTTATGTTTGGTCTCCATTACTAGAAGCCAAATACATTTCTAACTGAAAAACAAATATTCTGGACTGGGCGCGGTGGCTCATGTCTATAATCCTAGCACTTTGGGAGGCCGAGGCAGGCGGATCACCTTAGGTTGGGAGTTCAAGAGCAGCCTGGCCAATATGGTGAAACCCTGTCTTTACTAAAAATATAAAAATTACCTGGGCGTGGTGGCAGATGCCTGTAATCCCAGCTACTTGGGAGGCTAAGGCAGAAGAATCATTTGAATCAGGGAGGTGGAGGCTGCAGTGAGCCAAGATCACACCACTGCATTCCAGCCTGGGCAATAGGTCTCATCTCAAAAAAATATATATATATAAATATATATATATATGTGTGTGTGTGTGTGTGTGTATATATATATTCTATGTCATGCCCATCTCTCCTTACAAACTGCTGGCCCCCTCCCCGCCTACTTCGCTGGACCCCACTCCTCTCCCTTCTCTAAATGCTGGATCAACACAGGGCTCAGGCCTGGGCCCTTCTCAAATCCCACAGCTAATTCCCCTCACTCCTACCAAACCTCTTTCTCTCCTACTCGCCAATCTCAGAACATGAAGCTCAGGCCAAAAGGCTCAGAATTCTGCTGAATTCCTCCCTCAGGCCATGAGCACAGCCCACATCAGCCCACAGCCCCTTGCCCTGGGCCCCGGCACATGCCAGCCCTTACAGCCTGCCCTGCACACAGCCTCAGAGGGTCGCTTTTCCACTCGTACCCTTCAATGGTGTCCTGTGGCCCTAAGAATAAAATCCATGTGCCTGCCACGGTGGCCAGGGTGCTCTGGTCAGCCTTTGCCTGCCTCTCTGCCCATGTATATGCCTTCTGGCCCCACATCAGCTTCCTCTCAATCAGGGCCTTTGCCCTCACCCCTGCTGCCTGGACACCCCTCCCCGAGAGTGAGTGGCAGCCTCACACTGCGACTGCGCATCCCCTGACCTGACCGCTGTGAGCAGCCTCTACTCTCTCCATCCTCCCCATCAGCACCTTGTGCTATTTTCTTTGTAACTTTACTGCTGTCTGAAATCATCTCATTAATTTCCTTGTTTTCAGCCAGGCGCAGTGGCTCATGCCTGTAATCCCAGCATTTTGGAAGGCCGAGACGGGTGGATCACTTGAGGCTAGGAGTCTGAGACCAGCTTGGCCAACATGGTGAAACCCCTATCTCTACTAAAAATACGAAAATTAGCCAGGCTTAGTAGCACATGCTTGTAATCCCAGCTACTTGGGAGATTGAGGCAGGAGAATTGTTTGAACCCGGGAGTCAGAGGTTGCGGTGAGCTGAGATCATACGACAGGTGAGCCGAGCTTGAACGACAGAGTGAGACTCTGTCTAAAAATAAAAAATAAAAAATCCTTGTTTTCTAGTGTATTATTTAGGATGTGCAACTGTAGAAAATCAGGAGCTCTCTTTGTCTTCATCCCTGGCTTCTGAACCTTGCCTGGCTTAGAGACACTTCTCACTCATCAGGAATTAAAGGGCCATGTCATGGTTACCAAGCTACAGTTTTTGTTCATTATGTATCTTCAGTCTTCATGCTGCTTTCTGGCTCTTTCACCCAAACTGACAACAAGGTAGACATTTGTAAACTGAGCTTTCCATTCCTGAGTTCCTGTGGTTGATTCTTTTCTCAGTTATGACACCATAAAGCTTAGCATAATTCCAGAGCCCTTGTATATAAGAATGGATTTGCTGTCTTAACATATAAAGTCAAATTGGGGATAAGAAAATGATTTCTCTGAAAACCGAGACATTGCCCTACTGTCTTCTGCAACTTGCTGCTGGGAATGGGTCTGACATCCTCCTAACAAGCAGTTTGTTCGTTCCTGAGTAGCATGAGCTCTCAGATCGGATGTTACTATACCTATTTTTAATTTGTCAGTTAAATTGCCTGTTTTTAAGCACTGATAATGGATATAGCTTTGTTTTTTAGAAAATTTGCCTTATACATCGTTATGTAAGTCGGTCTCTAGACCAAGTACTCTTTCATCCCAGCTCAAGAAAGTTTTCAAATGTTCTATCTTTCATTATTGCTTCTTTGCAGTTATTTTTCATTCTTCCTCACAATAGGCCGTGTTATTCAAAGCCTGTTTCTCCTCTTACTAGCCTCCTTGATGGCTGTACTGTTTTCATTGCTTTTATCCCTTTATCCTTTCCCTGTGGATTCTAGGAGAGCAATTTGAATTTGCTCTACCTACGGGAGGGTGTTTCTAGGGCTTCAGTTCTTTCCTTTATGGCCACTGTGGAGTGCTGGGCTCTGCTGTTGCAGGTGGGCGCCTTTGAAGCCTTTTCTCCTGTCTGGGGTGCTTTTCACTGGGGCTTGTGCCTCAGCCTCTGCATTATCTGAGCTTCTCTAATAATCTCATATCCCTATTGCTCACTGAGAATTTGAAATATGGATCTTTAAATTCTTTTTTATTTCTTTCTAAAAGTATTTTTTTCAAACACTGTATTTTCAACTATAGTCAGTGTATTCGGTTCAGAAGGTGTTCATTAGTTCGACTGGTCCATGTTCCATAAAAACCTTGTTACAGAGACACACAGCATACTTTCACTCTCTTACCACCCTGCGTCCCCTGGCTGAATGCCCCTTGAAGAGCTAAAGCTAGAAGGCACAGTGAGTTCACCCCCAGTCCTGATGTCAGTGCTTTGGAGATGGGCACTCATTGGGTGTGGTTGGCTGGGCTGAGGAAGGCAGGTTCTCTGACCCACTTAGGGTCAATGTATGCCCTTGTGAATACAGGGATGGGCTTAGTTTTGTTCCACCAAATAGGCTACACAGAAGAAAAAGCTGTACCAGTCCTCCCTCCATCCGGCCAGCAGCATTGTACCTTCAGGGACCACACGGCTCAGGACTCAGTGGGACATGTCTGCCCCTTTACCTCCCCAACATTGCAAGCCGGCAGGGAGCAGGGGAGGCAAGGCCCAGGCTCAGGACAGATGAGCAGCAGTCCCTGCCCCAGGGGAGGGTAAGGTGCTCTCAGGACTCTGCCGGGTTCAATGACAGCCACTGGGCCACCAGGCCCCTTCTCACTTACATACCTCTGGCCAACTGAGCCACTAACAATGGAAATGTCCTCAATTGTGCCCGAGGCTGTCTCATTATTTTTGAAGATAGTGGAAATCCCTCCCAAGGCTAACAATTGTTGACACTGTTCCTGGGCGGTTTTTGTGTTGCTTTTTGGCTGTTTTCTGTACTTTGATGTGTATTTTAAGAACAAGTTGGAAGAGAGACTACTCAGGGCTACAATAGCCTCAGGTCACCGCTAGTCTCCTTCTCCTTGAATCCCCATAACGTGGAGCCCAGAAGCTGGCACTAACAGGTTCTCAGTAAAAAATAGACAAATGAGTCGTGAGTTTTGGCTGAGATATTTGGGATCGGAAACTGATCTAGACCCAGGCTGGGATGGATCTAGGGCAGGGGTTGGGCTGTAACAGGTCAAGGGAGGAGGGGCCGTCAGAAGCCTCTGAAGGCACAGACACCACGTGAACCGAGGCAAGAGGCAAGTCCAGCGTGCAAACCAGGCTGCCCAGGAAGAACAGGACTGGACGGCAGGACCTCAGCTGTGGGGGGCAGGAACCCTGCCACTGTGAAGCTGATACGGAGCCAACGCACATCAGGGGATTCAGGGATAGTGCAGGTAAAGTGGAGCTGAGTGTCTCCAGCTGCTGCCTGGGCCTCCGGGCACAGGACAGACCCAGACGCTGCGGCCACGCCTCCAGGGCCCCTGGGCAACATCTCCACCTGTGAACCTCGGCCTTCACATGCTGTCCTCTGTGTGCAGGGATCCCAGACCGCCACTGACAATAAGCCTTGCTTCTGCAAGGCCTATTGCTGCCACGGCTGGTCCTAGTTCTAGGCATGAAATTTTGCCCTAAACACCTCTCTCTTCCACCTCTGGACATTCACAGTGGGATGGGGGAACTGCCTGTGCCCCGTGTGTTCTTGGGCCCAGGCCTGTTGGTCAGCCGCCCCGGCCTTGCCTGCTGAGGGAGCACCAGCACCAGGAGTCCGGGCGCGCGTGGGAGTCACCGTGACCAGGCGGACCAGCATGGCCAAGGACCCTACCGTCCTCCTCTCATAGGGCATAATGACGCGGGGCCAGAGCTGGGCTAGAATAAGTGCCCAGATCACTAGGGGAAACAAGCAAGGAAAGACAAGGAAGGGCAAGAAAGCGAGCCTACCTGTCTCGTAAGTGCCTCCCTGCAAGCCCACACCAGCCTCCTGGCCTCACCCTGCCCACCACCCTCCTTCTTCCCTAGAAAGTGAGTCCTTGGCAGAAAAAACTGCCACCATTCTATACCTGGAAGGTGCTAGCAAATATGCCATGGGCCATGGGCAGCCAGCTCTCAGGACCCTGGTCTTGGGCCACGCCGGGTGCAACTGTCAACTTGTCCATCAGAGCTGGGGTCTCCCAAACCTGCCCGCCTGCCTCCTGCCAGTCAGGATCGAGGGCGTGCGCATGGGCTTCAAGGAAAGAATCATTCTCTCCTGGGGCATTTCCCACTGTAGCTAGTTGTTCTCCAGCACATTCCATATAGGCATTAAAGGGAGATTGAATAGCTGGTCTACAGCAGCAGAGACCCTGAGAGTTCTGAAAGCCCCCGACTCCACGCCCGGCCTCTGCACTGGGGAGGCTGAAGCCTCTACAGAAGACGGGGATATGGGCAGGTGGCAGCACGGGTGGCAGCGTGGGGGGCAGCTCGGGGAACGCACCTGTACCCAGTCTCCTGTGTAGTGCCTCCTGCCCCTCTGAACTGCCCCCGCAGGCCAGCCTCAGGCGTCTCCATGAGTTCAACACTAACACCACCTGCCATGCACCCAGTTGAAGAAGCCCCGGACAGAGGGCACCGGTAGGGACAGAAAGAAAACACCTCTCGTCTTGTTTTTTTAAAACTGTGGGCCGGGCACGATGGCTCACGCCTGTAGTCATGGCACTTTGGGAGGCCGAGGCAGGCAGATTACCTGAGGTCAGGAGTTCAAGACCAGCCTGGCCAACATGGTGAAACCCTGTCTCTACTAAAAAATACAAAAATTTGCCAGGCTTGGTGGCAGGCACCTGTAATCCCAGCTACTTGAGAGGCTGAGGCAAGAGAATCGCTTGAACCCAGGAGGCGGAGGTTACAGTGAGCTGAGATCGTGCCACTGCACTCCAGCCTGGCGACAGAGTGAGACTCCATCTCGAGAAAAACAAAAAACTGCGGAATTGTCCCACCTATCAAAACAATTTTTGTTGTGGAGTTTATTGGGAGGGGTGGGGGGTTAGGGGAGAAGCAAGAATTATAAATAGAACAGAGAAAAAAGTTTATTAGTATATTAGTAGAGATAAAAAGCATTAGATAATGTCCCTCATGTTAACATCTCTAACAATATTTAAGTTAACATTAGGTGAGTGGCTGAGCTGAACGTACACTGGGGTGTAATCCCAGGAACACAGGCTGGGATGGATCTAGGGCAGGTGTTGGACTGTAACAGGTCACAAAGGAGGAGGGGTTGTCAAAAGCCTCTGAAGGCACAGACACCACCTGAACCGAGGCAAGAAGCAAGTCCAGCGTGCAAACCAGACTGCCCAGGAAGAACAGGGCAGGACAGCAGGGCCTGAGCTGTGGAGGGCAGGAGCCCAGCTCCTGTGGCGTTGATGCGGAGCCACTGTGCATCAGGGGATTCAGGGATAGTGCAGGTAAAGGTGGGGCTGAGTGTGGGGGGTGTGCTCCCAACCCCTGCCCTTCTTGCTGCCCTCCAGCCTCTGTGCCCCTCAAGGTACTCTACACCATGGTTCTTTCTTTATTCCAGTAACACAAAAGTCAGCCTGCATCCCTGCCTGCTCCAGGTATTTTAATGACAACCTCCAAACATCGGCTTCTTCTCCTCCGGCCCCCCTGCATCTGGCCCTGCCCATTTTCTCCTCCTCTCCTATGGGCCCCTTCGGTCCCAGCCCCTGGCTGGGACCCACTGGGGCACACATTCCGCCCTGTGCGTCTGTTCACCACTGTGGGCCGCCCTTCTCTTTCCGTGGGCTTCTGTCAAAATCCCACCCAGCCTTGAAGGGCTGCTTCAATTCCATTGTCTCCAGGGAGCCTGAGTCTCAGCCAGGACTGTCCTCCAAAGATCCACACTCCCCTAGTAGGTATTCATGCATTCACTGAGCCTCCCTTTGAGACCCGAGCCCCTTGTGGGGGTCTCCTCCTCTCTGTGCCCCTCAGCACCTCACACCGTTCCCAATACTAGGACACTCAGCAGTTTGGAGGGTGACTGAAAGTGTGGGTGATATGTGACTCTGCGACTGTGTGGTCTGTCCCCCTACTAATTTGTCACAGTTCAAGGAACATGCCTGAGTGTTTTCATGATAACAAGAGAAAAGACAGGAAGGAGGAGAATGGAAATAGAGGCTTTGGAGAAGTTGAGAGTATTGAAGTTGTACTCACTGTGGCTTCCTGGAGTCCTGGAAATCTCGAGGGGACAGTTTAGTGAAAGACTTGATGATGAGCTCCTTCTCTTAAGAGTAGTACAGTGGACCAAAATCGTGTGACACAAACACCTCCCACGTGGCTGTGAGGTTTATAGATGTAGTTAGGCAGAACAATGTGTTACTCAAAATTCCTCTCTACTTATTCAGAGACAACTTCTTCTGAGGCCCATGAAGGGTAAAAGCTGAGTGTCTTGGGGGCCCTGAGGCAGGGAGGAAAGTTCCTGCCGGGACACAAAGGTGGCTTAGCTGAGCTGGGTGTAAGGAGAAGGGGCAGGAGATAGGGAGCAGGCATCCCACCCTCCATAGAAGGACACAGAAATCAGGGACCTGCTGTATGTGGACTTCGGGAAACTAGTGTTGAGGGGGCTTCAGCAGGCAGAGATGCAGACAGCAGCAGGGACTCACCGACCTGGTGGGGGCCTCATCGAAGCCAGAAGAGCTCAGGTTTGGGCTAATTACATGAACGTTCTCCACTGGTAGTGAGAGTGTCTGCATTCATTCATGTACACACAAATACACACACACTCACACACAGGCTTAACTAGCATGCAAACCAAGCGGGTGCTCCAAGTGTTTATCTGGATCAAGTTGACTTAAGTTTAAATGGCAAGCAGTAGTTTGGAGCAGAGTGCTGGCCGCAGTGGCCCACAGAGGGCCTGAGTCTCGGTGGATCCTGATCCTCCCCGAGGTGCCCCCTCTCCCTCCCCTATGTACATCTATACATAGAGAGGGCTCCACGCCTGTTCGATTGGACCCCATGAGTCCATCTGGAGGATGATTAAAAGGGATGGAAGGATGATATACTAAGCAATGTAGAAAATGGAGTCTTGTTTACTTTATAGATGAAGAAGACAGTTTGCCAATAAAACATAGCACTCCATTTCCCTCTAGAGTTCTGTTATTAATATTAATCTGTGATGAACTCTTGGCACTTCTCTCACAAGGCCTTCCAAAGGCTTTAAAAACAATAAAGCATGCTCAAGAAGAGCAGAGTGGATTCCAGCAAGACAGCTGGACCAAATTGCCTTCTGCCGGGTAGGGGGAGTGGGAAGGAAGGCAGCTGGCAGCTTCATAAATTAAGCACATTAAGGACAAAATTAGTAAAGGAATGTCATCCCTCCATCTCTTCAGAGACACCCACAAACACAGTCTAAACACGAACATGAGTTCAGCTCACAACTTTACACACAGGCTCCAGAGAGACACACACAAACGCAGAGCCACAAACACACATGCAGAGACTTGGGTACAATCTTGACATGGCACACATGCAAAATACACGTTTGCACACAGAGACACAACATAGGCACAGACACTAGGAAGAAAATACGCAGTGCACTTCCATTGCTTAAGTGTCAATGTCCGGTGCTGGGCCCCTGCAGGTTTCTGAAAGTGGCCTGGGGGAAGAGGGGGTCAGAGTCCCACAGAGACCCTCCTGGGCAGAGCTCATCTTTTACCTAATCCTCTGGCATGAAATGGTGAAACGCTGATGCCCCCCGCCCTCTTGAGCATGGCAGATGATGAGGCCTTGTGGCCCCCTCTCCCTCCACACTCGGTTCTGAAGAATGCTTGGCGTCAAGCGACGCAGACACCATCCCAGAGTCCCCCTGGGTCTTTTCCCTGGAAAGCATCCGGAGGAAGTCTGTGGTGGCCCAACCCTGCCCGGGCTGAGAATGAAATGATAGTTGGCAATCTCCACTATCCCCTCATTTTAAAGTCAATAATTTTGCAAAACTTTTCATTTAAATCATTGAACACCCTGATTTTGAGAAATGAAATACATTTTGTAGGATGTAGGCATTATCACGTGCAATTGCTGTCCTTCTCTGCCCACATCCCTACTCTCTTCTCAGCAAGAAGAGGAGCCTGGGGCTTGTGTGGCCATTTCAGGCAAGGCTACGTTAGGACAAAGAAGAGCCAAGACATGGGCGGGAGGAGGGCAAGAAGGGGCTGTGACTTTGCTGCAGTCCTTGGGCACAGTTAGTGTGAGTCAAGCGTTGATTAATACAGATAAGGTCAAGTCTAGAAGGCCAACTCTATTAAACTCAAATCTTATTATCACATCTCACATGGACATTAAAATCTCTCAGATAATGGCAGCTATGTGCACTGGGGGTGACATCAGGGTTTTTCAGGCACTGGAGAAATTATTTTGACAGGGAAACTTATGTGCTGAAGGCAGAACAGCAAATGAGCAAGCTGGGCCATCTCCTGGGAACCCTCAGACAGGATACAATGCAGCTGTCATGCTAAGTGACATTCGGTCCCTTCAGAGGTCGGCCTGGTCACGCCCGCGAGCCCCGGCCCTGGCAGCAGGGTCACCCTTGGGCCACAGATCCTGCAGAGATGGCCAGGGCTGCACATCTGTGGGGAGACTGGCAGGCGAGGCAGAGCCCACCCGGCCTATCGCTGTATTGGTTTACGCAAAAACATCTCTCAGTGTTGTGGATACCTAATACATTCTGAGAGACACTTTCTTTAACTAAGTAACAATGGAAGAATAAAATTGCGGACTATGTGCACCCCATAATGCAGAATGAGCACAAAGGTTTCTGTACATCTTTATTGTTAGATGCTTAAATGTCAAATAAATCACAACAAAATACTCTCTCTGCTTAATGCCATATTATGAATTCAATAGTTTCTTTTTTTCTCAAATCAGCTATCAGTAAACTTTCAAGAAGCCTCCTCCATATTATACACGGAAAGCATAAGGGTAAATGGTATTTGTTTCGTCTAGGAAATATTTGCTGATTGTAGAAAATTGTGTGAGATCCTTCCCGCTTATGGAGAATATCTTCATAAGGCAGAATAGATTTCCTCAAAACTTCAAGATTGAGCCTGGAGAATCAATGCATGCACACATGTACACACATGAGCACACACACACACATGTGCAGTGGTGGGCAGTGGATGGCCCCCAAGGTCCCCATCCCTGCTATAGAATCCCCTCCCCGGGGCTGTGAGGGATGGGCTATTCTCCCCCAGTAACTGCTCCCTCTACAGAAACAGCGATTCTGCAGAGGTAATTGAGGTCTCTCGTCAGTTGACTTTCAGTTAACCAAAAAGGAGATTCTCGCAGTTGTGAGCCTGACATGATCCGGTGAGCCCCTACAAGGGCCCTTCTGGAGGGAGAGACTGGAAGTGGGAAAGGGCCATGCCAGCAGCCCCGGGGCAAGGAGCTAGGGGTGACTGCTAGGAGCTAACAACCGCCCCCAGGTGACAGCCAGCATGAGAATGGGCGTCCCCATCCTACAATTTGAGGAACTGAATCCTGCCAACAGCCACGTGAGTCTAAAGAAACAGCCCAGGACACGCCTTGATTTCAGCTTCTTGAGACCCTAGGTGGAGAGGCCAGCCACGTTGGGC
This sequence comes from Macaca nemestrina, assembly GCF_043159975.1. Classification (NCBI taxonomy): domain Eukaryota; kingdom Metazoa; phylum Chordata; class Mammalia; order Primates; family Cercopithecidae; genus Macaca; species Macaca nemestrina. The sequence goes on along the minus strand of NC_092133.1, from coordinate 89,893,562 downwards.
CTGAACTTCTGTCCTAAAGAAACTGCAAGACAATAAGTAGCTGTTGGTTCCCCATTGTGTGGTCATTTGTTATGCAGTAATTTGTTATGAAGCAATAAAAATCCGCACGCTCACACCAGCACCCTTCCCATAGCCGCCCGCTTCTGTGTCCTTTCTGCAAACAATTCCAATAACCAAGACCATGGCATTCAGTAACTCCTGCATTTTATGCCTACGTCTACTTCCCAAATGTCCTGCAAATGCACTCACACACACACATTCACTCACACACACACATTCACTCACACAATGACTCACATACAAATACACACACATTCACACACACATGCACTCACATGCAAATACATTCACACACACATGCACTCACAGATACGTACACACACGCGCTCACATGCAAATACACACACATTCACACACATGTACTCACAAATAAACTCACAAAACGCACTCACATACAAATGCACTCACACACATGCTCTCACATACAAACACGCACATTCACTCACACTCACACATGCACTCACATACAAATACACACACATTCACTCACGTTCTCACAAATACACATTCATTCACACACATGCATTCACAAATACACACACATTCACACACATGCACTCACATACAAATACACTCACAAACATGCACACACATACAAATACACACACACATGCTCTCACATACAAACACACACATTCACTCACACTCACACATGCACTCACATACAAATACATTCACTCACATACAAATACAGTCACTCACGTTCTCACAAATACACATTCACTCACACACATGCATTCACAAATACACATGCACTCACATACAAATACACACACATTTACACACACACGCACTCACAAATACACACATTCACTCTCACACGTACTGACACATGCACTCATACAAATACACATTCACTCCCACACTCACACACTCACACATTCACTCACACAGTCACACATACACACACTTGCATACACGCAGTCATACATTCACTCAAAAACAAACACACATTCACTCACACTCATACACACATTCACTCACACTCATACACATACACAGTCACACACATGCACTCACACACATGCACTCACACACAGGGACTCACCTACACTCAAATACACATGGACTCACACACGTGCAGTCACATACACATTCACACACACATTCACACACAGGCGCACACACAGGCACTCACCTTCACACTCACACAGGCACACTCACACTCATACACACTCGCTCACACAGGCACACTCACACACAAACACACACTTTTTTTTTTTTTTAATTATACTTTAAGTTCTAGGATTAACAAACACACACTCAAAGAGCTCCATCTGGCTGCCGGGGGGGCGGGGGGGGCGGGTGTCTGAAACGGACACCATGTTGCGGGACCGCCGGGGCCCTCAGGCTGGGAGGAGCCAGTGCAGGAGTCACTCCTGCTGTTAAACAGAGCGCCGGCCTGAGGAGGCCGGGGCCGTCTTGCAAAGGAAGCGAGTTCTGGGAGGATGGAAGATGGGAGGGTTCCGTGTGGTGGATGGAGCACAGAACCTTCTCGAAGGCAGGAGTGGGAACGGGAGCCTGGCGGGTGCCCAGAAGGTGGCAGGCGGGCTCTGCTGGAGTCTGAGCTCTTTCACAGGAAAGGTCGGGGCCTGGAGCTGGCGAGGGGCGCCCGCAGTGTGGATGCGGCGGAGAGCTCTGCGTGCCATGTTGAAAGGGGACTGGGCCGAGGGCACACCAGCAAGCTCCATCACCCAGGTCAGGGCTTGACAGGGATGGCGGCGGGGGGCTGCCAAGCAGAGCTGCTGCCCAAGGGCCTCCTGCCGGGCAGAGCAAGAGCAAGGGCAGCACAGCCCTGCCGAGGGACAGAAGCGACTGCCAGAGTAGAAGCAGGGAAAAAAAGGGTCCCATGTCCCACGAGAAGTCAGTTGAGAGAGAAAAAGAGCAGGCCCTTATCCCACCAGGGTAAGTGCCTCCGGCAGAAAACAAAACAAATGTGAGGATGCATTCGCCCCTGTTGCCTTCATGTTCTCAGCTAAAGACCCGTGGCGCCCAGAGTGAGGCTGAGGACGCCATGGAGGCAGAACGCCATGCAACTGTGGGGCCTGCATGGGACTCCAGGAAACCAAAACCCACTGGGGCTCAGCTCCTCTGGGAAGCAGCCAAGCAGGTGCCCTGCCCTGACAGGACCCTGCCTACAACTCCCCACACAGCCTTTGCCCACCTCCCCCTCGCCCACCGAGACCTGCACCCCTGGGAGCCTGTCACACATGTTCACTGCCCTGCCAAGCCCCCAGGACGCCCTTGTGTTTGGCTGTAACCAAGTCCTCATGTTGTGATCCAATCATTTCCCTCAGGGAGTAAGAGAGTTCAAGAAGACCATGGACAGGGTGTTTATTATACAACTTCTTTGCAGTAATTCTCCTGCCAGTACTTTCTCACTGTTTAAAATCAATAAGGAAGAGGCACTGTATTAGTCCGTTTTCACGCTGCTGATAAAGACATACCTGAGACTAGGCAGTTTACAAAAGAAAGAGTTTTAATTTACAATTCCACATGGCAAGGGAAGCCTCACAATCATGGTAGAAGGCGAGGTGGAGCAAGTCATGTCTTCCATGGATGGCAGCAGGCAAAGAGGGAGAAATTGGGCCAGGAAATTCCCCCTTACAATACTGTAAGATCTCATGAGACTTACTCATTATCACGAGAACAGCACGGGAAAGACCTGCCCTCGTAATTCAATTACCTCCCACCAGGTCCCTCCTACAACACGTTGGAATTCAAGATGAGATGTGGGTGGGGAGATAGCCAAACTATATCAGGTACCAAGGGTAAAACCCAGGGAGCAGCTGAAGGGCCACCAGGGATGAGAATGAGAGGAGAGGTGAAGGGCAAGTCCAGGGCCCCAGGTGTGTGGGTCCCAGATAGAAGTAACCCCGAATGCAGGGAACAGACCCTCCCCTCCTCCCAGCCCCTCTGTTTGCCACCAAAGGGCTGACTCTCTGGGAACCAAGCTTACAGTGACCCCTTGGGTGGGCAGAAAGCTTCCTGCAAGTTGAAAGCATGAAAGAGAGAAGAGGTCTCAGGAGCACAAGCCAAGTGGGGCTGGCACAGGGGAGCAGGCAGAGGGGAAGCACACAGTGGGGGATACAGTGAGGGGGGCCTGGGCTCATAGCAGGCGATTCATGTGGCCAGGGTCCCACCTCCCAGTCAGAGTGCAGGGCAACCAACTGGTCTCTGGGTCAGGATGCTGCCTCACCACTCACCATTGTACACCCCTGCCAGACAGAGGCCTGTAGCTACCTGGATTCTCCCCCAGCAGAAAGAATATGGACTTCAGTGAGTGAAAGTCATTTCCTCGGTCTGTTCAGGCAGACATATCACTGGTGGTCCAAGATGCTGGTCAAAACAGAGCTTCCTCCTCAGCCTTGACCAATGACAGAGGTTTTGATAACATTACCTTGTATGGCACCATCACAGGCCAAAATTTATAGAGATGTTTTGTTGAATCTAATTTCTATTTTACTACATATTTTTTGAAATAAATGCATATTTTCCTAGACACTGAGTCAATTCCATAAACACCTGTGGGTGCCAGCAGGCGTGCTAGGAGCAAAGGCCACTGGAGACATGAAGGCTCCTGCTGCTGGGAGACTCATTGGCCATAACCCAAGTGCTACGTGTTGGGTGAGGGGAGTCCAGGAAGGCTTCACCCCGGAAGGGATGTTGAGCAGGGATGGGGGAAGAGAAGACTAGGTGGGATTTGCTGAGCAGACAAGAGAAAGGCAGTGCAGAAAGAGGAAATAACTCCTGCAAAGGCCAAGATCTTGAAGAATTAAACAAAGGAAGTACCAATAAAAATAAAGGGGGGAATATGAGACCCATTAAAGGAGAGTGAATTCCAAAGGCCTTCCATAACGGGGGTTAAGGAGCTGAGGCATTCAGCATGACCCCCTGTGAGGGAGTGGAAGGTGGTGTCACCAGTGGAGACTTGGGAGAGGCCAGAGGAGCAGGCTGCAGGAAGGAAATGAGTTCAGTCTTGACTGTGTCTGCTGGACATTCCAAAGCTGCTGTCTGCTAGGCAGTCAGGAGTTAGGTAGGTTCATCCGGAGACCAAGGAGCAGGGTCGGTGGTAAAAGTAATAATAATAATAATTATTATTATTATTAATTTTTAAAAACCCTGGAGTGTGAGTTACTCAGAAAGAGCATCTGGGAAATTAGCAGAGAGCAGAGTCATATGGAGCACACATTTCCTACAGAGTTTGTAGGGTAAAAATACATAGGAGGTGGGTGCAGAGAGAGAAGATGTGGTTGCAGAGACTGATGAGGAACAGACATTGCAAGAAAGAGCAAGGGACATGCGGACTCATAAGCATTATCACTGTGGGCTGCGGAGCAAAGCACTTTCTGGGTGCCACATGCTTCATCGGCAAGGCCTCTTCAGTCTTCCCAAAGTCTCTGTATAGTTACTTGCTCTCTTCCCCATTTTATAGAAGAGGAAAAGAAGTCTCAGAGCTAGCAAGTGATGAGTCCAAAATCACACAGCTCTTACCTGGTGGAGCTGCCGTTGGAACTTACTGCAAAAAAACATGCTCTTTCCACTCTGCTGGGCAGCACCAGGTTTGTCACAGAAGAATGGGAAGGTCACACCTTCAGATTCTGGAAAGAGAACAGGTGAGAGGCATGACTGTCACCTGCCTGCAGGAGAGCAGTTTTGGTGGAGTTTGGGAAGTCGGAGCTAGATTGCAGAGACTAATGGAGGGGCTGGACGGGGAGCAACACAGGCCAGTTTCTCTTGCCAGAAAGAAGCCCGACCATGGCATGAGACAGGTCTCACTCTGGCTTCGCAGTGAGGGCATTTTTATTTTCTCTTTTTTGTTGTTGGTGTTTTAAGCTTGTGCATGCTCATAATCTGTGGGGGAAAGAGTCAAAGAAGGAAACATTGAGGACTCGGGAAAGCAAGAAGTAAATACAGGAAAGAACAAAGTACCCAAGAGGAAAAAGGTGAAGGTGTCAAGATGAAGAAGGAGAAATTATCCCTGGATGAGAGGACAGTGCCTTTGATTCAGAGACCTGAACACAGCAGGGAAGGGCATTTGTGGGCCTGGGGCCAGGAAGCTGAAGGAATCCTCTTCTAACCTAGGGAAATACGTGCATGCCAGCAGGGGCTGAGACGGGGCAGTGGGGAGAGGGACTGGAGGAGCATGGTAACAGTGGAACGGCCATTCCCTGAGGAAGGACAGCATGCCCAGCAGAGCCCATGTGCAGCACAGCAGGAGACCTCACGCCGGTCCTTGACCAATTGCATAACTCTCCTATCTTCTTGGCCAGCCATCAGTTGCAGGTAAGCAGGAGGTGAGAGCAGACGACTCTACAGGTTCACAGTTGGGCACTGGCAGAAAGTCAAGGGGAGAGGGACTGGCAGGGGCTGGAGTGACCTTCAGAAGACATTTACGAGAAGAAAGACATGTTGCAATGTGTGTTGTAATGGGAATTGGCAAGACCTTTATACCACCAAGCATCTAAGGATGCAGTTTTGAATCATGTCGAGATAGCTCTACTTGGAGCTTTGTTTAAAGGTTTCCTAATCTTCTCTCCCACCCACCTCTCTTTCAACACATGGTAGATAAATGCTAAATAGACAAATGTCCCAGTTAGCCTCAGTAACAGAGGAAATCCAAGCTGTAGGGTCATCTAAGACCCATGGAGGAAAAATGTGAAATGTCAACACGCACAGGTGGTGCTCAGTCCCCGGCCACACTGTGTGTGGCCTGGGTCCCTGATGCTATTCCTCTCCAGGAATGGCAAGCACGTCCTTTGGGGCTCTGCATCATCGAAGCTGTCTTCTTTCACATTCTTCTCCTTGCAGCAGTCTTTGGTGCCTTATCTGTAAAATAGGGCCCAGGACTTGAGGGGCTGGAGCCCTTTAAAATTCTAACAGTTCATGAGCCCTCCTCCTCTTTCAGCAGCTGCTCTGTAACCATTACTTCTGCATCCCCCTAAGACACTATAGAAAGGGTGCACCCAGCCCCAGAATGCTGGGTGACTCAGCCCTTCCTAGCTTCCAGATGGATGGCAAGCCCGGGGCTGCCAGCAGGGGCGTGGGCCAGGGACAGGAAACAAGAATGAAAAAGAACAGTGCCTTTTGGCCATCTTCCCAGAGTCTCGCACCTCATCACCACAGTCTTATTAACCATTTGGTCCAAAATATTACCTTTAAAAATGTGTTGAAAGTAAGCCACTTTTAAAAAATCATGCAACTGTCACTATGGAAAACAGTATAGCGGTTCCTCAAAATATTAAACACAGAATTACCATCTGATCCAGCAACTCAACTCCATTTCTAGGCATATATACAAAAGAACTGAAGGCAGGATCTCAAACAGATATTTGTACGCCCATGTTCATGGTAGCATTCTTCACAACAGCCAAGAGGTACAACCAAACCCAGTGTCCATCAATGGATGAACAGATAAGCAAATTGTGATATAGACATGCAATGGAATATTAGTCAGCCTTAAAAAGGAGGATTACTCTGACACTTGCTACTACATGGATGAACCTTGAGGTCATTATGCTACCTGAAATAAGCCAATCACAAAAGGACAGATGCTGTTTCATTCTACTTATATGAGATACCTAGAGTAGTCCAATTCCTAGAGACAAAATAGAATGGCGGTGGCCAGGGCCTGGGGGAAGGGGTAAATGTGGAATTGTTGTTCAATGGGTACAAAGTTTCAGATTTGCAAGACGAAAAGACTTCTGTAGATGGATGGTGGTGACCTCTGCACACCAATATTAGATGAACTTAATGTCACTGAATTGTACACTTAAAAATGGTTAAAATGGTACATTTCATGTTATGTGTATTTTACCACAATAAAAAAAAATCTTTTAATCACGCAAATGCTTCTTTCTTCTTCCCTACTCCAGAATCAGCAGCCACACTTCCGTCCCAAGGAGTGAAGCTGAGTAGAGAGCGCACCCTCTGCCTGGGACCTGATGAAAGATCCGAGCAGACAGGGGCCCCCTGGGGAACTGTGGACACCGAGCTGCCTCCTGTTCCGGCAGCAGCCTGGACCCCCGACTCCGGCTGCAGGGTCCTCACAGGTGTCCTGTGACAGCCGCCACTCACTGCGCAGCCCCAGCCGACTGCTCCCACTCCACGCTCCCCTCCTGGACCCCGCGCAGCTCTGTTGCGCAGAGGCCAGGCTACCTTCCCAGTCTCCATCAAAGGCAGAAATCACCGAAATTCCGCCGCTACTCCTGACAGAAGCGAACGTGAGGGGCCTGTGGGCCTCCGACCCTGGAAGGAGCGCACAGTGCCAGTGTTGGATAGGGATGCAGCGTCGGGCAGGAGGACGCAGCACGGAGGTCGCCGCCGGCAGCGGGGCGCAGCAGGCCGGCTCAACTGGGACCCCTGGCGCTCTCCCCTGCCGGTTCCACGGCCGCCCCGCAGCGCCCTCTTCCGGCCCAGCCCAGAGCGCCGCTCCCCAGCACACAGCGTGCGCCGGGTGTGCGCGCCCCCGGGGCCAGAAGCTCTCCCTGCTGGGCCTGGCACGCGCAAATGCGAAGCCCAACTCTCCTGAGGCGCGAGGCTTCTGGCGAGTATTATTTTTTTATCCCTCTTCAAAAGGCCAGGATCTGTTAGATCTGGGCACCGCGTTTCTAGTGTCCCTCTGAATCGACCAGTGAATGAACCCATTTCCAGGAGACTTTCGCAGAAAAATGCGCAAGAGTGAACCTGGCGGGGGACGAGAAGGGCGTTCGCAACGAGGGCCCCATGGGGGAGAGCTTGCGGTTTGAGGGGCGAGGCCCACGGCGAAGGCCTGGTTTCTCTCTTCCCTAGAAAGTCCTTGTGCAAACGAGTCACTGACCACGGCGGAAGGGCTTGCCCGGCCGGGCTCTCTGCAGCCTGCACCGCGCACAAGGCGGAAGGCGAGAGGGCTCCAGACTCCGCCCTTCCCTCTTCCTCCCGCTCACAGCTCCGGGGCCACCCGGGGCCAGGGCCTGGCCTAGTGGACCTCGCCGGCTCACAGTGGTCACCAAGACGCTCGCGGCGCCCGGGTTTTGCTCACCCCCAGCTTCCGTCCGCTTTCTGACCCTGTCTCGCACGCCCTTACCCCCTAACCACCCCCGCACGCTGATGCCCTCCATACCCTGACTCCCACAGTCCTGGCCTCACTGGGACCTTCAGGCCGCTAATCTCACCTCCGTCCCGGGCTCCTCCTGTCCTGCCCCAGCTGGAACTCCATGGCCCTTTCCTTAAAGCGCTGCCTTGAAGGCGCCCTTGAGGCCCTGGCCCCTGGCTCAGCCCCTCGCCCTCGCGTCCCTCCTGCTCTCTGCCTGCGCGCCGCCTTGCCTGGGCCGCTGCAGGTGTTGGGAGAGGGTGGCTTTGGGCATTATGACCCCGGCATCCTCAGGGGGACCCACGACTGCTGGGAGCGAATCCCCCTGCAGCTCCGCACCTCCCACCCGCTCCACTCCTCAGCCTCCCAGCACCTGTAAGGATGACGGCCTTGCTTCTATTGCCTTGAGAAGGCAGGAGGTCAGGGGATCGGCACAGGCCTCCTCCGACATCCCGCCCCGTGTGCCATCTGCTGCCCCCGCGCCCCCTGGTCTTGCCCTAAGACCTTCCCAAGAGCTCTCCGGGCCAGGACCCCCCCCCCCGCCCCCAGGCCGTCTACTCAGCCACCAGCCACGCCCTCACTTCCAACTTCCCCCTCCTCTAGGTTATTCCAGTGAAGGCCAAATCCAGTAGGATTTCTCCACCTTACCTTACAAAGGCCCCCTCAGGGCCCCACACTTCTTTCCCCAGCAACCTCTCCCAGCTCCTGTTTCCGCACAACTCCTATTTCTCCTTCGCACCCTGACACATTCACCTTTACCCAGCACTCCATCAAAACCACTCCGACATGGTCAGTCTTCCGCCTCGCCCTGCTCCACTCCGAGGTACTGGCCACTGCTAATCATTCCCACCTTGCAATGCTTTCCCAAAGGAGGGTCTCAGCCTGCCCCTCGCTCCCCAGCCCCTCAAGCCTCCCTCGCAGCCCCTGTAGCCCAGGCGAGCCCAGCTTCAGGTACAGCCCCTGGCCCTCTGGAGGCACGCTTCTGCCCCGATGACTTCACCCACTCTCCCTGTTTAAAGGCCACCTTTCCACCCGTGAGTCACCAAGGAACAGCCCCGTCCCAGCCAGCTTCTCACACCTGCTCCACACTCGCCTTTCCTGTAGTCCACCAGACAGCTCCTCCCAAATGCCGAATCTTAAAGTGAAAACACAAAGGCCAAACTCCTGATTCCCTCCCCCCATAAAAAAACAGTCCGCAGGCCGGGTGCGGAGGGTTCACGCCTGTAATCCCAGCACATTGGAGGCCGAGGCGGGCGATCACAAGGTAAAGAGATAGAGACCATCCTGGCCAACATGGTGAAACCCCATCTCTACCAAAAATACAAACATTAGCTAGGCTTAGTGGCGCGTGCCTGTAACCCCATCTACTCAGGAGGATGAGGCAGGAGAATCGCTTGGACCCAGGAGGTGGAGGTTACAGTGAGCCGAGATTGTGCCACTGCACTCCAGCCTGGGCGACAGAGCAAGACTCCATCTCAAAAACAATACAAAATGAACAAAAGCAGTCCGCTGGGAACTTCTTTGCCTTTCTTTTTGTTGCTTAGATCCAAATCGCATTTGTCTTCAACTACCCTGCTTCTCCTCCATCCAAACCCACTGTCAGCAAATCCTGCTGGACTTGCCTTCAAGGAAGACCCAGAGAGCAGCCACTTCTCGTCACCTCCCTCACGCTCAGTCCAGGACACGCCACCACCGTCACTCCCGGAATCATGTCGGGCGTCCTCCCTCTTCTCCCTACCTCCGCCCTTACCGACCCCTCCAGGAATCTAGTCACAACACAGCAGCCGCAATGGCCTTGTTAAAGCGTTAAGTGAAAGTCATGTCAATTCTTTGTTGAAAATCCCTCAATGCCTTTCCATCCCAGAGTCCTAAGATATCCCAAATGGGCCCCCTCTGCTGGGCACTTCCCCTCCTCCACCCACAGTGGCCCCCCAGACTCCCCAACTCAAGCCCTCCCCGCAATGCCACCACCATCTCAGGGTCTCCACAGCACCATCCCCCTGCTTGGAATGCAGCCCCCAGGTACCGCCCCCCACCCCCACCCCCGCCCCGCGCTTGCTTCCTGATGCCTTTAGCTCTCTGCTCAGAGCTCCCTGCACAGCAGACTCCTCCTGGCCACCTTAAGACTGCAGCTCTCTCCTTCCTCGCCATCCCTTCTTTTCCTCTTCCTCACTCTGGGTTTCCAGAGCCCTGGCTGCTTTCTCTCATTCGATGTGTCCTGACTTGCTTATTGTCTTTCATCCCTCACTGAAGATGTGCTTCAAGCAAGCAGGAATTTTTTATTTTTTTTTTAAGAGACAGGGCCTCACTCTGTTGCCCAGACTGAAGTGCAGTGGCTTTTCACAGGTGCGATCATAGCCTGCAGCAGCTTCAACCTCCAGGGTTTAAGCAATTCTCCTGCCTCAGCTTCACCAGTAGCTGGGATGACAGGCATGTGCCACCACCATGCCCGGCTAATTTTCTTCGCTGCTAGGTGCCCCTTGCTAAGATCATTGAGGAGGATCTAGTGGATCTTTGCCCACTAAATGCATGAGGGAATCCTATATCTGCCTTCTCTCCCCTCTTTTCCTGCCATTTCCATCACATTCTACTCTTGCCATGCTCCGTGAGGATTTCTCCAGGTAGACTCTTTCCTGCCTCGGATTTTAGAGTCCATTTTGGGACTCACCACCTCTAGTGGGTTTTGCTTTAGCTTGGGCCACTGTGGACCACTTCTAAGAACATTCCCTTGTTCTTCCACTGCTGCTTTTTCATAATTGCCTACACTTGGGTTTAATCAAAGCTCTGGCCCCTTGACACCCTCTGAGATGCAGGCTGAAATTGTGTAAACGTGTTTCTGCCTTCTACAGTAACTATTTGGGTTGGGGCATTTTGTGGTTCTAAGCACTGCTGGCTGTCTGACCCACCCGGACATCTTCTGTGGCCCATCCACATTTGCGAACTTGATTGACTGCCATGGAGCTGGTGGGATTCCATCAACGGGATGTTGAGGCTCCCCCAGAGGCATCCACATGTAATTATTTGAGTTGAAGGAAAGGCCTCCCCACTGAGAGATGAGTGAACCTTATACCTTACACCTTTCCTTCAGGGTGTTCAGGTAAGAGGCTGACCAGCAGAATGAGGCCCTCTCAGAAGGGAAGTAGGTGATCGACCACATGGGGTCCTCGGGGAGCACCCCCCTCCGCTCATAGGTGGCCAAGCTGAGCCCCGGGAAAAGCTGTGGCCTGCTGTTCTGACTGTGCTCTAAAATACTTCCGGAAAGCTTTTCCTTTATTCTCCTATAACTGCTTCCTGACCCACCCATTCCTCTAGCCTCTGGACTTTAGATTTATTCAGTGAGGTCTGTAATAACAACAACAAGAGCTAAAATCATCCTGACATTTGCTGTATGCCAATATTGTTGTCAGGACTTTATAGAAATTAACTCATTTAGTTAGCTCATATCAGCCCAATCAAGTATTTACTATTGTTTTCCCAGTTTGAAGAGGAGGGAACTGAACCACAGAGAAGTGAAGACCTGCCCATAGTCAAGCAGCTGCTAAGGGGCATCCCTGAGACCACAGCTCACTCACCAGCAGGGAGCGAGAAAAACAGAGAGGGCGAGCACACCTGAGACCTGCTGTGCTGGGCCTTTGAGAGTGTCTGTGAGTGCGTGAGCGTGTGTGCAGTCAGGAGTCACCTGGGGAGCTGGCCGGGGGCCCTCACATGAAAGCCCAACCAGCCACAGCCACAATCGCCCTGCTATTCCTGTCAAGACCTTGCATAACAATAAATTGTTCACATGCCAAGGCTAGAAAGGCAACAGTCTGCAAAGCCAAGCTCTCATTGACCTTATAACCAGAGGGTCTAGCTTATGCATATAGTAGGTTGCTTAATAAATATTTGTTGGAATAAAGACATTAGAAACATTAGAAGTCTCCTTTTGATTTTTTTATTCTGTATGTGCATGTATTTATGTATGCATGTGTACAACGTATATCTGTATGTACATATATATACATGTTTTCATGTATGTGTATAATATACACATGCATGCATATACTGTATGTACAATATATTATAAACATGTGTGTGTTAATATGTCAGAAGTAGCCTTTTACAATCAAACTCTACTGAGGGACACATGATTTGCCTAGTAAAGGATTCCCAAACCAGTAGGAAGCCAGTTTTGTTTCCAGTCTTGAAAAAGAAATATAACTAGCATCAATCGGAATTGAGAAGAATAGTCCTCAACAATATCTCATATTATTAGAGAGTAATCCTGAAAAGATCAGGCTACTACATATACCACACCTGTAGTTAAAATTCAGTTCTGTAAAACCTTGTCTTCTAAGTATACCATTTATGGAGTCAGAACATAAAAGATCTTAAAAATAAATCCTTCAGAAGGTTAAAAAAATCACCAACTTAAAAATAAACACTGAGACATTGATTTTGGAAAGACTCTAACAAGGATGTTGCAGAAAGTCCACAAAACACAGCACCCAACCAAATTCAGGTTCAAGGCTGCACACCAATCAACAAGAACTGCTTGCACATGAAACACCCATCCCACTTTTACAAATCTGCACAGAGAAGCCTTAGAAAGTCACAGAGGGCACTCCATATTCCAGTCTGTAAAGGCTATGATTAGCTGATTAGCATCACTTTAATATTCAATACAGATTTCTCATAAAGCCCAATATGTATTAGTCTGTTCTCACGCTGCTAATAAAGACATACCCAAGGCTGCACAGTTTACAAAAGAAAGAAGTTTATTGGACTTACAATTCCACATGGCCTGGATGGAGGCCTCACAATCATGGCAGAAGGTGAAAGGCATGTCTCACATGGCGGCAGACAAGAAAAGAGAGCTTGGGCAGGCAAACTCCCGTTATTAAAGTCATCAGATCTCAAGAGACTCATTCACTATCACAAGAACAATGCAGAGAAGACCCGCCCCCAAAATTCAATCACCTCCGGGTGGGTTCCTCCCACAACACATGGGAATTGTGGGAGGAACAATTCAAGATAAGATTCGGGTGGGGACACAGCCAAATCATATCACGATATGTTATTAAAACCACACAATTGAAAACCTCTACTACAAGCCAAATATGTAAAACCTTTAAAAAAAAAAAAAAACTCAAACTGAGGATTAGAGGATAAATGGTTGTGGGTTTTTTCCACAAGAAATTTCATAAGAAATCAGCTGAGTATGGTGGCTCACACCTGTAATCCCAACACTTTGAAGGCCAAGGCAGGAGAATCACTTGAACCCAGGAATATGAGATCGGCCTGGACAACATAGTGAGCCTAGTCTTCACAACAAACAATTTTTAATAAAATAATTTTTTAAAGAAGTCGTCCAGAATACAGGGCCAACTGGACTTGAGGGATTGCAGAAAGTGTCCTCAAACTTGGACGTCAAGAAAGATGAATTTGAAAAAACAGTCCTGCGTCCCATCATCGTTGGAGTTAGAACTGTCTGAAATGTGTACAGTATGCATTGCAAAAACCTATTCAAATGTTCTTGGTTTTCTATCCAGATATGTTTTTGTTCTGTGTCTGTCTCACACCTGTCCAGAGTCTCTTGCCTGATACTAAGTCATTTGCTTGAAATCTGGAAGTTCTATCTCAGTGTGCTTAGCAGGAAGAATCACACAGGAAGGATACATGTTCTTGGTGACAGGAATGAATGAGGAGGGATAAAGGTTCTTGGGTAATGAATAGGGGATAACCAGGGTAAAAAAAAAAAAAAGTCAAAAGAATTGTGTCCAGAAAGAGGAATTAACTTCATGTTAGGTCAAAGGTATGACAGAACAAAACTCAACTGAAGAACTGTAAGTTATTTTAGAAAGCTGGATTCATAGGGTGGATGGGTGGCGGAGAGAATCATGAGACATGGGCTCGAGAGTGGGGCAGAAGCAATACCACAGGGCAGAACTCTCACTGAACTATAGAGGGAGCCGCTGAGTTTTACATCGACCCCCCTCACTGCATCCCCTGGGTTAGAGGGCTGGGGGTGCTCTGGTCTAAGTGATGAATCTCTGCAGCACTGAGCAGGGTGTGTTGCCTAATGGGAGAAATTTCAACGGTAATCAAAATTACAGGACTGACAGGCCAGTCCTCTCCTTTCTCTGCACAAGGCTGGGAAGATGCAGCTGGAGGCAGCTGCTATGGGAGGCTCAAAGGATAAACCCAGTTCTTGAAGTTTTAACTCTTTCACATTTCCAGGGACTGTTCATCATCACAGATTTCTTTTTTTTTTTTTTTTTTTTTTTTTTTTTTGAGACGGAGTCTCGCTCTGTCGCCCAGGCTGGAGTGCAGTGGCGCGATCTGGGCTCACTGCAAGCTCCGCCTCCCGGGTTCACGCCATTCTCCTGCCTCAGCCTCCCGAGTAGCTGGGACTACAGGCGCCCACAACCGCGCCCAGCTAATTTTTTGTATTTTTAGTAGAGACGGGGTTTCACCGTGGTCTCGATCTCCTGATCTTGTGATCCGCCCGCCTCGGCCTCCCAAAGTGCTGGGATTACAGGCGTGAGCCACCGCGCCCGGCCTCATCATCACAGATTTCTTCTCCCATTTTTTGCTTGCACTATCTCTCTCTCTCTGAAATTTTAACATTTAAAGAAGTTCAAATCTCTCCTGTCTTAAAAGCAAAAAGCAAACAAAAAAATGCCTCAACTGCAAAGTTCCTTCTAGCCACCATCCCCCTGTCTCCCACTTAACATCAAGCTTCTCAAGAGAACTGTCTGTATTCATTTTTGTTGACTCATATCTCAATGACTCTCCATGCAGTCCACACAGATTTCTGCCTTCATTAGTTCCCCAGGAGCATATTCCCTTGAGCCATCAATGCTCTCCATGCAACTGGTTTCAGTGGACGGTTTTCAGACTCCTTCTGACTTTCTCATACTCCTTCTGACTTTCTCATACTTCTCCTGGTTTCCCTAACTCCACATTCTCTTAGTTGTCCTCATCTATCTCTGGCTACTCCTTCTCAGTTTTCTTTGCCAGTCCACCCTTTTCTAACCATCTGTATATGTACAGACAACTCAAGGGCCAGTCCTTAATGAGCTCCTCATCTTTAAACTCCATCTTCTCTTCCCGGGGGGGTTCTCATTCATAACAACATTCATTACCATGGTTACCTGGCTAGATGCTCACCAACCTCTGTTCCTCTTGTGGGGCACATAGACCAACTATAATTCCCAGCTTCTCTTACAGTTATGTTGGGGCCACATGACTGGGTTCCAGTTCATGGTACAAGGACCAAAGTAGCATACACCATAAAACATCCTGCATGAGCCCCTTTGTTATGGAACTCAGATCCTGAAGTCACCATTTGGAAGATGGCCATTCAGGAGAACATTCTGACCCACAACAGACTTTGTGAGAGCAAGAAATCAACTTTTATGTGTTCACCCACTGAGATTTTCCAGGGTTTGTTTCAAAAGCGAGCATTAATTACCCTAATACACGTCTACCATCTGCCGGTAGGTGACTCCCAAAGGTACATCTCTAGCTAGACCTCGTCTCTGAGCTCTGAATCTGAATATATGTGTCTCCTCAATATCTCCCATCATAAGTCCCAAGGGCCCCTCTTCCATAATATGCAAACCTGACCTCAGGGCACTCCCAATTGCTTCTCTTCCTGGGTTCCCATCCCAGTGAATGGCACCTTATCCATCCAGCTGCTGAAGCCAGAAACTCTGAAATCATCTTCCACGTCTTCTTTCCCTCACATTCCCCAACATGCACCATCAGACATCTAGGCTATCCCTAAACCTAGTGTATTTTTCTCTCCTAAGTTGTACTTTTTCACTATTACTTCCCTAGTACCAGCCACTATCAGCTCTTGCCTGAGCTGCGGTAAATCCTGTGTTGCACACTTTTAACCTGCACACCTCTAACCCTGCAGTCTAAATTTTCATAGAAAACACTAGCCACAGCCCTGGCTGACTATTGCTCCCAGAATAAAAAGTTGGCATCCTCAATACAGCCGCAAGACCCCACCTGATAAGTCCCTATGAGTTTCCCAAACCTCATTTTATATCTCTCTGCCCTCAGGCTCAGTGCTCCAACCACTTGACCCTTCATCCAGTCCTTGAACCCACTGGGCTCCTCCCTTCCTCATAGCCCATGCTGCCTGGTGCCACAACCCTGCTCCACAGAGACAGAGAGCTCTCGTGCCCTTGCCTGCAGCCCAGGCTAGAGGCTCCAAGTACATCACGACACGTAATCCTCAAAACAATCCTCTGAGGTACGTGCTTTTATACACATCCTATAGATGGGAAATTTGAAGTTGTGGGAATCTAGGAAACTTTTCAACGTTTACATATCCAGTAAGTGATAAAAGCAGAATTCGAATGTCAGCCTGCTTGACTGCAGTGTCCGTGCTCTCACTCCCTGCACTGTGAGGGAGACACTTGCGATGGTTGAGAGGACCATGGTGGAGGACCAGGGAGGATGGGATTCACTGAGGCAGAGTCAAGGCCCCAAAACACCCATTCCAGGAAAACTACAGGTGACAGGGCCTGCAAGGATGGAGGATTAAGCCAAGCCAATAACCAGTCTGGCACTCATCCTGAAGCATCTCCCGTGCTCCTTCCTCTTCCCAGGACCCCAAAAGGCTTGTCCCCCCAACTTCATGAGGGAGTTCATGACTAACATACTTAGCAGTATTTGATAGCTATTGGATAATTTTCTTATCATCAGGAAATTATTGAGATAATTCCATGTCCTCATCAGTATTACACATTTCTAAAGTGTCTTGCCAAGCAGAGAGGAATTTGGTTTTAAAAAATAAAAATGCTTATTGAGCACTGCTGGAGCCAAAGTTTTAGGTTGTCAAGAGATGTGATCCTTATTCTTGTGAAGCTTAAGTACCCACTGGGGTGTGTTCTGGTTATCCACAGTCATAGAACAGACAAATCCAAACTTAGTGGATAAAAACAGCCACTGCTTCTTTATGTGTCATTTTTTTGTAGCTGGGGAAATTGGGCAAGGTTTGGCTGGGTGACTTCTCTGTCCTACATGGCACTGCAGAGGTCACTTGGTGGTATTCAGCTGGCAAGCAGTCTCTTCTGGAGGGACCAAGCTGACCTTACTGACACATCTAGTGACTTGGAAGACATGGGGGATGATTCAGCCAGGCCTATCCATCAGAGCTCTATACAACGGACTACTACCGAGCAATAAAAACACAAATTACCGATCCATGCAACAAGCTGGCTGAATCTCAAAGGCATTATGCTGAGTAAAAGAAGCCAGTCTCAGAAGTTACACACTCTATGATTCCATTTATACGACATTCTCAAAAAGACAAAACTATAGTCATGGAGTGGGTACCAGGGGCTGGGGGTGAAGGAAGGGACAGTGTGACTATAAAGGAACAGCACCAGGAAACTTTGGAGGAGATGGAACAGTTCTGTGTCCTGATTCTGGTGGAACTGTCCACTCCCAAAAGGTCACCCTTACTGCATGTTAATTTTAAAAATAAAATAACTTTGAGTCAAGTAACAACTTCTTCTGGACTGAATACATGAGCACAGAAGTAATTCTGAATAGAAGCCTGAGCAGTCTGTGCAAGGGACATGATGTGCCGAAAAGTGCCTTGGTCCATTTTGTGCTGCTATAACAAAATACCTGAGACTGGGTAGTTTATAAAGAAGAGAAATTTCTCTCACAGTCTGAGGGCTAAGTGCAAATTAAGGCTCCAGCATCTGGTGACTCATTCTTGCTGAGTCATCCCATGGTGGAAGGTAAGAGGGCAGGTGAAGATGAGAGAGGGTAGGGGAAAGCAGAGAGAGGAAAGCAAACACCCTTTAGTAAGGAACCCACGCCTGTGATAATGAACCACTCCCAAGATAATAGCGTTAATCCATTCATGAGGGCAGACCTTCCTACAGGTCCCACCTCTTCATATTGTTAAAATGGCAATTAAGTTTCAGGATGCATTTTGGAGGGACATTCAAACCATAGGAGGAAGTGAGGAAGGAATCCCTGCTGTGAGCCTCACCCTTCATCCAGGGCTCACCTGGCTGACTCCATTCATCCCAGCAGAACTATGGAGAGTGGAGCCATAGTGAGTCCTGTCATGTCCCGACCGGCATGAGGAGAAAGGCACAGAAAGACTCCAAACCTAGGAGGAGGCCAGGCCAAGTCAGCATGCTCTAGTTTCCCCGCCTCCTGGTTACCAGAGCTCCTTGGGCCATGCCAGCACTTGACAGCAGGCACTGGGACACCAGCCAAAACTCCTCACAACCGCCTCCCTAAGTTGCACTTGTCAGCAATTAAAACATTTGTCAAAGAGTATTTAATCCTGGTGTTATAAAGTGCTATGGCAAACAGATTTGGCTCGATATTTTTAAAAGTTCTACAAAATGGCTACTCCCAACTGTAACTCAATTATGTTACTATGGCTTTAAACAAAAACAGTAACTAAAAAGACCATATTTTGATGTACCAGGAAAAGTCATCTGCAACCACAGAGTCATGAATACTTTTTTTCAAAAAAATAAAAAATAAACTCCAACTATAGAAAGTATCCTTAAAGCCAAGCCTCAGAAACCTCAGAAGTCAAAGGACAAATACAACACACAGGACAGCAGAGGTCATGGTATTTACATCAAACTGTGGAAGAGACTGCGTTTTCTTGGGAGACCCTCAACTCTTTTTACCTCCCATTCTGTTCACCATACTTGGCAGGGATTATCCCCTTGAATTAGGAGTAGCATGAAAACCAGTGGTTATTGTAAATCCAGATCATAGATAGATATTTTCATGAGTCAAAATCTAAGTATGAGTAGGATTTAATTTACATGAAAGGGTGTTTGCCAAATGTTAACAACTGGTGGCCTGAGGGGATGCTGGGAGGGAGCAGGAAGCGAAGTGCAAGGTTGAGGAGGACCCTCTGTGAGGGCCAGGGCCTGTGCAGGGACGTGGCAGGCAGCATGGAGGCTGGGACACAGGGCAGGCAGAGGAACATGGCTGCAAGCAGAGAACATGTCAGATGGAGGATGACAGTGACCAGAGAACATAGTGGGCAGGCAGGGAAGATGGCAGCAAGCAGTGAACATGGTGGGTGGGAGGGGGCCTGGTGGGCATGGAAAACGTGGCATCAAGGATGGAGAACTTGGTGGGCAGGGAAGATGGTGGGTAGTGAATATGATGGGCAGAGAACAATGCAGTCCCCAGACAACCCTTTCCTGCCTGGATTCTGACTGATGGTGCAGTCTCTGGACATCTCTCCCTGCCTCCACTACACCCAGATAAGAAGATGAAAATCTCATGCCAGCTGCCCAAAATGCAACACTGCCCCTTAGGCTTCCCTGAGGGCCACCCCTGCTTTCTTCTCTGCCTATGAGTTCCTAAACATTGGCAGTATCATTGCATCTGCCGTATATCTCCGGTCTGCCCTCTGTCTTCATTTTTGTTTATTTGCTTGCTTGTTGCTAGCAAATAAAGAATAAATGAGGAATAAATAATCTTTTAAAGAAGCCAAGTTGTGCCTTTTGTTCATGGTCCCCAAGTCATCTTAGGGCAGAGCTGTCTGATGGGAAGGGTACAAGTTAGACTCAATAGATTTTTTCAACGTTTACTCAACACACACAAAGTAGAATTCCAGAGGGAGGAAAAGGCATGCAGAGATACAAAGTGGATCACCTTATGATGATCGGGGCACCAGCAAAAAAGAACACACAGCCTTCACCATCACATGAGGGTCAAATAACATCCTATGCCAACACATGAAGTGACTCTTGCAGGAATTACAAAGACAAAGTAGAATAAATGAGTGTCCTGGGATGTTTTATTGTACCTATTTTAATATACATTTATGACAGATTAAGTGCATTAAAATGAAAATATAAGGAATCTAATAATACATAATGAGTCCTTGGTTCAGACTCTTTTGGAATAGTACTTGTGGGGCACATATAATAATAAATCATGATTTCAATTACAAAGAAAAAATGAAATGTTAACTCTAAATCCACCATAAAACTCACCTCCTTGCTTAAAGAGAGTTGAAATGTGCTTCTGGAGACAGTGAAATGCAGGTCCCTGAGATCTGACCAACTATATCTGGGTCCGGTTCTGGTCACTAACAGTGTGGCATTAGGCACCTCTCCCTGCCTGAGTTGTCATCTTCTGTAAAATAGGGAAATGGTGATCTTGGCTTCAAAGTGTTACTGTAGAGATTACAAAATACACACATAAAATGTATACTAGGAAACACACACTCAACATGAGTTATTATTAATACTAACAATAGTAGTAGTAGTAATACTGCTACTGCTATTATTATCACTACTACCTGCTCCTGGGGCTTCAAAACAATATTTCAAAAGAAGCAATTCAAAGGAAGAAATGGTTAGTTTTGGATATTTGCAACTTCAAGGCCATAAGTGAGGATGCATCACAGAAAGGGGAGTGAAGATATCTTACACTCACCAAATTACGGAGAATCATTCTCACCTCTGTGTTACTCAGGACCTTTCCACTATATGTAAGAGGAGGCCCAACGCAGCCTGGCTTAAAAAAAATTAAAATACATAACCACTAAGTCCAACAGTTAACACGGTTTCAGAACTGGTTAGCCCAGAGGCTCTCCAATAGCACGGAGTTCTACATTTCCTTCTTTCTGCCACAGTGTTAGCTCCATCTCCTCATGACTGAAGTTCAGTGGTGTGTAAAGATCACACTCTATGCTTCCTCATTCTTGCCTAGCAAGAGGTCTCACTGCTCCAACAAGCACTCTGCACCCCTCCCAAGAGAGTATGGCTAGAGGAAGAGTCTGCCAATCCAGTGAAGCCAACCAGCCTCCATGGCAAGAACTGGGATGGGTCATCAGCTTCATCCCAGATAGGAGAAGACAGAACACTGGAGAAATTCAAGAGAAAATGGATGAGAATAAGTGCTGAATAGTGCATCACTGGGTGGGCTCTCTCCCGGAGGGGGTTTTTCAGAATAAGAACACTGGATGGTTAATTGTGTCCACTACACACATCCTTTGAGACAAATTTGCCACATTCAAGTGGGTCCGGTTCTGCCCAAAGGGTGGTCAGTGAGTTATCCTGTGAGAAACCATCTACTAATCTAATTAAATGTCTGAAGACTACGACTAACTTCTAATGTAGTCCCTTTCAACCACATGTTTCTGTGCTAGGTGCCATGAAAACCCAGGTTCCACTGGGCTCAAGACAGAGATGCGGCCCAGAAGCCACAGATTCACTAAGACGGGGTCAGGAGGCCCAGTGCTGACCCGGCCTGGGCTGGGCTCCAACCATCTTACTTCCTCAAATTAGCAGTCCTGATTACATAAATTACACATCTTACTAAATGCATCCAAAATTCTGACACAATTTTTTTCCAAATCTGGTTTATTTCCAAAGGTGAAAAGTCTAAATTATAAAATATTACAACGTCCCAATGAAAGTAAACAAGGGAGAATTAGGTGAAAAATCATGGAAGTTTATGAAAACCCCTTCACAGAATGAAGAATTCCCAAGAGCATTTCGTCTGGTTTAAATTAATAACTTATGATTAAAACGCCATTTGTACGAATCCTCCACATAATGAGAAAGGTCAAAGCGTGACCGGTTGTGTGGTTGTGGCCCTGCTCACACTCTTCCGTTTGGAATGAGCAGCTCTCCTACCCTTTCTTGGAGGCTCTTGGCCATCAGCACAGGAGCATGTGCCCCTCTAAATCTCAGGAACCTTTGATTCCACTTCTTGCCTGGAGTGAAAATATCTATGGGCTCTGCCTGCACTTTTATCTTTAAAATTCAAAAAAAATTAATAGCCACAAGACATAAACAAGGAGCCAAAGACAGAGTGAGATGATAGTTCTTAACTGACTTAGGCAGAATCACTCAGAGAATCAGGGCTTAGAGAAAATACTAACTTAACCCTGAAAGTATTTACTCTCTTGGAAAAAAAATGAAAGGTCATAGCCGTATCTGTTTAACTTTTCTTTTTTTTTTTTAACTGTATAATTTTATTTTTTTATTTATTTTTATTATTATACTTTAAGTTCTAGCGTGCATGTGCATAATGTGCAGGTTTGTTACATATGTATACTTGTGCCATGTTGGTGTGCTGCACCCATCAACTCATCAGCACCCATCAACTCATCATGCTCATGGATAGAAAGAATTAATATCGTGAAAATGGCCATACTGCCCAAGGTAATTTATAGATTCAATGCCATCCCCATCAAGCTACCAATGAGTTTCTTCACAGAATTGGAAAAAACTGCTTTAAAGTTCATATGGAACCAAAAAAGACCCCGCATTGCCAAGACAATCCTAAGTCAAAAGAACAAAACTGGAGGCATCACGCTACCTGACTTCAAACTATAGTAGTCTACAAGTAACCAAGGCTACAGTAACCAAAACAGCATGGTACTGGTACCAAAACAGAGATATAGACCAATGGAACAGAACAGAGTCCTCAGAAATAATACCACACATCTACAGCCATCTGATCTTTGACAAACCTCAGAAAAACAAGAAATGGGGAAAGGATTCCCTATTTAATAAATGGTGCTGGGATAATTGGCTAGCCATAAGTAGAAAGCTGAAACTGGATCCTTTCCTTACTCCTTATATGAAAATTAATTCAAGATGGATTAGAGACTTAAATGTTAGACCTAACACCATAAAAACCCTGGAAGAAAACCTAGGTAATACCATTCAGGGCATAGGCATGGGCAAGGACTTCATGTCTAAAACACCAAAAGCAACGGCAACAAAAGCCAAAATTGACAAATGGGATCTAATTAAACTAAAGAGCTTCTGCACAGCAAAAGAAATTACCATCAGAGTGAACAGGCAACCTACAGAATGGGAGAAACTTTTTGCAATCTACTCATCTGACAAAGGGCTAATATCCAGAACCTACAAAGAACTCAAACAAATTTACAAGAAAAAAACAAACAACCCCATCAAAAAGTGGGCAAGGGATATGAACAGACATTTCTCAAAAGAAGACATGCATATAGCCAACAGACACATGAAAAAATGCTCGTCATCACTCGCCATCAGAGAAATGCAAATCAAAACCACAATGAGATACCATCTCACACCAGTTAGAATGGCAATCATTAAAAAGTCAGGAAACAGCAGGTGCTGGAGAGGATGTGGAGAAATAGGAACACTTTTACACTGTTGGTGGGATTGTAAACTAGTTCAACCATTATGGAAAACAGTATGGCGATTCCTCAAGGATCTAGAACTAGAAGTACCATATGACCCAGCCATCCCTGTTTACCTTTTCAAGCACTGCACTCAGTAGTGGAGCTTGGGGAAGTTTTACAGCTTCTCACATGTGTTTTCTGACATCTCTGCAGATCACAAGATGACTCTGTTTCCACTCTAGTAACATGGTAATAATGTTCACAGATTTCCTTTTGTTGAACTATCCTTGCATTGCTCACAAACCTTTCTTGGTCAGGATGCACTATCTTTGAGAGCATTGCTTGTTTGATTTGTTACCTTTTTTTTCTTCTTTAAAGAATGGAAGATAAGGTGGCTCACACCTGTAATCCCAGCATTTTTGAGAGGCCGAGGCAGGTGGATCACCTGAGGTCAGGAGTTGGAGACCAGCCTGGCCCACAAGTTGAAATCCTGTCTCTACTAAAAATACAAAATATTAGCTGAGCATGGTGGTGGATACCTGTAATCCCAGCTACTCAGGAGGCTGAGGCAGGAGAATAGCTTGAACCTGGGAGGTGGAGGTTGCAGTGAGCTGAGATGGCACCATTGCACTCCAGCCTGGGTGACAAAGCAAGACTCTGTCTCAAAAAAGAAGATAAGATTTGCTAGTTTTAACTGAGATCTTTGCATCTTTGTTTTTGAGTACAATAAACCTATACATTTTCCTTATCATGCTAGGGTGGTTTCTTTCCCCAGTGTGAGATCAGAGTTATGTTCACCATTAGAAAAAGATAAAGACGGCCGGGCACTGTGGCTCACGCCTGTAAACCCAGCACTTTGGGAGGCCAAGGCAGGTGGATCATCTGAGGTCAGGAGTTGGAGACCAGCCTGGCCAACATGGCAAAACCCCATCTCTACTAAAGGTACAAAAATTAGCCAGGTGTGGTGGCAGGTGCCTGCAATCCCAGCTACTCAAGAGACTGAGGCAGGAGAATCACTTGAACCTGGGAGGCGGAGACTGTAGTGAGCTGAGATTGTGCCACTGCACTCCAGCCTGGGCGACAAGAGTGAGACTCTGTCTCAAAAAAAAAAAAAAAAAAAAAAAAAAAAAAAAGATAAAGACTGTTTCATCCTTTGCTGTGTTCTGGAACAGTTTAAAATGACAGAAGTTATCAGTTCCTTAAAAGATGGTGACTATTATTTAATAGGTAACTGTGGAAGGACTTGTGAGCAGTGTTTTAGCTACAGGAGAAAATAGACAAGCACGCACAGGGTGATTCGTACACTACACAGGATTGTCCACGCACAGGTCCTTGCTGTGTACGAAGTGCCTGCTACCTGCAGTACAAGTGGCCATAATCCCAACTGGGTTCTCATAGGCTCGTGGTTGCTTGGTAACATTGACATTCCCTCTCGGCTCATCACAACCTCCAGCACACTGATGTGTGAAAATAGGTAACAGGAGAACCCCAGAGCCCTAGTGATGAGGCAACGCCTTCGTGACGCCCCTGCCACCTTGAGTCCGGACCCCCAAACATGGTGGCTCCCTATCACAGAAATCTGAGCCCACACTGAGGCCAAGACTGAGACAAAGGACACGTGGAAAGAAGTAACAGTCTTAATATGTTGGTGCCAGATTATGAGTTTCTCTGGAGTCTGTCCTAAAGGAAATGGAAAACCACTGAAGGTGCAGCAACAGGAGGCAAGTTAATGGCAGATTGGCAAGAGGGACAGCAGTAAGGAATTTAATTGAAAAAGACTAAAACGTTTCCAGGAATATGTGCCAAATGTGACACTTTAGCAAGATGGGAGACTTCTGCAGACCGCCAGAAAGGATTTCTGCTTAGACTTTAAATCCTTCTTCTAGATGTTGGATTTTACTATAAACCCATTTTTAACATCTTTTCCATTTCTAGAATTCCCTAACCCTGTCATGCTGTTGTCGTTTTTTGTTCATCTTTCCACATGTTTCTGAAGAAGAATAAGTCATAGAATATTTACTGATTATATGTAAGCCACAGAATATGTACACAATGTGAACATAATAAAATTAACCATTCAAATGCACAATATATTTTTCAGTTCCAATCATCCCAGCTACATAGTCAAGTAGAAAATATCTTAATATTTCTTCCACTGTATGTGACAAATTAAATGAAATTGGCCAAAATATTGTACTTGTTATGGTTGTCATGCTAAACTAAAAAGGTTGTAATGAAACAAAACAGCTAAAAGTGGAATGATGGTACACGTTCTCTAACCCGGTCCTTGAAAACATCTGCGTCAAGGTGCCAAAGTGGTTTTCCAGTCTTGTGGGTCACTGTCCTCATCACGATTTAATCATAGCCACATTCATGATGGGTGGCATTTACGGAGTGTGAGGAGCTTTGTCTGGTGCCTGTCAGATGGGGCCCTGCGGAGACGGTCTTAGTGGGCCCTCTTTGCACTGATAGAACCTGAAGAGCAGAGGGTCCTGTCTCTCACTTCAAGACGCCGACTCATGGATCCTGGCAGGGAGCCCTGTTAAAACAATACCCAAACTTTTTGAGATCATTTGTTAATGAAGGAAGACCTACAGTTCCAACCCAGTCTTCAGTACTTGGGAAGGCTTGCCTCTCAAGAATTCATTTCATTATTTATTCATTCAACAAATATGTGCTGGGCACCTGCTGCATGCCAGATAACTGCTCTAAGCACTTGGGGCACATCAATAAACAAAGCATGCCTGGCCTTGTGGAGCTTGCATCTAGAAGGAAAAGCAGTCAGCATTAGATAATAAATAAGCAAATCCAATAGCATGCTGGGGGATAAGTGCTGCAATGTAAGTAATAGTACAGCACCAGGGGGTGGGGAGACAGGGTGCGACATGAAGGAGGGTTGAGATAGACCTTGGGGAGAAAAGGACATCTGGGCAAAGGCTGAGGAGAGTGAGGAAAGTGTCTGGGGAGGAGTGTTCCAGACAGAAGTACCCAGCAGTGTGAATGTTCTCAGCAGGTGTGTGCCCAGTGCCCCAAAGGAATAGCAAGGAGAGCACTGGGGACAGACTGGAAAGGGCACAAACACAAAAGGTCAGAGACATACAGGGCCAGATGGCAGAGGGCCTTGGCCATCAGTGAGCTGACGAGCATTGTGGGATTTTGAGCAGAGGAGGGTAAAGAGCTCTCTGCTCTTTTGATAGCCACTGTGCTCGCTCTCTTGACAACAGCCTGTAACAGACCAAGGGCTGAAGCAGTGAGAGCCACTGAGAAACTTTTGCAATAACCCTTAGGAGAGTCTTGGGCCCAGTGATAGCAGAGGAAGAGGTAGGTGGTTGGATTCTGGAACTTTTTTGAAGCTAGAGACAGCTGAATTTCCTGATAAATGCTGAATATTTGATCAGCTATCATAACCATATCTTCTTTTAACAGAACATAGTCCAGGAAATCAATTTGCTGTGGAAATTACTTTCTTGAGTTGGTCTGTTGAGGATGTTTCCATGAGAACCCAAACCTGCTAGAGCACGGACTGCAAATTTAGGTTTTCAGAGTTTAGCAAGCTCTCGTCTAATGTCAGCATGACCCTATCATCTATTACTCATCCAAAGGTCATGAAGGAGTTCCCTTACACAGTGTTGAAAATCAGCTGGGATTTCAGACAGGGCTAAGACATTAGCAGATGCTCAAATTGTCACCAAAGGAGTTTGAAAATCTGGAAGCATTATTCTGCTACGTCCAGGAATCAAAATTGGTGCACGGACTACGACCCTCAGACCAGCAGGGATGCTGAAATAAGAACATAGCATTAAAGACAGGACCACAGGTACTGAAGCTAGAGGACTTCCACCAAAGCCTGCACCCCCCAGACAGGGTGCTGTGCCCTGGAATAAGAGAACTCATAACCATCTTCTCTGAGCCACCGGGTCTTCCCATTCGGTCTCGGCCCTCGCTTGCTCTCTTCTTACTTCCAAACACACAAAAATACGGTGAGGGTTTGCAGCTGATGAAGTCCCAAAGGAGCGATCCAGGGCTTGGTGCATTTTCCTGTAAGGGGCCAGACAGTAAATATTCTAGGCTCTGTGGCCACACAGTGTCTGCGGAGGCTTCTCAACTCAAAGCAACAGAGACAACACTGAACAAATGAGTGTGCATGAGTCCAACAAAACTTCATTTACAAACCCTGGAATCTGAATTTTATGTGAGTTTTACCTTTCACAAAATATTATTTTCTTTTTACTTTTTTTCAGTCATTCAAAAATTTTAAAACCATTCTTACCTTGCTGGCCAAACAACACCAGGCAACATCCAATGTGAGCCCTGAACTAAACCACGTGCTTTGAAAGGGCTCTGGTGCAGACAGGCTGGCATGGAGCCCCTAGGTCATGCAAAATGTAGTGGTCTTTCTGCTGTGGCCTCAGCTTAGTAGTGACTCCAATAAGTCCCGTGTGTGAAGCCTGGTCGCTGCGAACTCACAAAGGTGCAGCACAGGTCACCAGGCAACTCTGTTTCATGACACTTTACTGCCATCTGCTGGACCACTGTTACAATACAATTATATACAGATTGCACCAACCTTGAATTTGAAGAGTCCCCTTGTAATTTTGTGATGCATCATTTGTTCAATTCAAGCAGTGGCCCTCGGTTGGAGAAACACAGGAGGAAGAAGCAACTAATTCACAGGAGTCCCAGAAGTCATCATGCAAATGACACAAAGATCCCATCACTTTCTAGTTTGAGGAGGGGGCACAAGGGGAAGGAAGGAGGGAAAGAAGACATCTTCCAGCTGTTCTTGTCTAGTCTCTGCAGGCTTAGATTGGTGCTCTGCCTATATTGCAGGTGTTCTGAAAACCGGAGTCCTTCTCACTAGAGTCCCAAAAACATGCCTCAGTCAGACGCCGGAGAGACAGAGAAAGGAAGAGTCCATCAGGGCCTCCTGATTCGAGCGTCACACAGCAACCCTTCTGAGCTCGGTGGTCCACTCAGCGCGGGGTTCTGTGAACTTCTGCAGAGAGCAAGGAGTGCTGCTAAGCTTCCCCAGGTGTGCGTGACCATGTGTGCCTTCATCTGTGTGTGACTTGGGCCAGCACTTGCCCTCCTCCTTCCTTGGCTTCTCGGCCCCTTCAATGGGGATAACACTCCTAGATGTTGCTGCCTCATGGAGAGTGTGACCGCGGAACGAACACCGTTTGCACAGCATAATCAGGATCAGCAGTCCTGAAGCTGCAAGGCTGGCAAGAGAACAGGAGGTGAAAGAAAAGGGCGAGTTAGACCACAGTTGTGGGGTACAGTCGAGAAGCCACGGCACATAAGAGATTGCCTGTAATGGGGCTCCAGGCTTTCAGGCCTGGCAATGGATCCTCAGGTTTCAAAATGAAAAAGGAAAAGAGATAGAGACCAAGACCAAGGGTTACGTGCAGAGACTATGAGGTCCACTGTTTTGTAATTTAAAACCAAAACACTTGCCATTTGCCCTAGAGAATCAGGGAAGAAAGATACAGGGTGATCTGTTTGGCCCCACCCCCAGGCTTCTGGACATTTCCAGGACTCTAGGCAAAGGCAGAAGCCAGGTCAAGAGTCCCACTGTAAAACAGGTGCACCCAGGACCGGGAAAGGCTCAGGACACCCATAGTACACATTGGCTGGAACTCAGGAGGCCTGGGACTCAAACTGCCCTGTGTCCGGCCTGGGGGAACCCGGGGCGGGCGGCATGATGTGCAAACCTCAAACCCAGCTCTGGTAACACAAAGTTGTCCCAGGGAAAAGTGAGCGGATTCCAGTGTTGTGACAGCTGCAGAGGGCGGCTCAGGATGAAGACGCCTGTGTGGGGACAATGGGTCCTTTGTGGGTGCAAGGGAGGTCTTTGGGGGCAGGGCAGTGCATAGGGGTCTGGTGGCCCCTTCACCTCCTTCCAGAACTGTTGGGAAAGAGACACTGCCTGGGAAGACTGAGTGTCATAACTCACCCAACCCCTTGTCCAACATGAAGTGACCAAGCCCTTGATCAGCTTTAAAAACTAGTTTATGGCTGAGCACAATGGCTCACGCCTATAGTCTCAGCACTTTGGGAGGCCAATGCAGAAGGATCGCTTGAGCCCAGGAGTTCAAGAACAGCCTGGGCAACACAGGGAGACTCCGTCTCCACAAAAAATTTAAAAAAAAAAAATTAGCCAGGCGTACTGACACATGCCTGCGGTCCCAGCTACTCAGGAGGCTGAGGCAGAAGGATCTCTGGAGCTCAGGAATTCAAGGCTGCAGTGAGCTATGATGGCACCACTGCAGTCCAGCCTGGGAGACAGAGTCTTGCTCTGTCTCAAAAAACTAAAAATACAAACTAGTTTCCATCTCCTCAGCCACACACCATGATTAAACTTTAGCACTAACACTTTCATGCAGGACAATGGTTGACAGGCTTTAAGACTGCCTCCTTAGCGCATAGAGGGCAATGGCACAACACCATAGCCAACCAAGCCCAGACCAAGGTGGGATTCCACTCTTACCTGCATCTGGAAGGCAGAGTCCCCCTGGTCACTGGCCAGCGCTGTTTGGCGAACTATCCAGGAGGCTCAAGGACTCATGGGCTCTCTTCCTCCCTTCCCTTCTCCCAGCTCCCATCTCCCTCCACACTTTCCCTGCCCACAGCCCCGGGAGTCAGGTCCACAGGGCACAGCCACCCTTGGCCACCAAGGTAAGCCTGGAGTCCTAGGGGGCAGGCTCTGTCCCTCTGGGCTGCTCACCAAGCCACACGCACAAAATCCTGCCTGTCACCCCAGCAGCCTGCCACGCTGCTGAGCCCAGATGGTAAGTTTTAGTATGAAGACACAGGAAGAAGCCAAGGGAAATGTAACAGAGAACTTAGAAGCAGGCTCTGCCTCTGTCCTAGAGTCCCTGAACTGATCCCCTGCCTGGCCCACGAGGCCTGTGCATGGCAGAGGTGTGGCCCCCCGCCAGCACTAGTCAGGGTCAGGCCGTGCCTTGGCCCCCACCCTTCACTCTTGGGTGAAAGCTCTCAATTTGTTCAGTACCCACACATGAGGGGCTGTCTTTATGGGTCTGCCCAGACATCCCAGGCCCTTCCAAGTCCATGTCCTTCCCTAAGACTCTCTACTTCCCAGGACAGTGACAATAAAGGCCCGTTCCCCTCAGGAGAAGCCCCCTCTACTCAAGGTGTGGCCTTGGAGATGTGCCCCGACCATGCCCAGAACCACACAGACTAAGGAGCGACCAGGACCACCCACGCTGGCCTGCCCCTGCCCTCTGATGGCTCCTTCTGGCCCAAGGACCATCCCCTCCTCATTGAAACCCTGACTCAGGGATGCTCTGGGGAAAGGGGAGGTCACTGTGGAACCAGAAAATAAAGATACAACCCTAGCTTCTCATCTAGAGAGTGCCATCCAGCTGTGAGACCAAGTATCGGAAAGGCAATGAAGTAGAGCGACCCCAGGGCTGCTGTGTCCTCACCCGCAGCACGTGCAGACACATGGCACTGTAAGCTACAGGCACAGCTTCTCTGTATCTAGAATTGTGTGTGTGTCCATGTGTGTCTGTGTGTCTCTGTGTGCATCCATGTGTGTCTGTGTCTGTGTGTGTCGTCTGCATGTCTGTGTGTGTGTCTACGTATGTCTGTGTGTGTGTGCCCTCCAGGCTGGGTAGGGGCAGGAAGAGTTGAGAGAGGAAGCCTGAGACAGGCCCAGGCCCCAGGGCCTGCTCACTCCCCTCACCTCCTTGGGCTGAGTGCAGTGGGCTTGAGGGTGGATGTGCAGTGGCCTCCTTCCTGAAGTCTGAGGGCCTTGGTCTAGGGCTGAGGTTGAAGGACAGCCTGGCAGGCACAGTACCAAGGCTCTGGGAGAGGCTGTGTCAACCGCCTCAGGGGCGCAGGCAGTCTGGGTGCATTTGGCACCCGCGGCAGCCCCATCTTCCCTGAAAGGCTGAGGAGGGAGGGCAGCCAGAAGTTCCATGGGGACCCCGGTAGACTTGAAAGCTGGCCCACCCAGGCGAATCTGATCGCTGGAGTCGGAGGTGGGGAGGCTGCAGTTAGCTGTGATCGCTCCACTGCACTACAGCCTGGGCAATAGAGCGGGACTCTGTCTCTAAAAGAATTAATTAATATGACTGAAAAGTGACTAACTTGGCAGAATTCACCAAGAAGCGGTCGATTGCTCTCTATCAAGCATGAAATAGGAACTAGACTAGAATTACAGAATATAATGGGGAGTTACGTTTTTTTCGTGGGCGTCCCACTGGGAACTCTGGACCCAGAGCCAGGTCTCCTGCTGCGTGTGAGTCTGCTGACACCCCCCTGCGCGCAACCGGGGCCCCTCCGGCCGCCCCGGGACGCGCGTGCTCCTCCCACCCGCGGCCCACCCCACTGGCAGTGCGTCCTCCCGCCAGTGGGACCTGCCGTGGGAGGGGAAGGTAGGGGAAGGGAAGAAGGCCGAGTCCGCCTCCCCTTGGGTGTAATCTGTGCTGCTGACTTCAGAAGGATGTCTTCGGGTGGAAAGATTTAACTTGGAGTGAAAGTCGGTAAACTCTGGCCCACGAAACAGGTCAAGGCTCTCTAGGCCCTTCCAGAGGTTTTTTGCATGATGAAGCCCGGCAGTGGGGAGGGCCCCGGAACGCACCAGCCGCGCCCCTGCTGGGAGCTTTCCACGCTCAGCTAAGGCCCCTGGCGGTCCCGGCCAGCGTTTCCATCCGCGGAAAAGACCCACTAGGCGACGTCTAAGTAGCAGTTGGAAATCGCTATGTGCGGAACCCTGGCTCGGGCCGGCGGACACCAGGACTCCTCTGCGCGCACAGCGGCCCGCCGAGCCTGGGGACCGAGCCTGGGCCGGGCTCCACGTGACTCCCCGTGGCCCCAGGGAACTGTCGCCCCTGGGGTCCACCGCGGCTGCTCTCTCGGCCCTCCGCTGGCACAGTGGCACAGGGGTTTTCCGGGGCAGGGGTCGGGTCCAGCCTGTCCTGCTTCTGAGCCGCAGGAAGCCGCTGGGACCAGCGTTAAGGAGGAAACCCCAAAATCTCTAATTGGGCAGGAGAACCCCTAAGGGACCTCCTGAGAGGAGGAGCCGCAGCTGAAGCCGGCAAGCAGAGACGAAGAGAAGTGTGATATCATCATAATCAGCACCAATACATACATACATAAATACTTGGAAAACCACCCAATGTTAAATTTCAGATTAGAAACGTCCTAAATGTCCAACAGCACGGGAATGGCTAAGTAAAGTATAATACCTCGCTAGAGCAGATGGTACCAGCCAGTCTAAAAGGAGGGTTCAGAGTTTGTTGTAATTTTGGAAATTGTAATTAATACCCATTTAACTGAGGAGATAATTTTTATTTACTAACATGATCTCATTTATAGCTTTAAAATGCTTCTAAAAATAGCAATTTTCATGGTGATTTTATTTGGTTGATAGAATGGGTGGCAATTAATATATGAAAGAACAACTTACCCCAAGAAGACAAACAGGTTAGAGTGACCTTGTGCAAAAAATAATAATAATAATAATTCCATCTGCTTCTGAAGGAAGCGTGAAGTTGCCTGTGTGGTGCCTGCCTCCTTGGACGTGGTGCAGAAGAGCTGGGGCTCTGCCTGGCAGTGCCCACTTCCTCTGTAACAGGTAGCATGGTGTCAGCTGAGGAAAGAGCTGTGGCCTGAGGAAAGGACAGCGGATTCCTGAAAGTAGAGCACAGGGAATGAAGGAGGGACAGGATAGGGGATGGGTAGGGGACAGGGAGTCCAGAATCAGAAGTGTGAACCCTGGGGCCAGGCCACTTGGTCTGGCGATGCAGCCTCCCAGCTTGGCAGCAGGAGGTGAGACCTTGACTATGGCCCCCATGAGTTCCCCATCTCTCAGGAGGGTAGTAATGGTCCCTACTGCTATGATTTAAATACTCCTCCCTTCAAAACTCACGTTGAAACCTAATACTCAATATGGCAGTATTGAGAGGTGGGGCCTTTAAGAGGTGACTGGGTGATTAAGGTTCTGCCCTCTTGAATAGGTTAGTCTGTTAATGGATTGATGGAAGGGTTGATGGATTAATGGGTTATGCAGTAGGACTGGTGGCTTATAAAAAGGGAAAAGAGACTTGAGCTGGCACACTCAGCCCCCTGCCGTGTGATGCCCTGAACCACCTATGGGCTCTGCAGAGTCCCTGCCAGCAAAAAAAAACCCTCACCAGAAAAACCCTCACCAGATGCACCCCCTCGACCTTGGACTTCCCAGCCTCTAGAACTGCGAGAAATACATTTCATTTCTTTATAAATTACCCAGTTTCGGGTATTCTAAGCAACAGAAAACAGACTAAGACCCCTGCTTACTAGAGATGTAGAGAGGGGCACACACCAGCATCCATAGAGCACTAAGAAGAGGGCCTCCATGGCATAGGCACCCAGGAAATGTGTCCACTGAGCCTGTGGATTCACAGGTGCCTCCGATGGACTTCAGGACGGGCTGGTGGTGCCATTAAAGACTCGTGGCTGCCTCTGCTGTGTTCATGTTGTCCACACCACTACTGGAATGACAAAACTGCAGAGGCCCCATCTGCAAATGGTTTTGATGAAGCTAGAAATTCTCCCTGTCTCCTTGCACCTCTTTCTCAGACTTTCTTCTGGGATTTTTATGGTTTTCTGAATTATTTTTGCATAAACACTATTTTAACAGCAAAGAATAAAATTTTTTAAGTGTAAACATTCACCCTTCATCTCACTGCTCTCAAATTATCTTTTACACTTTCATATTTACCTCCTATCCCTTCTCATATTCAGACATAATTTGACATAGTGCTAATTATAGCATCAATTCATATTCTGTCTTTGCTGTTCAAAGGAGTTTGGGGTAGATTGGTGGAAAAGTCAGATTAAATGAATGTGAAGCAAGCTAGCATCAAGCTGCCCCTCTGCAATCATAAGCACCAGATCTTTGGGAGGATCAACAAGTGTTACATTCAGAGTAGCCAGCTTCAAGAGCAAAGGCAACCCCAATTAAGCCATTTCTGAAAATATTATCCCAAGTGTATTATGTGTGTGTGTCAAAATTATGCAATGGTTTCATGCAAATTGTTGAGTAGTGAATGAGAACATTGCCATTTAAAACAAACAAACAAAAAGCCCCAGATGAATCCGAAACCACTTACTGGAAGGGATGAAGAATTAAAGAAAATCACTAAACCGCCGTAAGAGAGGATATATTACTAATAAGTCTGATGAACCAAGTGAGCTAGATGCAATCCCTCGCTCTCTCTTTCTCTCTCTCTGTCTCTCTGTCTCTCTCTCTACACACACACACACACACACACACACACACACACACACACACGCGTCAGGAAAAGAGAGTAAGTTAACATCATTTTAAACCAGCATTTAAGATCACAAACTAAATAATAAAGAATAGAAACAGGTGAGAAAGTGAGCAGAGGGAAACCAAAAATCATTAAAGACTTAACCCTTCCATAAAGGGCAGACCAAGTTTTGTGTGTTTTTTTGCCAATTGTAGATATATTCTGAATCAGACTGATACTGTTTTAGGATAACAACCATAGGATCAAAACTGGGCTGATTTCCTGGCTGACCCTTAGTAAAAGATGGAAGCAAATGAAATGTGGGTCACTCATCCAAAGACAGCAAATAGAGAAAGAAGACAGAAAGCTGGCCCTGCTCTGCCGGTGTCCACAGTAGGCACCGTAATGGGGCAGGGGCTCCCTCACCTCCCACGCTCCCCCGACACGGGTCCTCCCAGCCTTCCTCTTAATCATTTAGTAGATGTGCCACCTCCTTCTTCCCTCTCCTTCACTCCACACCATCTGTGTGAACTTTTTCTGGGTTTCTGGGTGGGCTCCTAAACGTTGATTTGTCTAAAATATAAAACTCGTCATACACAGTAGGTATCCAACAAATACAAAATGTGAGTATTTTGGTATATTCATTTTATTTACATCAAGTTTATTTCTATCTACATAAGTGCAATACTGTATATCAGCATGTTTCAGGTTTTACTATGATGGTTCTGCTAGCTACAGTAAAGGAAGAAGGCTTTTATGTTTGTGTGCATGTGGCTGTCTTGCAAAATGTATATGGGATATGCATTGTCTGTTCTTTAAAAACATAAAATGATTCGCCTAAGTATTTCCAGTTTATTAGTTCTGTTTACTTAGTCATTTCCACTCTCAACTTCTATTAGTCTGCTCGGTTTGCCATAACAGAATACCACAAACTTTTTTAAAGAGTCTTAAAAAACAGAAATTTATTTCTCACAGCACTGGAGGCTAGAAGTTTGAGATCAGAGCGCTGGGCAATTTGGTTCTTGGTGAGGGCTCCCTTCCTGGCTTGTAGACAAACACCTTCTTGCTGTATCGTCACATGGCCTTCTTTTGGTGAGCATGCATCCCTCTTGCTATGGTGTGAGTGTTTGTGTCCCTGCCAAAATTCATGTTGAAACTGAATTTCAACAGTATCAAGAGGTGGAGCTTCTAGGAGATGATTAGGCCATGAAGTGTCTGCCCTCATAAATGGGATCAGAAACCTTGTAAAAGGGCTCAAAGAAACTAGTTCCACCCTTTTTTGCCTTTCCATCCCTTCCATGTGAGGACATCTAGATGGTGCCATCTTAGAAGCAAAGACTGGACCCTCACCACACACTAAACCTGCCTATGCCTTGCTCTTGGACTTCCCAACCTCCAGAACTGTGAGAAATAGACTCTATTATTTATAAATTACCCAGTTTGTGGTATTTTTTATAGTAGCACAAATGGACTAAGAAAACTGCTATCTCTTCCTCTTCTTCTCAGGACATCAGCCCTGTGGCATTAGGTCCCTGTCTTCATGGCCTCATTTAACCTTAATTACCTGTTCAAAGTCCTCATCTCAAAATACAGTCACATTGGGGGTTAGAGTTTCAACATGTGGATTTTGAGGGGACACAATTCAGTACATACCACAATTTTTCTGGCTAATTGTAGGATGGTGCTTCTTGGCACACTTAGGGATGAATTAGATTGTGTGATTAGTTCTGGACAACAATTTGTGAGCTGGTATGATTTGAATATTTGACCCCTCGTGTTGAAATTTGATCTCCAGTGTTGGAGGTGAAAGCCTCACAGAAGGTGTTTGGGTCATGAGGGTGGACCCCTCATAAATAGATTAGTGTCCGGGGGTGGGGCTGAGTGAGTTCCTGCAAAGAGTCTGGCATTTCCCCCTTGCTCCCTCTCACAACATGTGATCTCTACACACAGAGATCCCCTTCACCTTCTGCCATGAAGGGAAACAGCCTGAGGCTCTCACCTAACATTGGTGCCATGCTTCTGGTACAGCTTGCGGAACTGTGAGCCAAAAAAAGTCTTTTCTTAGGCTGGGTGCAATGGCTCACACCTGTAATCTTAGCACTCTGGGAGACTGATACAGGAGGATCACTTGAGCCCAGAAATTTGAGGTTATAGTAAGCTATAAATACATCACTGTATTCCAGATTGGGTGACACAGCAGGACCCTGTCATTCATAAATAAGTAAATAAATAAATAAATAAATATTTTTAAAACTCTTTTTTTTATGTTACCCAGCCTAAAGTATTCCTGTATAGCAACACCAAAAAGACTAAGATATGAGCAAATGTGATTTATGTCACTACTGGGCTATGCACTTAATTGCCAGTATAAAATGTTTCAAAGCTTTATCATCTCTATGCCATAGTCACTGGCACTGTAAAGATAGTGGCTGCTTTGTCAGCTTGGGTTGCTGAATGTCCACAATGAGTAGAAGTTCCTGCGATTGGATAGCATGAGAATGGAATAGAGAAGAAATACACCTTTTTGACTTGTCACTAGGATCTTACTGTTTTTGCTGCAGCATAACCTAATCTACTTTCACTGATACAACTTCTTTGGTGGTAATTTTTAGTGGAGATATAATTTAGACACAAAAAAAATGCAAAGTGTTCATTTCGATATGTTTTGGTAATTATATTACTCCCGTGTAGTCACTTCAAACTATGGTGCATGTCCATTACCCCAAATGTTTCAAGCTCTTTCCAACCAGTCCTCCCACCCTCTTCTATCTCAGAGAAACTATGCTCTGATGCTCTGATTTCTGTCATCATAGATTAATTTTTCTCTTCTTGAGCTTCATATAAATGGGATCATATTGTATGGATGTATTTGTGTCTTGCTTCGTTCACTCCATGTGAAGTTTTTGAGATTGGTGTATTTGTGCGAGTCAGGTGAGCATCCTTTTGTTGCTTGCTGACTACTATTCCATAGTATTAACATGCCACAGTTTGTATATCCATTCTCCTATTGATGGACATTTGGTTGTTTTCCCTTTCGGGTTATTCAAATAAGGCTACATTCTTGTGAAAGTCTTTTTGTAGACATGTGTTTTATTCCTGTTGGCAAATACCTAGGAGTGAAATTTCTGGACCATAGGGTAGGTGTATCTTGAAATTTAGAAGAAACTAACAAAAGGTCTCTAAAGTTCTCCAGCCATTTTATACTCCTTTCAGCAATGTTTGAGAGTTCAGTGCTACATACTCTTGCCTATATTTGGTTGTATTGTCTTTTATAATTTTAGCTAGCCCAGACTGCTGTTAGCATTCAGTCTAGGAGCTCTCAGGAGAGAGAGCCTTTGTTTTCTTTCCCAAAAAAGTCTTCCTTAACAAATGGTGCTTAAGCACTGATTGTTTATATGGAAAAAATGAACTTTGACCTCTAAGTCACTACATACACAAAAATTAAAATGGGTTATAGACCTAAAAATAAAAGCTAGAACCATAAAGCTTCTAGAGGATAACATAGGAGATTCTTTAAAAAAAAAAAAATTAGAATAGGCAAAGGGTTCTTAGGACACAAAAACATTAAATCATTAAAAAATGACAAATTTGACTTCACAAAAGTATTTCTCCCAAAGTACTTGAGTTATAATTAACTATATTTGAGCACCACCATGCCAGGCTAATTTTCATATTTTTAGTAGAGACAGGGTTCCACCATGTTGGCCAGGCTGGTCTTGAACTCCTGACCTCAAGAGTTCTGCTCGCCTCAGCCTCCCAAAGTGCTGGGATTACAGGCATGAGCCACTGCTCCTGGCTGATTTTCTTTGTATTTTATAAAGCTTTGATCGTTGTTATGTCATAATGATTTACCATATTTTTAAACATTTTAGACACTAGAAAGTCCCCAGGCAGGACCTGATGGCTCATGCCTGTAATCCCAACACTTTGGAAGGCTGCAGTGGGAGGATCTCTTGAGCCCAGGAGTTTGAGATAAGCCTGAGTAACACAGTGAGATCCTGTCTCTACAAAAAATTTTACAAATTAGACGGTGTGATGGTGTGTGCCTATAGTCCCAGCTACTCAGGAGGCTAAGGCAGGAGGGTGGCTTGAGCCCAGGAAGTTGAGGCTGCAGTGAGCTATGATCTCCACTGCACTCCAGCCTGGGCAACAGAGTGAGACCCTGTCTCAAAGAAAGCCTCCAAATGTCAGAATCTATCGATTAATTCTGTTTTGCTTTTCTGTAATTTATACCTACCTTTGCCAGCTTGACTTTAATAATGGTGAGTCAAATTGTCTAACTAGCATATTTTGTCAAATTGTTCCTAACTCTAAATCTTATGTCTTTATGTCAAAAAGTAACAAAATTCATAAAGTTTCAAAAACATTATACTTAATATTGATAATAATTTTTGTTAAATGCTATTTAGCCAATTGCAGTTGACTAAATCATGCCCTTTTAATATTAATATTGATGTCAATGCCTGTGATTCTGTTTGGCAAAGGCTTTCTGGTTATTATGCTGCTGCCCAGTGCATATCCCATCATGAAAGCCTGGTGAGTTGGAAGGAACAAGGTACTTGAGTCAGACCTGGGTAGAATCCCACATCGACTGCTCACTGGTTGTGAGATCCTGGATATGTGTGGTAACCTCTCCAAACCATGGAGGGAAGAACAATGCCTACTACAAAGGATGAAATTATAGATTCTATGCAGCAATGGCTACATACACACATCCGTGTCCAAAAGCAACAGACATGGACTGTTTCCAAGCCCATTTTTTAAATTATATTTATATTTGAGTCTAGTGGTTTTTGAGACAGGTTCTCGGTCTGTAGCCCAGGCGAAGTGCAGTGGCACAATCTTGGCTCACTGTAGCTCTGCCTCCTGGGTTCAAGCAATTCTTGTGCCTCAGCCTCCTGAGTAGCTGAGATTACAATAGTGCACCACCACTCCCAGCTAAGTTTTGTATTTTTAGTAGAGACAGGGATTCACCATGTTGGCCAGGCTAGTCTCGGTCTCCTGACCTCAAGTGATCCACCCACCTCGGCCTCCCAAAGTGCTGGGATTACAGGCCTGAGCCACGGCGCCCAGCAGCAAGCCGGTCTTTGGAAGCTTTTGTGTATTTACCATGGTTTGGAATTTACTTGGTACCTAATATACATAATAGTTGTATATTTTAGACAAGACAACATTTAGAAGCCCATTCAGAAATCCAGAAAAAGCTCACATAGACGGTATGGAGTGATGGAGAGAGAAGAAGGAGGCGGCAGATCTATTAAACGATTAAGAGGAAAGCTGGGAGGACCCATGTAGCGGAATCGTGGGAGGTGAGGGAGCCCCTGCCCCACTGGCCGTGACTACCATGGACACCTGCAGAGCAGGCCCAGCTTTTCATCTTCTTTGTCTATTTGCTGTCTTTGGATAAGGGAGCCACATTCTTGTTTGCCTCATCTTTTACTAAAGTCAGCCAAGAAATCAGCCCAGTTTTGATCCTAGAGTTGTTATCCTAAAACAGTATCAGTCTCATTCAAAATATATCTAGGCCAGGCACAGGGACTCAAGCCTGTAATCACAGCACTTTGGAAGGCTGAGGTGGGCAGATCACCTGAGGTGAGGAGTTGGAGACCAGCCTAGCCAACATGGTGAAATCCCATCTCCACTTTAAAATAAAAGTACAAAAATTAGCTGGGCGTGGTGGCGGGTTCTTGTAATCCCAGCTACTCGGGAGGCTGAGGCAGGAGAATCGTTTGAACCCGGGAGGCAGAGGTTGCAGCAAGCCAAGATTGCGCCATTGCACTCCAGCCTGGGCGACAGAGCAAGACTCCATCTAAAAATAATAGTAAATATATATATTGGCAATAAACACACAAAACTTGGTTTGTCCTTTATGGAAGTGAAAGTCTTCAATGATTTTTGCTTTCCCTCCATCCACTTTCCCACCTGTTTCTATTCTTTATTATTAGCTTATGATCTTAAACGCTGGTTTAAAATGATACTATCTTCTCTTCCATTACTTACTTGTGTGTGTGCGTATGTGTTTTGTATCCATTTCCTTGACCCATGAGATTTAAAGTAAATCCCTTCCTGTTGGAGTTTAGCGATTTTCCTGAATTCCCCATTCCTTCAAGCAGCTTCAGGGCCACTGTAAGCTTTCGACTTCTCAGTGAGACTGAGGGTGCTGTTGAGTCACCTGGTTCACATGGCATCTTCTGCTGCCCTCCCCAAAAGGAGACCCTGAGACAAACTTGGGGCTAGTCATTTGACTTGACTGTCAGTCACTGCGCAATAAGCCAGAATGGGAAGCTGTGCCACACACAGGTGCAAGAATGAGTGGGGTGCCACTGTGGCAAACAGGGTGCAATCCCACTGAGGCCCTCTGAGAGAACATGGAACACGGCAGGACTGACTCACAGAAAAGGGGGTGAGCTGGGATAGTCCTCCAGGAACTCCTAGTCCTTATCGCTGGAAGGTAGCTCCTGGAAGCATTAAATCCCCAGCACCTGAAGTTGGGCACACCCACAGGGCAGGTAAATTCCTGTGGCCACTGAAAGGCCTCAAGTAGGGAGCTCAAGTTATTGAGGTGGGAAGCCCTCGACACACGGGGACATTGGCCACCAAAGCACAAGATGAGCTCAACAGATGTGAGGGGCGCTACCAGCGGCTGCTACACGCCATGTTTTATGAAGTGTCAGAGCATGAGGGGCTCTGCCAACTGAACGTGGCTGGGAACGGTTGCCTTATGGTGCCCTTTGCCAACATCACAGAACCTAGGCCATGGGAACGCCTTCCCAGGAGGACCTCCAGGTATGGACCAATGCCAGGGGCCCAAAACTGAAGTAACAACTTCTCCTTCTGCTGTAGAAAAATTGCAGAAAAATATTGTCTCTAATTTTATTAGAAGTACTTCTAACTGTAAAATGTTTCCAATTAAGTATTTTAAATTTGTATCACTCTAGGCATTTCTGAAAATGTTATTCAGAAAACTGTAGGAAAATACTTTTCAGCAGCTCATTTTATGAGTTAAAAACAACTTATTTCAACTCCTAGTGCAATAAATTTTATTTTAAAAGCATTAATAAACTGGCAAGTTCAGAAATAAATACTGGAACAGTTCTAAATCAAAGTTTACAAACATTTGAAATGCCAACAGACTGCAGTACTTTTTAATAGCTGGAACTTTTAAGTAGTTGGAAGGATTTCTGAAATAAAGAAGACAAAAGCACAGAAAAATAACGTGTTCACATGTGCACATTTACATATTTGCCATATATTGAAACTTTTTAAATGAAAAAAATATGTTCCAAATATTCCACAGCATAAACCATTTTCACAGTTAACATCCATTTTTGCTCTGAAAACAGCAGTCTTCGATAATGTAAACATCAATTTAGCCTTCATCCTATAATCTGTCTTTTCTCTTAAATAAATATTGGGACTTCTGTTTCGGAAACTTAATAACCACAAGGCAAGTTCAAGTGCCTGGAAAATACTCTGCACTTGATGCGTCTGGTTCCCATAATGAAAAGATGCATCAATTCAGAGCAGACCTATCAGAGCTGCACCTTCGGAAAGATGCCCGTTGCCAAAATACACCACCGCCCCCGCTGGAATTACATAAATGTGTTTAGTGTTCATATGGAATTTTCTAAAAGAAAACAAGTCAATCAAGCTGTTTTGTAGTCCTAAAGAACTTAGGTTTTGGCAAAACATTGGAGACATTTTAAAAGCCCTGGACTCAAGACAGATTCATGAGTGACGGGTCGAGGTCAAGGTCTTTACAGACAGTGGATGTACGTTGTTTAATCTCCATTGTTTAGAAGAAACCTAGTGCTCGTTATAAACCCTCAATGCAAGTGAGATAACTTCAGGTCTTAAACTGACCATAGTTCTATTGTGTTCTTATAAATTAAACATGTTGAAGTGCATTTGCTAAATTGAAAATGACACTTTACTAGTGACAATCTCTTGCTTGTCTTGGGAGAAGAGTTATTTTTATCTTCAAGTGCAAACACATGGTTTCAGATTCAACTTTATTTTATTATTATTATACTTTAAGTTCTAGGGTACATGTGTACAATGTGCAGGTTTGTTACATAGGTATACATGTGCCATGTTGGTTTGCTGCACCCATTAACTCGTCATTTACATTAGGTATTTCTCCTAATGCTATCCCTCCCCAAGACCCCACCCCATGACAGGCCCAAGTATGTGATGTTTCCCTCCCTGTGTCCAAGTGTTCTCATTGTTGAGTTCCCATCTATGAGTGAGAACATGTGGTGTTTGGTTTTCTGTCCTTGTGATAGTTTTTTGAGAGTGATGATTTCCAACTTCATCCACGTCCCTGCAAAGGACATGAACTCATCCATTTTTATAGCTGCATAGTATTCCATGGTGTATATGTGCCACGTTTTCTTAATCTAGTCTATCATTGATGCACATTTGGTTGGTTCCAAGTCTTTGCTATTGTGAATAGTGCCGCAATAAACATACGTGTCCATGTGTCTTTATAGTAGCATGATTTACAATCCTGTGGGTATATACCCAGTAATGGGATCGCTGGGTCAAATGGTATTTCTAGTTCCAGATTCTTGAGGAATCCCCACACTGTCTTCCACAATGGTTGAACTAGTTTACACTCCCACTAACAGAGTAAAAGTGTTCCCATTTCTCCACATCGTCTCCAGCATCAGATTCAATTTTTAAAGTCATTGCAAAAGTTAAGGTCAACTACAGTTAGAGAAACAGTTCATAAGACTGCCTTCATTTTTTTTTTTTTTTTTTTTTTTTTTTTTTTTTTTTTTTTTTTGAGACAGGGTCTAGCTCTGTCTACCCAGGCTGGAGTGCAGCGGCACAATCAGAGCTCACTGCAGTCTCAACCTCCCAGGCTCAGGCAATCCTCTCACCTCAGCCTCCAGAGTAGCTGGGACTACAGGCATGCACCACCACACGCAGCTTTTTTTTTTTTTTTTTTTTAAGAGACAGGGTCCCACTATGTGGTCCAGGCTGGTCTCAAACTCCTAAGCTCAAGCAATCCTCCTGCCTTGGCCTGTCAGAGTACTGAGATTACAGGCATGAGCCACTGTGCCCAGCCAAGACTGCCCTCACTTCTGACACCAACTGTCAATTTGGTGGGGAGGTTCCCAAAACCACCCTCAGATTCAATTATTTGCTAGGAAGACACAGAACTCACTGAGAGCTGTTGTTATTGTAGGTAGGGTTTATTACAGTGCAAGTCTAGATTAAAATCAGCCAACGGCAGGGTGCAGGGAAAGTACCACTTGCAGTTCCCATTGTCTCCTCCCCATGGAGTGAGGAAGGCATGGCTTTCCTAGCATCGCTGCATGACAGTAGGCATTGGGTCTGGGGTGTCTGCTGGAGCTCCCTCACATGCATGTGACTGATTGTTCCCCTGGCAGATCTCAGCCTCCAGCTTCCTGCCCTCCCGAGGTTGACTGATTCCACGTGACCCCCAAATCCCCCACCCATAGCACGTCGTTACCACCTGGAGTGTCCAGGTCCCATCCTGAGACTACCCAGTGGGGCAGCCCCACCCTAAATCACATCTACACTACCCAGTGTGAGCCCAGGCCACTGGCAAATGAAGACAATCCTATTAAGCACTATACTCCAAGGGCTTGGAGATAGATCACCTGCCAGTAGCTGAGGACAAAGTCAGAGCTCTTTAGGGCAAGGTTAAACTCCTTACTACACAAATCAGTTGTATGATTATTACAGTCATGTATTTTATATTTCAAGAAATGTGTTTGACTATTGTGAAATAGAGTTGAAGCCTTTCAAGCCTTTAAAACCAACAACTATATGTTTTGCATACTTTAAAATAAAAGTTATGACATACTTTACTTTGGTGATAGCAAATGAAAATAAACTTAATTTTAAGGGACAGAAAATGAATAAGAAGGCAAGAAGCAAGAAGGGCAGACGATTTGTGTGTCCCTACAGTTATCTTGCAGTTTACCACCATTGCTACCAACAGATTTTATTTTCTTTTTTAAAATGAGAAAATGCCACAGATTCAAAGAGATTGTGGAGACACAACAATGGTGTGCAATGTAGGATCCTGGATTGGATCCTGGAAAGAAAATGAACATTAGCAGGGAAACTAGTGAAACACAAACAAGGTCAGCAGCTTACTATTAATTATTACCATGATGCCTTTGGGAGGCCGAGATGAGTGGATCATGAGGTCAGGAGTTCAAGATCAGCCTGGCCAACATAGTGAAACCCCATCTCTACTAAAAATACAAAAATTAGCTGGGCGTGGCGGCAGGTGCCTGTAATCCCAGCTACTTGAGAGGCTGAGGCAGGAGAATCATTT
This sequence comes from Macaca nemestrina, assembly GCF_043159975.1. Lineage (NCBI taxonomy): Eukaryota > Metazoa > Chordata > Mammalia > Primates > Cercopithecidae > Macaca > Macaca nemestrina. The sequence goes on along the minus strand of NC_092133.1, from coordinate 89,848,722 downwards.
GACCTGGGAGGCGGAGGTAGCAGTGAGCCGAGATCGCACTACTGCACTCCAGCCTGGGAGACAGAGCAAGACTCTGTCTCAAAAAAAAAAAAAAAAAAATTAGCATGATGCATGGATGCATGGTACCAATGTTAATTTTCTGGTGTTTTTATAATTCTGTGAGTTGTTACTATTAGGGGAAAGTGAGTGAAAAATATATGTGAACCCTCTCCATTGTTTTTGCAAATTTTCTGTAAGTCTAAAATCGTTTCAAAATGAAAAGTTAAAAGAAAAATGTTTAAAATGATCTGTCTCTGCATATTCAAGGATTCTCAATCATTTTCATCTTTTTGGAGATCAACCAACTCTTTGATGAAAAGTATGTACCATCAACCAACTCTTTGATGAAAAGTACGTACCATCTGTCCTAAAGAGCTTCGAGTCCACTTCATAGTTTGGATGTTTGTACCAGAAACCTTATGTTGAAATTTGATCTCCAGTGCTGGAAGTGGTGCCTAACAGGAAGTGTTTGGGTCATGAGGGCAGATCTTCATGAATAGATTCATGCTCTGAGTAAGTTCTCACTCTATTATTTCCCTTGAGAGTTCCCCCAAGAGCTGGTTGTTAAAAGAACCTGGCACCTCCTCTGTCTCTCTTGCTTCCTCTCTCACCATGTGATCTCTACACACCACTCTCCTTCACCTCCCACCATGAGCAGAAGCAGCCTGAGGCCTCCCCAGAAGCAGATGTTGGTACCAGGCTTCTTGTACAGCCTGCAGAATCATGAGCCAAATAACCCTCTTTTCTTTCTAAATTACCCAACTTCAGGCATTCCTTTATAGCAACACTAAATGGACTAAGACATCCACTTTTGCCATTTCATCAGTTCACAGACTCACATGGAGCCCATCTGTGGGCCCCAGTGAAGAACCCTAGCTCCAGGGTCCACAGCTCAGGACTCAGGTGTGAGAGGAAGTAGCATCTAACAGTTGATCTGAGGAGGAACACCTAGCTCCTACTTCAGCTAAGGGAGGAGACCACCCCTCATATTGTCTTATGCCCAATTTCTGCCTTTAAAGAAAAAAGAAGTGAAAACTAAAAGGTGGAAATGAAATCCACAGGCAGACAGCCCACTGCCACACCCTGGGCATGGTAGTTAAAGATCGACCCCTGACCTAATCGGTTATGTTATCTAAAGACATTGTATGGAAAAGCACTGTGAAAATCCCTGTCCTGTTCTGCTCCGTTCTAATTACCAGTGCATGCAGCCCCCAGTCACGTACCCCCTGCTTGCTCAATCGATCATGACCCTCTCACATGGACACCCTTAGAGTTGAAGCCCTTAAGAGGGACAGGAATTGCTCACTCGGGGAGCTCGGTTTTTGAGAGGTGAGTCTTGCTGATGCTTCCAGCCGAATAAAGCCCTTCCTTCTTTAACTCGGTGTCTGAGGGGTTTTATCTGCAGCCCCACTAAGTGACACCAAACAGGGTAATCAGATCTGGGCATCAGAGCCTCTGCAAGAAATGTTGGGCTTAGCCCACAGTGCTGAAAACAAATGCAAATTTGTACTAGGTGTGGGTCATCTGCTGCACACCACACTTTCCCTCCCACTTCTGGCTTATAAGCAATTCCATCAAGAGGTTGAAGAAGGGCACAGTTGGCTAAATGGTAGAAATGAAAGGCAAGAACCAAAATCTGCCTGAAGCCTGCAGAGATAGCTTCCATCAGTATGATTTTTATATTAACAGTTGTGGGAGTTTATCAGGGGACGAGAGCAATGATGCACATACTAGGCTCATGAAGGCCAAAGTCTTCGTATCCTGAGTTTATAAATCAGGTGCTAGTGAAATCAAACACAAGACACATTCGCTCAAAAGGACAAAGGTGGCTTCAGAGAAAAGGAACAGTTTGTCGAAGGAGAAGCCGTGATCACTTCCAGCCCTGAGAAATAGCTAGCACATCAGGAAATGCTTGGACAGCTCTGGCCCAGGTTCAACAATCTTTCCAAAGAATCACACTAAAGCACAGATCCCTTTATCCTGGGGGTCCAGCTGCCCAAGCTTGGCCACCGAGATGGAGGGGTCTGCAAGAAAGCTCACTTTCTCCCAAGCACTCCTCCCTAATGGACAGAGTGAGAGGAGAGTGTGGAGTGGACAAAAGGATTGCACAGTGCAGTGAGTGTGCAGAGCACTGAGGAAGGAGGAACACAGCCAGTGGGGACTGAAGAGGTCTGCATTTCTGACAGGGACTGGAGTAGACACAGATGGTAAGCATGATGGAAAGTGTTCTGATCAACCCCCCACAGGAGGGTGTGCTCTCATTCTACCACTCTAGACCCAGGTACAGTCATGCGCCGCATTATAACCTTTCAGTCAACAATTGACCACATATAGAACAGTGGTCCCAGAAGATTATACCACCACATTTTTACTATACCATTTCTATGTTTAGATACACAAATATTTGTCATTGCATTACAACTGCATGCAGTATTCAGTACAGTCACTAGCATGTGACTGTACTGAATAGAGTCTAAACCACTGAGCCTAGTGTATAGTGGGAGGTACCAGCTAGGTTTGTGTAAGTACATTCTACAATGTTCAAAGATGAAATTGCCTAACGATGCATTTCTCCGAAGGTGTCCCCATCACTAAGCACCAAATGACTGTGTTTGTTCAGAACTATGGCAGCAAGTGAAGGCTTCAGCTTCCCTAGAGCTTCACAGTCTCATGGAAACTTCTAGGGCAGCCACTCCTTTCAAAGGAACTAAAAGTCCTTTCAAAGCCAATAATTCACTTCAGCAACCTGGACCCTAAGGCTTTCGTTCCACAATTAGGATACAATTAGCTGATTCTTTTTCCCCAAAGAAAAAATTATAGAAGGAATATGTACATTTTCAGGACTTTTGGTATGCACTGCCAAATGTCCTATCAGAGCAGTCATCTCAATTTACACACGGACAGACATGTCCACTTCCCCAATCTCCTTTGCAATCTTTGCTATTTAGTACTTGGGAGGTAATTTTCATTTGTTTCAATTGGAAATTTTATAAAATGAACAGTGAATATATTTTCCTTTCATTTGTGTGTGTGTGAGTTGCTGTCCTTTGCCACATTTCTAGTAAACTGTCTTTTTCTTATTGATTTGTATGGTGTCTTTAAGTATGACAGTTGCTAATATTTTCCCAGCTTGTCATATGTTAACTTCATTTAGTGGTGCTTTGTCCACACAGAAGTGCTGGATTTTAATCTTCTTCTTTATTGTTTCTGCCTTTGTTACATTGGTTAAGAAAGCCTTCCCTGGCAGAGCTTGCAGTGAGGCGAGATAGCAACACTGCACTCCAGCCTGGGCGACAGAGCGAGACTCCTCTAAAAAAAAAAAAGAAAAAGAAAGAAAGAAAGAAAGCCTTCCCTATGCCAAGATTATAAGAAGATTAATCCATGTGCTCTTCTGGGCCTTTGTGGCTCTGTGTTTCCCATTTTACATTAATCCATCTGGAGGTTCTCTTGGCATGGGAGTTAGGTAAACATTCAACTCCCCCCCTCCAATGTCTCACCCTTGTCATAACACCATTTATTGAATTATCTGTCCTTCCCCTAATATTTTGAAATGCCTGCAAAGTGGGGGAATTGTTCTTTGGCAATTTTTCAAATCTATACTGCCGACAACAATTTCCCTTTCACCCTCACCCCACACCCTCCCTCTTGTTGAGTATTTGCCTTAAGATGCAGGTGGTGGGTGAGGATGTGCCCTATTTTGCAACTGGGCAGTCTGTCTATGGAGGCTGGGGTCACATCAACCCCAATCCTAACAACTTTCTCCCCCACTTTGGGCCCTTCAATGTGTCCACTTTCCTGAGACCCCTTAAGGGAGTTTATGCAGATTTATAAAAGTGATGATGATTGCCCCTCACAGCCACCTTTTCCCATCAATGCTTTGTCATGTACCTTCACAGCAGGATCTGAAACTTGTCCTAGCGTCCGCAGCCGGTCTTGACCTCAACGGAACTTATGTACCCTTGTGTGAAGCAGAGGATGCAACCTTAGGACTCTGAGCCTTGACCTTTGCTGTGTGCCACCCTCCACTCCTTTCTCTCTCAGATTTGGGAGGAGTGGGGGGAGGAGCCACCTGGAGCAGTTCAGGAGTGGGGAGCTTCAGGACAGTTTGCACCACACACTCTGGGACTTCGCTGCACAACACCCCTGACCCCCATGTGAGGGAGGTGGTTTTTGTTTTCTCCACTAGACTGTCAGCCCCTCCCTAGGAGCACAGTGTGTCTTGCTCACATTCGTGTCCCCAGTGTCAGCACTTAAAATGGGTTCAACAGATAAATGTTGAATGAAATTCAGAAATGATGTGCAATAGTAACAGCTAACATTTAGGAATCAACTTATTACTTACATGACACCTTTGCATATTGAGTGAAATTAAGTTGTTTGGTTTAACAAATGTGTGGCTTTCGGGTAGAGGACAAGAACATAGCAAAAGGAAGCATTCTTTATGAGTCCTTCACGCAAGAGGATGGGCAGACACATCCCTCCAGAGGCAGGGACCCAGAGAAACGCCCGGCCAGGCAGAAGAGCTCCAGGATGAGGCCCCGATCCTGGAAAAGTGCGTTTGAAGGAGGCTTAAGGCATATCAGACAGCCTGGCCAACATGGTAAAACCGGCCTCTACTAAAAATACAAAAAAAATTAGCCAGGCATGGTGGCATGGTAGTCCCAGCTACTTGGGAGGCTGAGGCAGGAGAATCACTTGAGCCCAGAAGGCGGAGGTTGCAGTGAGCCGAGATCCTGCCACTGCACTCCAGCCTGAGAGACAGAGTGAAGAAAAAAAAAAAACAAAAAAAAGGTATTATTAGAGAGGCTTTATCTCCTACGTGTTCAAAAGCAACCATGCTCCTCCCAGTATCTCACTAAGACTTGGACTGACTGTGTTCCTGTTGCTCTTCACAGAAGCTCCATGAAAGCGAGCTTCGCCTTTGTTCATGCAGCGAGCTGCTCAACACAGGACCTGGAAGCCCCCAAGGCTTTATCAACGGATTTCTCCCCAAAACTTCGTTTCCTTCCGCGACGCCCTACAAGAACCCTGGACTCCTGAGTCCCTGGCTCAGCGCCTGCTACCCCGATGCTGTCAATCAGATCTTGCTAATCTGAGCGGCCGTGGCTCGGACCCGACTCCGCGTCCACTGACAGGTCGGCGCTATGGGTCTCCGGATTCCCAGTCCAAATCCGACGGCTTGAGGTCCCCGCGTCCCCGGGACCTGCGGAGCCCGAGCACCGGGAGCGCCAGAGAACTACATTTCCCACAGTGCTCTTGGGAAGCCGGGGCCGCCGAGACCCACGGCCCGGCGGGCGAGCTCGCGCGGAGACTCCTGGGAGTTGTAGTCCGGTCCGCCGGCGCCGGCACTGGTGCTGCTGCGGGCACGGCGCCGGCCTTTGTCTGCGGGCACGCGCCGCTGCGGTGAGTGAGGCCCCCGGCCGGGTCAAAGCGCCGGGGCAAGGCGGGGCTGCGCTATCAGGCCGCTGTCCCGGGCCCTCCGTGTGGCCGCATTATGACAGCGGCCGCCACGGAAATGAGCAGGCCCGGCCGGCCCGGCCCCCAAGGGAGGCCAGCCGCGAGCGGAGAGGTCGGCGGTCCGCAGAGCAGGGTCCCGTGGACCGGAGAGCGGGGTGCCGAGGTTCAGGACGCTGGGCGGGCCCGGGGCCCGGGGCCCGAGGCGGGAGGGCAGCGTCTGCGGAGAGGAGCAGGGCCCATGGGGTCGGGGCGTGGGAGGGGGAGGCCGCGGTGGGCTCCCCGGGCCTCCGTGCGGGCTTCAGCGAGGGCGGGAAGCCGGCGCCGGCCTTTCGGGGATGCGAGGAGAGGCAGCCCCTCCAAGGGAGAATAGGAAGCCAGGCAGTGTGTGGGAAACCACGCTACCCACAAGCTCCTACACCTGAAACGCCCCAGGACATTCTCCAGACCGCCAAGTGTACCCCTCCTCTCATCCGCCCTCCAGAGGACGCTGGATTTTAGGTCTTAAGCCTGGTGGTCTCGTCAGATACCCCTCCTGTTTGGTTCTTTCCCTCTCACTGTCCTACTGATAGGAGAGTGTTAGGAACCTGTTTGGTAAGTGGGGAAACTTGCCGAAGGTCATAGACCCTGGGGGAGCCAGGGCAAGAAGCCAAGACTCTCACGGACTACTACTAAGCTTTTTCCAAAGGATATAATAGCCTTTCTAATAGGAAAATCAATGTTTTTAATTATAAAGCCACTTTTACAAAATCTTAGGAAAACTACTTCCTCAGACCTGTGATCTAGGGAGAAAAATGTGACAATTTCCCCCTTACTAATCACGGAGGTCCCTGATAGGCAGCGGAGTTGTAACTTGAAGACGTCACAGCAGGTGGAAAGGCAGAGCTGTGAATTCTATCCTAATTTCCAGAATCCCCAGCGACAGAGTCCAACCCCAGGCAGCAGGAGTCATGTACTCCAGGGACTTTTAATGTGTGCAGTTGTTGAGCAAGAATACCTTGAACTTCCAAATGATGTGCTGGCATGCTGGTAGGGAATTCCTTTGTAGGTTGTGTTCTAAGTTGGAAGTGAGTCCTCCAAATAAAAATTTAAATGCCTCTCTTGGTCATCACAGCATTTAGCAGAACGTGCAGCTGTCAAGAAGAACCAGATGCTTAGGTTGACAAAACAAATAATGGTAGCATCATATTATTATTTCATTAAATCAGAAGGCCAGCATTTTGATAGGACATATTAGAGGGAAACAAGGAGTATGCATTGAACCACTGCGTTTCTTAAAAGTGTAAGAATTCAGTAATTAGGATCCTGAAGTAAGAAAAAATATTTTTTAAAAAAATAGATCATGTGGGCCAGGTGTAGTGGCTCATGCCTACAATCTCAGCATTTTGGGAGGCCAAGGCAGGAGGATCACTTCAGGCCAAGAGTTGGAGACCAGCCTGGGCAGGATAATGAGACCCGATCTCTACAAAAAAAAAATTTTTAATAATTTTTAAAAATTAGCTAGGCTTGGTGGTGCTTACCTGTAGTCCTAGCTATTTGGGAGGCTGAAGTGGGAGGATCCATTGAGTCCAGGAGTTCAAAGCCACAGCAAGCTATGACTGAGCCACTGTACTCCAGCCTGGGCAACAGAGCAAAACCTTGACTCAGAAAACTTTAAAAAATAATAATAATAAAAGATAATTTAGAACACATACAAGAGGATTCCTAGGATCTGGAAGAGTAATTCAGTCTAGTCAAACTCTCTTCCTTTCTGTTCAATTTTATAAGCATTCTGACCAGGTCTTTAGTGATCAGGAAATAGACAACTGTTTAATGTAAGAGCATACACTTTGGATCCAGAAAGTCTTGGATTTGAACCTTTGCTCCACCTTGATTCCTTATTTTCTGTGGGTTTTTGGGCAAGTTACTTAACCTAGTTGGAGTGCCTCGGGCTTGGTTTTGGAGTCCAGAGTAGGTCTTTCTTTTCCAAGAATTGACAAGTGTTTACACTTGGTCAGAACTGGTATTCTTATATCTTCAAGAGCAAGAGAAAGGTGAGTCTGGGTCTGGAGCCTCCTAAGAATTGTTCAGTGATAACATATGGACTCTCTTGGTAAGTCTTTGTAACTACAGAGAACTGGAGAGCTGCTTGGTTCCAACCAATCGTGAAGGCTGAAATGTTTTTTTAGATTCTGAATTCCTCTGGGGCTTGGAGGGAAGAAAGTAGTAGGTGGTTAGGTGGGGAACCAAAATGGAAGATCCCAATCACATGCCAAGACCAAAGTGTAAACAGGAGTGACTGTTAACTTGGGATTGGCAGGAAGAGATATATGTTTATGTGTTCTCTGCCTTCCCACATCCTGCTTCCTCCTAGACTCATTTGTGTGTGGTCCTGGTACCTCTGGGCCCATTTTGCAGTGACATTATAGTAACTAACATTATGTCAAGCAATCTAGGTTTCTTACATTCACTTATGCCTCCACAACTGTTGACTTTTTCCTTCTCACATATCAATTATTCTGCCCTTTCCTGTTTGTTTCTGTTTGTTTGTTTTTATCCCTCAGGTGCTCAGGAACAGCCCATGGAAGAATCATATGAAGAGGTGGTGACTGAGGTCGTAAGCAGGAGTGGACATGTTTGGATTTCCAACAGCTACCCTGCTGGACTGTCATGGAAGATATGCCCAGAATGTAGCATTCTTCAGTGAGTGAGTCAGTTGATGTCTGGATGTGCTCAGCTCACAGATATTCAGTGTCCCTGTCCTCAGCACTGGTCAGCAGTCTGAGGAAGCAGAGGAGACCTTGCTTTGGTAGAGCTCGCTGTTCCTAGGGTTACAAGAAAAGCCTGTGAGCTGGAGTTAGAAGTAATGGTAGAAACAGAGCAAGAGAACCATCGTGATATAGAGGTAGCGTTGAAGTAGTCTCTGAGAATCAATGAGCAGCTTAAATCTCAGCATTGTCTCTGAATAAGGCAAGAGAACAAGGAGAAAATTACCCTGGGGTGACACCAAGAAAACTGTTAATGGTGATGAATGGACCCATATATAAAGTGCACCAGGAGGCTCAGATGCAGGGCAATATTAGGAAAAAATAAAGTCAATACCTGCATAGAGAATAACTTCCAAACCAAAATTGATTTCAGTTTTGCCATAGCTTAGTAGGCTGAAAATAGCAAGGATTTTAATGGGAAAAATTCCTTGGATCAGATTCTATAATTGCCATGGCTAGATCTGCAGTATCAGACAGGTTATTTAACTTCCTTAAGCTCCAGGTTCATCTGTAAAATGGGGCAGTAAGTTCTATCTTGTAGGGTTGCAGGGATTAGCAATGACAGATGTAAAGTACCCAGGATTGTGCCACATATTTTCTGAGGTCACGGTGCTTATTCCATTGTAAAAGCAGACTGGACAGAGGTGGATTTCTGAAGAAGCAAATGCAGCTTAAGTTTTAGGACCGCTTACTTGCATTGGTCTCTCCAAGACCCTGGACTTAATTTTATACATTTTCTTAAAAGGGTGCCTCTAAAATGGGGAAGTTTTAGGCCTTATACAGCCTGGATCCACACCTGTTTTGGAGTCAGACAAAAGTTGGGTATGGGGCTCTATGTGATTCTGTATAGTTTTCTAAATTTTCTGAGCCGGTTTTCTGACCTATAAAATAGAGAAAACCATGTCTGTCTTACAAGGTTATTTGTTGGCCTAAATTAAATTTAGAGGCAGTACAGTACTATGGAGAATGCCTATTTGAGTCAGCTCTAACTTACCTAGTTCTGTGACCTTTGACAGTCTCCCTTTGCTCCCATTATCTGTATCAATCTCATGGTATTGTTTTCAGGATTGCATTGTCTATGCACAGAATAAGGCCTGGCACATCATAAGCACTCAAAGAATTATGTTTCTTTTTCCCTATTCTAAATCAGCATATTGGTGCTTCTTACATGACTTCCCTCTCATTTTATCAGATGTGATGACTGAAGCCCACCACAAGTATGACCACTCTGAGGCTACAGGATCCTCAAGCTGGGATATCCAAAATTCTTTCAGAAGAGAGAAGCTGGAACAAAAATCCCCAGATTCGAAGACCCTACAGGAAGATTCACCTGGAGTGAGACAAAGGGTCTATGAGTGCCAGGAGTGTGGAAAATCCTTCCGGCAAAAAGGTAGTCTAACGTTACATGAGAGAATCCACACTGGTCAAAAGCCTTTTGAGTGCACCCACTGTGGAAAAAGCTTCAGGGCCAAAGGCAATCTTGTTACACATCAGCGGATACACACGGGAGAGAAGCCTTATCAGTGCAAGGAGTGTGGGAAAAGCTTCAGTCAACGAGGTAGTCTCGCTGTCCACGAGAGACTCCACACTGGACAGAAACCCTACGAGTGTGCTATTTGTCAGAGAAGCTTCAGGAATCAGAGTAACCTTGCTGTTCACAGGAGAGTTCACAGTGGTGAGAAGCCCTATAGATGTGATCAGTGTGGAAAAGCCTTCAGTCAGAAAGGAAGCTTAATTGTTCACATCAGAGTCCACACGGGCCTGAAGCCCTATGCCTGTACCCAGTGCAGGAAGAGTTTCCACACTAGGGGGAATTGTATTCTGCATGGCAAAATCCACACAGGAGAGACACCCTATCTGTGTGGCCAGTGTGGAAAAAGCTTCACCCAGAGAGGGAGCCTGGCTGTGCACCAGCGAAGCTGCTCACAGAGGCTCACCCTTTGACCACTCTCTTGAACAGAAGTTCTCTTTACAAATTAAGAGTACAAAATTCTCTGAGATGAAGCAACCTATCCAGTTCTATGGAATGAATGGAGAATCTTTCAGAAAGACCATCATCGGGTAGGGCAAACTGACTTTTCTCCTTTCCCCTAAAAGAGTATGAGAAATAAATGTCTTCTTTATTATCATTATCATGTATGTTTTATAATTTCTGTCACTTTATTTTGACCTGATTTTTCAAGGTACCCCCATTAATCCGGTGCCACACTAGAGATTGCTCTGTGTATACACAATACAGATTTTAAATTTGTAGTTGAAACCATCAGGCTTTTTTAAATGTAAAAAATCAGCCCCTCATCAATCGCAAGTTCTTTTTCTTCCCTACATATTCAAATTAATCTTGTTTTGCCTTCAAAACCACTGGGCAAAATCCATGGGGCAAATCTAGTTAACCTTTATAATCTTCTTGTTGAACATTTCATTACCTGGATGATACCCCTAATAACCTATTGTGACTAATCACTCATGTCTGTAGCAAAGGGCCTACCCTTTTGTTACAAAAGAAAATTTCTTTCCAAGCCTGCAGAGCTTTAGTTTGTGCATTTAGACATACTTCAGTCCTCCACTCCTAACTAGGATAGAGATAATTCACCTATAACCAAAGAGCAAACAACTACTGTCTGTGCAATTTTTTAAAATCTTTAACCCATTTCTCCCCATCTATTAAAGGGACTCCTACATTCTCAGAGACCTTCACTCCCTCTTTGGTAACAGTAGTAATATCTTAGGATTGGGTTATCTAGAAAGGATGTAAGTGTTCTTATTACTGAACCCAGACTTGTAGTTTGTGGTCAATAATGAACTTCCACTTTGCAACAATACTATCCTCTTCCTCCTGCACACACACAAAGAAATTTGGAATTCTAACCCATCCTTTTTTCTGACCTCCAGGGGATGAGATTTGAAGAAGGCTGCAGAAGAAAAATTGGTTCTGAGGGGAAATTTTCATTTCCATTTTTTAAAATCTTAGCCATCTCTATAATTTTTCATGCTGAGCATTTATGTAAGTGAAATAAATGATGGATGATAGAGATTTTGGTTTTCTTGGTAAGACACCATTCCATACTTTCTAGTGGATCCTATAAACCAGTGGTCCCCAAGCTTTTTGGTACCAGGGACCAGTTTCATAAAAGACAATTTTCCTACAGATGGAGGGGGAAGGTGGGATGGTTTTGGGATGATCCAAGCACATTACATTTATTGTGCACTTTATTATTATTACATTATAGTATATAATGAAATAATTATAAGGTACTCACCATAAGGTAGAATCAGTGGGAGTCCTGAGCTTGTTTTCCTGCTACTAGACAGTCCCATCTGGGGGTGATGGGAGACAGCGACAGATCATAAGGCATTAGATTCTCATAAGGAGTGCACAACCTAGAATCCCTTGCATGCACAGTTCACAATGGGGTTCACACTTTTATGAGAATCTAATGCTGCCACTATCTGACAGGAGGCAGAGCTCAGGTGGTAATGTGAGTGGTGGGCAGTGACTGTAAATACAGATGAAACTTCACTTGCTCTCCCACCACTCACCTCCTGCTGTGTGCCCCAGTTCGTAACAGGCCACAGACTGGTACTGATCCATGGCCCCAGGGTTGGGAACTCCCTGCTATAAATTATTGCCTCCTTAATCCCAAAAAGCTTGTAATAGTAAATCCTTACCATGTGGAGAGGTAAATTTCAAAGGTCTTTGAGCATTGAAATAATTTAGAAACACTGGATTTTAATATGAAAGTATTATTCCAAAGATACCATGATAACATTTGAAGATATATACAAGAATGTTCATATCATCTTCATTTATAAAAGCTACACACTAGAAATAAATGTCCAACAATGGGTGAGGGATAAACTGTAGTATATGCATACAGTGAAATACAACTCAGCAATAAAAAAGAACATACAAGTGATACATCAATATGGATGAATCTGAAAGTTTTATGTTGAGTTAAAGAAGTCAAATACACAAATAGTATAATTCCACTTACGTGCCTCACAGAACAGGAAAAACTATGTGTGAGGATTGACCTGAAAGGCACACAAGGGAAGTTTACAGAGTGAAAACAATGTTCTCTACCTGACATCAGGCAGTAGATGCACGGGTCTAAACAATTACCAAAATTCATTGAACTCAATGCTTAAGATCTGCGCATTTTATTATATGTAAGATATACTTCAGTAACCATGAAGCAGTATATTGCCTACAAGCTCTTTGACACTCATCCCATGAAGATATGTAGGCTATGTCACCACCGCTTGAATCTGGACAGCCTTGTGACTGCTTCAAACAATAGAACACAACAGAAGTGATACTACACCAAGTATAGTTCTGAAAAGCCCTTAAAAGGTATGAAAAATTTCTGCCTGGTTCTCTTGAGAGACACTCTCAGGTGAAATCAGCCACCATGTAAAAAGTCCAGTTATCCTGAAATCACTATAATGGACAAGCTGCATATAAATGCTCCAGCCAACAGTTTCAGCTGAGCTCCCAACAGCCTGCCAGCCATGTGTGAGGGTCATTGTAGGTTTCTGGCCCAGTAGAATGCAGCCCCAGCTGACATCTGGCCAAAACTGCATGAAAGACTCCAAAGTGAGACTGCCTCACCTAATTCCTGACAAACAAAATCATGAGAAAAATGAAACATTATGGTTGGATACCACTAAATTTTCAGGTAATTTGTTATGCAGCAATAACAGAATAACTTAAGTACTTTTTAAGGATAAGCCACTGTAAAATTTATATATAGGAAAAATCGGAGGCTAGGAGTGGTGGCTCATGCCTGCAATCCCAGCACTTTGGGAGGCCAAGGTAGGCGGATCACCTGACGTTGGGAGTTCAAGACCAGCCTGACCAACATGGAGAAACCCTGTCTCTATTAAAAATACAAAATTAGCTGGGCATGGTGGCGCATGCCTGTAATCCCAGCTACTTGGGAGGCTGAGGCAGGAGAGTCAACTCGAACCCGGGAGGCAGAGGTTGCAGTGAACTGAGATTGTGCCACTGCACTCCAGCCTGGGCAACAAGAACAAAAACTCTGTCTCAAAAAAAAAAAAAAAAGAAAAATCTGGGGAAGCAACTTGATATTACCTCAGTGGCTAAATCAAAACAGGAAATTATGATTTATGATTCACCAGAAAGCTTAAGGTTTAAAATAAACATTCTCTTTGACAAAATAAGAGGCATGGTATAGATAGTTAACTGATATCTAATCCAAGTTATAAAATGAAGAAGTAGATGCTGGACTCCAGCAGTACTGCATTATAAGAAATGTAAAAATATATGCCTATATGTATACTTATACTTTCAGAATCTCAAAAATATATATGTGTATATATAGATAAATATAAAGAAAGAGCTATATAGATACATAAAATCTTAAAAGCATAGTTCTGCAAAAAGGAATGAGTAAATAATAAAGAGTAAAGAGGTCAGAAAATATATCATTGGCCACTGGTGATCAACTAAACCTTTAGCCCCTCTCCCCTCCCTGTGGTAGGGGGGTGCTGAAAGTTCCAGTCCCCTAATCCTGCTTTGGTCTTTATGGTGACCAGCCCCATCCTGAAGCTACCTTAGGACCCCTGGCCATAGTCATCTTATTAGCATAAAAAACGCACTCTTATCACGAGATTCCAAGAGAGAAGCTGTTATGTCAGGAAATGGAGATAAAAACCAAATATATGGGCCAGGGTGCGGTGGCTTATGTCTATAATCCCAGCACTTTGGGAGGCTGCTGTGGGCGGATCACTTGAGTTCAGGAGTTCGAGGCCAGCCTAGCCAACATGGTGAAATTCCATCTCTACTAAAAATACAAAAATTAGACAGAAGTGCTGGCGGACGCCTGTAATCCCAGCTACTTGGGACTCTGAGATAGGAGAACCACTTGAATCCGGGAGACGGAGACTGCAGTGAGCCAAGATTGTGCCACTGTACTCCAGCCTAGGTGACAGAGTGAGACTCTGTCTCAAAAAGAATAAATACATAAAAATAAAATTAAAATATACATATATAATGTGATATCATAAGCCCCAAATACATAAAGCAAAAATTGAGAGAACAAAGGAAATATAGACACCACCAAAATCCCATAGTTAGAGATGTTGACACCCTTCTCTCAATAGCTGGTAAAGTTAGGGGGGAAAACAACAGTAAGGATATGGAAGTTTTGAATAGCACTATCAACCAACTTGATGCCATTGGTATTCGTGGGTACTACATGCATCAAAAGCAGCATACACATTCCTCTGAAGTGCACATGAAACCTCCACCACAATAGACCATATGCTGGGCCACAAGTCTCAATAAATTTAAAACACTTGAATTATACAGAGTATATTCTTTGGCCACTACGTCGTTAAATTAGTAATCAATAATAATAAAATATCTAGAAAATCCTCACAATTGTTTGGAAATTAAACTGTACACTTCTAAATCACTTATAGTTCAAAGAATAAATCACAAAGAAAATTGAGGAAAATATTTTGAACTGAATGATAATATGTGTCAAAATATGAGGGCTGCAGTTAAAGCAGCTCTTTAGGGGAATTGTGTAGCTTTAAAATGCCTGGATTCGAAAAGAAAAAAACATAAAATCACTGATCTGTTACCTACTTGAGAAGCTAGAAAAAGAGTTAATCAAAACCGAAGAAAGAAGATATTGTTCATAATAGAGTAGATCAATGAAACTGAATATCAGCAAAGCAGAAGTAAGCTCTTTGAAAGGGTTAATAAAACTGATAAACTCATAGCAAGGCTAATCAAAAAAAAAAAAAAAAGAAACACAAACTACAAATATCAGGAATAAAAGAAAGGACATCACAACAAATTACAAAGATATTAAAGGAAAAATGAAAGCATACTATGAACAGTGTTATGTCGAAAAGTTCAACAACAAAAATGAAGTGTACAAAGTCTTTAAAAGACACAACTTGCCAAAATGACAGAAGAAGAAACAGAAAATCAACTGGGTGCAGTGGCTCACACCTGTAATCCTAGCACTTTGAGAGACCAAGACAGGAAGATTTCTTGAATTTCTTGATGCCAGGCATTTGAAATCACCCTGGGCAACATAGTGAGACCCTGTCTCCACCAAAACAAAAAAAAAAGAAAAGAAATAGAAAATCCAAGTATCCCTATATCTAATAAAGAAATTCAAATACCTTCACACAAAGAAAACTCCAGGCCAAAATCGCTTTACTGATAAAACATAAAACATAAAAAAGTATTCCTACACATTTTTTCAGAAAATAAAAGAGAATATGCCCTAAGTCATTGTATAAAATCAGTATTACTTTGACCCTAGAACCAAAGATGTCATAAGAAAAGAAAATTATACATCAGCATCCCTCATGAACATAGACACAAAAATACTTAATATTTTAGCAAATCTAATCAAACAATATATAAAATACATAATACATCCTGATAAAGTGTAGTTTGTAAAATTAATGTGCCTTGCAAGTCTAAAATTTTTCCCCATCACAGCACCATATTATACGTCCAAGTAAAGACCCAAATCTGTTTCATCTACCTAGAATTTCGATAATTAAGAAAATATATATATGTAGGGGTGTGTGTGTGTGTGTTTGTGTCTGTACAACTGATTTTCATTATTCATAGATTCTATACTTACAAATATACCTACTTGCTAAGTTTTATTTGTAACCCCCAAATCAATACTCACTGTGCTTTTGTGGTCAGTCACTCACAGACATGCAGAGGACAGTGAGAAATTTGAGTCATGCAACATGCACATTCCCAGCTAAAGTCAAACAATTATTGTCTTCTTGTTTCCTTTCTTATATTATAAACAAGTGGCCTTTTCACAATATATTGAGTGCTACGTTTTTCATAGGTTTGTGCTTTTTGTTGATGATTTTTCTGTTTAAAATGACTTCAAATTTAGTGCTGAAGTGCTCTCTGTTTTTCCTAAGCTGTGAGGTACCTTGTGGAGGGAGAAAACACATGTGTTACATAAGCTTTGCTCAGGGATGAGTTATACTCCTCTTGGCAATGAGTTTAAAGTAAATGAATCAACAATATATATTAAATTAGGTTTCTTTAAACAGAAACATACATAAAACAAGGTTATATTTTGATCAGCTTATTAAAATGTTGTGACTAGAAGCTTGTAGGAACCTAACCCTGTATTTCTCCTAGGAACAATGGTTCCATATTTGCTAATCAATATTCACAGAGACTTTACAGAACATAACTACTGTGAATAATGAGAATCAACTATATATGTGTATATAATACATACATCTGTATATATATTATATAGGTATATATAATACATATATCTATATAAATGTGCATATATTTGTATAATATGTATAACACATAAAATATATTTAAAACAAATCATTAAATATCAAAATGTTAAGTTAAAATTTTAGGCTAAAGTTCCTAGTGTATGGGTACATTAAGACTGAATAAACATATTCCACTGAAGTGCAGAATTTTGCTCTGTTAAAATGAGAATCTAGCTTCCCACTGACTTTCATTGTAAAATATCAATGTGTCTGTAAGGTGGGACTGACTCCATACAATAAAAATCATACACCAGAAAACCAGAAATATTTGACATTAGTATGTAGAAAAATGATTTTTAAATGACAGCTAACATTTTTGAAATGCTTAGGCTTTGCTAGATGCTGAGCTAAGCTTTATATCCTTGGCTCTCACAGCAAACTTGAATAAGTGCTAACTATAATTCAGAAAACTAAAGTCTAGAGGGGTTAAAAAAAACTTTTACAAGGTCATGCAGGTGGTGAATAAAAAAGAATCAAATGGAAATTTTAGAACTGGAAAATAAATGTAAAAATCACTAGATGGCTCAGTAGCAGCATGAATATGGTGGAGCAAGGAATCAATACATTTGAAAATAGAATAATAGAAATTACCCAATCTGAATGACAGAGAGAAAATAGACTAAAAAGAAATTAACAGATTATCAGGGACCTGGGAAACAATAACAAAAGAGATAACATTGGTGTCACTGCTGTTTTAGAAGAGAAAAGAAAGTAAGGCCGAGAATGTACTTGAAAAAAATAATGGCTGAAAATTACCCAAATTTGGTGAAAGCCACAAACTTTCAGATTCAAGAAGCAGAGCAAACATGATAAACACAAAGAAACACACAGCAAGACACATCATAATTAAACCTCGTTAAATCAAACATGATGAAAAAATCTTGAAAGCAGCTAGAGAGAAACAAAACATAATCTATAGTGAATGAATGATTTGAGTAACAATGGACATGTCACTAGAAATTATGGAGGCCAGAAGGAATTCACACACATTTTTCAGAGAAAAGAACTCTCAACCCAAAATTTTATATCAGTGAAAACATAATCATTCAAGAACGAAGGGGAAGGAGGAACTCCTCCCTAACTCATTCTATGAGGCCAGCATCATCTTGATACCAAAACCTGGCAGAGACACAACAAAAAAAGAAAACATCAAGCCAACATCCTTGATGAACATCAATGCAAAAATACTCAACAAAATAGGCTTTATCTCTGGGATGCAAGCTTGGTTGGTCCAATATATGCAAATCAATAAATGTGATTCATCACATCAACAGAACTAAAGACAAAAACCACATGATCATCTCAATAGATGCAGACAAGGCTTTTGATAAAATTCAACATCCCTTCATGTTAAAAATTCTCAATAACCTAGGTATGGAAGGAACATACCTCAAAATAATAAGAGCCATCTATGACAAGCCCACAGCCTGAATGGGGAAAAGCTGGAAGCATTCCCCTTGAAAACTGGCACAAGACAAGGATGCCGTCTCTCACCACTTCTATTCAACGTAATATTGAAAGTCCTGGCCAGAGCAATCAGGCAAGAGAAAGAAATAAAAGGCATCCAAATAGGAAGAGAGGAAGTCAAGCTCTCCCTGTTTGCTGATGATATGAACCTATATCTAGAAAACTCCATAGTCTCAGCCTAAAAGCTCCTTAAGCTGATAAACAACTTCAGCAAAGTCTCAGGATACAATATGCAAAAATCGCAAACATTCCTTTACACCAACAACAGTCAAGCTGAGGGCCAAATCAGGAATGCAGTCCCATTCACAACTGCCAAAAAATAAAATAAAATACCTAGGAATACAGCTAACCAGGGAGGTAAAAGATTTTTCTCTACAAGAAGAGCTATAAAACACTGTTCAAAGAAATCAGAGATGACACAAACAAATGGAAAAATACTCCATGCTCATGAGTAGGAAGACTCAATATCGTTAAAATGGCCATATTGCCCAAAGCAATTTACAGATTCAATGCTATTCCTATTAAACTACGATTGACATTCTTCACAGAACTAGAAAAAACTATTTTAAAATTCATATGGAACCAAAAAGGAGCCTGAATAGCCAAGGCAATCCTAAGCAAAAATAACAAAGCTGGAGGCATCACGCTACCTAACTTCAAACTGTACTACAGGGCTACAGTAACAAAAACAGCATGGTACTGGTACAAAAACAGACAGACCAATAGAACAGAATAAAGAAGCCAGAAATAAGGCCACCCACCTACAACTATCTAATCTCCAACAACCCTGATGAAAACAAGCAATGAGGAAAGAATTCTCTATCCAATAAATGGTGCTGGGATAACTGGCTAGCCATATGCAGAAGATTGAATCTGAACCCCTTCCTTACACTATATACAAAAATTAATTCAAGATGGATTAAAGACTTAAATATAAAACCCAAAACTATAATAACCCTGGAAGACAAACTAGGCAATACCATTCTGGACATAGAAATGAGCAAAGATTTCATGATAAAGACACCAAAAGCAATTGCAGAAAAAGCAAAAATTGGCAATTGGCATCTAATTAAACTACAGAGCTCCTGTACAGCAAAGGAAACTATCAATAGAATGAATAGACAGCCTACAGAATGGGAGAAAATTTTTGTAAACTATGCATCTGACAAAAGTCTAATATCCAGCATCTATAAGGAACTTAAACAAATTTACAAGAGAAAAACAAACAACCCATTAAAAAGTGGGCAAACAGATGGGCACAGTGGCTCACATCTGCAATCCCAGCATTTTGGGAGGCTGAGGCAGACAGATCACTTGAGGTCAGGAGTTCAAGACTAGCCTGGCGGTCTCTCCTAAAAATACAAAAATTAGCTGGGCATGGTGGCATGCACCTGTAATCCCAGCTACTCAGGAGGCTGAGGCAGAAGAATTACTTGAACCTGGGAAGCAGAGGTTGTGGTGAGCCAACTTCATGCCACTGCACTGCTGGGGCAATAGAGCGAGGCTCTGTCTCAAAAAAAAAAAGAAAAAGAAAAAGTGGACAATGGACATGAACAGACACTTTTAAAAAGATGACATACATGGGGCCAACAATCACACTTTTTAAAAACTCAACATCACTGATCAGTAGAGAAATGCAAATCAAAACCACAATGAGATACCATCTCACGCCATTCAGAATGCTATTACTAAAAGCTATTAAAAAGTCAGAAAGTAACAGATGCTGGTGAAGGTGCAGAGAGAAAAAAGGAATGCTTTTATGCTGTTCTTGGGAGTGTAAATTATTTCAACCATTATGGAAGACAGTATGGTGATTCCTCAAAGACCCATAAACAGAAATACCACTTAACCCAGCAATCCCATTACTAGGTATACATCCAAAGGAATATAAGTCATTCCATTATAAAGACACATGCACACGTATGTTCACTGCAGCACTACTCACAATAGTAAAGACATAGACTCAACCTAAATGTTCATCAATGATAGACTGGATAAAGAAAATGTGGTATATATACACCATGGAATACTATGCAGCCATAAAAAAGAATGAGATCATGTGTTTTGCAGGAACATGGATGGAGCTGGAGGCCATTATCCTTAGCAAACTAATGCAGGAACAGAAAACCAAATGCTGCATGTTCTCACTTATAAGTGGGAGCTAAATGATGAGAACACAGGGACACATAGAGGGGAACAATGCACACTGGGGCCTACTGGAGATTGGGAAGAGGGAGAGGATCAGGAAAAATAGCTAATGGGTACTAGGCTTAATATTCGAGTGACGAAATAATCTGTACAACAAACCCCCATCACACTAGTTTACCTTTATAACAAACCTGCACATGTACCCCTGAACTTAAAAGTTAATTTAAGTATGAAAAGGAACGTGAAGGGGAAATCAATCATTTCTTTCAGATGAAAGAAAACCAAGAGAATTTTTCAACAGCAGACCTTCCCTAAAATAATGGCTAAAAAAGTTATTCAAGCAGAAAAAAATATTAAAACAAGGAAACTTGAAGCATGAGAAAGGAAAAAATAAAAACAGAAAGAGGCCAGGTCCTGTGGCTCATACCTATAATCCCACCACTTTGGGAGGCCAAGCTGGGTGGATCACCTGAGGTCAGGAGTTCGAGACCAGCCTGGCCAACATGGTGAAACCCCATCTCTACTAAAAATACAAAAATTAGCCAGGTGTGGTGGTGCATGCCTGTAATCCCAGCTACTCCGGAGGCTGAGGTAGGAGAATCACTTGAACCCAGGAGGCAGAGGCTGTAGTGAACTGAGATCATGCCACTGTACTCCAGCTTGAGCAACAGAGCAAGACTCTATCTCAAAAAAAAAAAAAAAAAAATCAGCCTGGCATGGTGGCGGATGCCTGTAATCCCAGCTACTCAGGAGGCTGAGGCAGGAGAACCACTTGAACTTGGAAGGCAGATGTTGCAGTGAGCCAAGATCACGCCACTGTACTCCAGCCTGGGCAACAGAGTGAGACTGACTCAAAAAAAAAAAAAAACAAACAAAACAAACAAACAAACAAAAAAACAGAAAGAGTAGAAATATGGGTAGATATAATAGATTATCCTTCTCTTAAGTTTTCTAAACTATGTTAGGCTTCTGAAGCAATAACTACAACACTGATGTGGTTCTCAATGTGTGCAGAGGAAACACTCAGAGCAATTTCACTATAAAAAGAGTGAGGAAGGGAGCTTGGAGGTACACATATGGTTTATTTCCTTAACAGGATCAAACCACACATAATGATCTACATCAGGCGGGTCTAGTCTTTTGGCTTCCCTGGGCCACATTGGAAGAGGTATTGTCTTGGGCCACACATAAAATACACTAACATTAACAACAGTTAAACAGCTTTAAAAAAAATCGCCAAAAAAAAATCTCATAATGTTTTAAGAAAGTTTACGAATTTGTGTTGGGCCACATTCAAAGCTGTCTGGGCCGTATGCGGTCGTGGGCCATGGGTTGGACAAGCTTGATCTACACGTTTACTTTTTTCCCTTAAAATATTCTGAGTTTCTACATTACTTCGTCTAGATCTGCCTAGATTGTTAATAGACAATTATGAGCTGTATGTCAGGAAATGAGGACAAAGACTAAATAAATATATATATTTAACAGTATCACGGGTTATAATTCATTTACAAGTTTCTCTGCTGATTTATTGGCTTATAAGTGTTTACTATCACAAACGATACCGCAGGGAACATCTTTATGCACATCTTTTCATGTAACTGTGAACAGTTAAACATAAAATACATTCCCAGAAGTAGAATTGCTAGATTAAGTTATATACACTTTAATGGCGGTTGTTGTTTTGAGACAGGGTCTTACTCTGTCGCCCAGGATGGAGTGCAGTGATGCGATCACAGCTCACTGCAGCCTCAACCTACCAGGCTCAAGCGATCCTCTCACCTCAGCCCTCCAAATAGCTGGGACCCCAGGCATGCACCACCGCACCCAGCTATTTTTGTATTTTTTGTAGAGACAGGGTCTCACTATGCTGCCCAAGCTGGTCTCAAACTCCTGGACTTAAGCCATCCTCCCACCTCGACCTCCCAAAGTGCTGGGATTACAGGTGTGTGCCACTGTGCCTGGCCCTTTAATTGTTTTATATTAAAATTTTTTCTATTTAAAAAATTATTTCCAGAGCTCCTTAGGCTTGAAAGTGTGGATTAAACATTAGCAGACATTTTTTAAACAAACTATCCAACCTCATAATCAAATTTTCCCAGGAAATAAAAGGTGGTGACAAGTAAAATCCAGAAGAGAACCACTGGATCTGCTCTTCCATGGGGGTGGAAATTTTAGCTTAAACCAGTCAGGGAGCACTGTTCCTGAGAGTTCTTAGGGGTTAGGGTAGCGAATAGAAGCAGAAAATTCAGAAAGGGAGAGAAATAAACACAAGGTGGGACAAAATTCAGAAGCAGCGGCAGCGACTGTTCAGCACTGTGAATATGACTTCCATCAACCCCAAAGAGGCTCTGAGACCAAATACAAACTGGTCCGATGCTTTTGCTAAAGTCCATAAATATCAACACGCAGCTTACTCCACTATTCCGTAATTTACGTATTGTGTTATGTTTGTGTATATAAAAATTAAATATATCATTAAATATAATGTTTAAAAGGTGACCTGTTAAAAGCAAGGATTATATAGTGTTTATCTTCGGGAGGGGTGCTCATAATTTTCTTTTTTTTTTTTTTTTTTACAGTCCAGAGGTCTTTTTTTTTTTTTTTTAACACTGATTATGCCATGAATCAATCCACAGGGAAGAGGTTCCAGCAGCTCAAGCTCCTTCCCATTTGTTCTCACACAGTGTGCTTCTCTGAGCAGAGCAGACTGGCGCTTCCGTTGAACCCAGGTACCTTTCTCTTTGGCTTCCTTCTTTTTCTGATCATTTTCCTTCACAGGTTTCAGGAAGCTAGCTCGGCTCTCAGAGTACTTAATGTGCTCAATACCCACATGAATACTCTTGGCAAGAATCTTGCCCTTAACTTGTGTGTTTACAACAATGCCGACGGCCTACTGGGTAACACTGTAGACTCTTCCAGTTCTGCCATGATAACACTTGTGGGGCATTCCTTTTGAAAAGTGCCCATTCCTTTAATGTCTACAATATCATCTTTCTTATAGATTCACATATACGTGACCAAAGGAACAACTCCATGCTTCCTAAAAGGCCTAGAGGACATCTCCCAGGAGCCTCTCCTCTTTCCCTTGGTGTTTGTCATTTTGTCGAATTACTGGAAGACGGTGGTTCTGATCAAAAGGGCCATAATAAATTTTTATTTTCTTGTGTCTGTGTTTTTCTACAATAAACATACATTATTTTTATAACCAAAAATGATCAACGTACGTAATTTTCTCTTTAATATACGTTATCTGATTTTCCCATTAAAGCTAAATATGCTCCTTATCACTTCCAAATAAAAAGTTATAAAAAAAGCCAATAATCTCCCTACTCCAAAAACCCAAGTGTTACATCACTCCAAATAACATCACTCCAAAGTTACACACACACACACACACACACACACAGAGTATATGGTTGTGTGTATTTCTATATACTATTTGATATATATACTTATGCAAACCATGGAATTTGAACATATTTTCTTATTTCATTCTTTTTAAACAAAAAAGGACCACTCTATACACATTGTTTGGCAGTTTAGTTTTTCTGTTTTCATTAATAAATGTATCTATCTTTACATTCTAGTAACATATTACTGCAAACTCAGCAGGTTGAACAACACAAATGTATTATCTCACAGTTTTGCGTAGTTCTGAAGTTCAGGAGGGACCAAGCTGGGAACTCTGCTCAGGGTCTCACCAGCCTGAAATCAGGGTGCCAGCCAAGCCATGTCCATCTAGTCTCAACTAGAGAAGATCCCTCCTTAGCCCATTCAGATGGGGGCGCGATGCATTTCCCGATGGCTGTAGTACTAAGGGTCCCAGTTTCTTACTATTAGCTGAAGTTTGCCCTGAGGTCCTTCAGGCCACTTAAACTTCTCTGCCACCACATGGCAGTTTACCTCTTTAAGTCCAACAGAAGAGAATTTATCTTCTTTTTTTTTTTTTTTTTTTTTTTTTTTTTGAGACGGAGTCTCGCTCTGTCGCCCAGCCCAGGCTGGAGTGCAATGGCGCGATCTCGGCTCACTGCAAGCTCCGCCTCCCGGGTTCACGCCATTCTCCTGCCTCAGCCTCCCGAGTAGCTGGGACTACAGGCGCCCACAACCGCGCCCGGCTAATTTTTTATATTTTTAGTAGAGACGGGGTTTCACCGTGGTCTCGATCTACTGACCTTGTGATCCGCCCGCCTCGGCCTCCCAAAGTGCTGGGATTACAGGCGTGAGCCACCGCGCCCGGCTGAGAATTTATCTTCTAAGTCTGCTAAGAGTCTGCTTATCTTTCAAGTTGGCTAAGTGTCTTCAGAGTCTCATATAACATAACAACCATAGGAGCGGTGTCCCATCACCTCTGCCATATTCCATCAGAGGCAAGTCTCGGGTTATTCTCACAAAGGGAGAGGTTATACAAGGGCGTGACTCACTGAGGGTAACCTTAGTGTGTTACTTTTCTAAGGATTCTATAATAAGGTACCGCAAACCAAGTGGCTTAAATAACATAAATTTATTATCTGGCAGTTCTGGAGGCTAGAAGTACAAAATCAAGGCTGTGCTCCCTCTGAAACTGTAGGGAGAGCCCCTCCTTGCCTGTCCCTAGCTCTGATGGTTTGCTGTCAACCCTTGGTGCTTCTTGGCTTGCAGCTGCAGGACTTCACTTTCCACTTGTGCCGTCATATGGCCTTCTCCCATGTGTCTGTGTTTCTGCATTTCTCCACCTCTTATATGGACACCAGTCACATTGGATTAAAGGCCCACCCTATGCCACTATGATGTCATCCTAACTAATTACATCTGCAAAGACCCTATGTCCAAACAGGACATGGTATGAGGTACTGGCAGTCAGGACTTCAGCATATCTTTTTGGAGGACAGAATTGAACCCATAACACTTGGCGAGTATCCTCCACGGTATCAAAAACATTCTTCTGCAGAAATACATACAAATCCAACCAAGTGGTTCCGAAGGACATCAGCATCACCTGGGAACTTATAGGAAATGCAAATCCTCAGGCCCTGTCCCAGACCTATTGACCCAGAAACTGCAGAGATTGGGGAGAAGGGAGGGACAGCACAATGTGTTTTAACGAGCCTACAGCTCATTCTTCTTACCAGCTTCACAGTTTGACTCTCAACCCTACCAGACTCTCTAAGCAGACCCAAAACTCCCTTCAAGGCAATAAAAAGAGCAGGAAGAAAATTCCAAGCAGCAGTTGGCCTGGATTATCCTACTCCTTAAACAGGGCGTTGAGACAGTACATGTCTGTCCTCCTTTTCCACGCCGAGTTCCTTATTGCTAGGGCTTCCATTCAAAAATCAATGCCACAGAAGACTAGAAAAGTCAACGAAGATGATTAAATACATGATTTCTTACCTAATTTTGACATCAAGTCACAGGAAGGAGCCCACATGAGTCAACCGTGCCAAAAAGGCCCCACACATGCAAACTCAAATGAATACCTTCATCTTCCCTTTTATCGTGGGCACAAGTCTCTCCCAAAGTCCCTTCCACACCATCCACCAAGTCCAGTTCACCAGCTCACCTGTAGCCCTGCCCTGATTCTGTTTACTTCACTTGCATTTGGGGTCATTATGATGTCACTGCCATAGGGTCAGGCACTTAGTGACAATAGAATGTATAATCCAGCCATGACCAAGACTTGTGTTTCTGCAGTACTGAATCCCATCTTACTCTTAGACGGCCTCATTCCTTTGATAAAAGAATGC
Organism: Macaca nemestrina; assembly: GCF_043159975.1. Lineage (NCBI taxonomy): Eukaryota > Metazoa > Chordata > Mammalia > Primates > Cercopithecidae > Macaca > Macaca nemestrina. The sequence goes on along the minus strand of NC_092133.1, from coordinate 89,822,825 downwards.
AAATCACTCCACAATTCTGCTTGCTTTCTAATTTCTATCTCTTCCCAGTAGTTCTGGCCAGCCTGCCTGGTTTTTCCTGATTTTACTGATTATACTCCTTTTATGTTTTCAGGCCACTAACCTCCCTAGCTTTGCCATAGTCCAAAATAGCGACTGTAATCAATACATCTCATTCAACACAAGCTACAGATGTACTGGAAAAACTTGTTTGACTATTGCCATAACCTTTCAGGAAGTTTCTTGGGGTTTTGCTTATACAAACATCTCATATAATCCTGACTATAGCCTGTTGTGACCCTGTCTCTGCTTGATTCAAGACAATACTCTCTCCCTTTCTCTTAACTCCAACGTTGAGTCTCTTGCCTTAAAGCTATTGTACACATTATTCCTCTTTGCAGCAGTTATCTATCACCTGGGTCGCTCCTTGAAGATTTTAGTTCCTGTATCACTATCACTCACTCCAGCTCTACTGTCATCCCACTTGGAGTGCTTATAAATGACTCATCACTTTTCCTCCTTACTTCCAATGAACTTCCTCTCTGTAAGACCAGAGCCACTCACCTCCATCCATGATCATATTCATAACATTTGCATTATCGATCCAACAATGGTCTCAACTTTAATCATCTCACTTTCTGATTATCAACTCCTGTCTTTGCATCTCACTTCCTCTAGTGAACTAAAGCCAATAAATTGTCAGCTGCATCAAATAATTCATGGATCCTGCTACTCTTTCATTACTGTGCATCCTTCCTTACCAGCTTTTATTATATGGTCCCTCTTTCAATCACCTACTTGCAAACACCCTCAACTCCCATACCTTGCTATCACTTTTAAAAACAGTTTTATCAAGGCATAATTCACACACAATAACACAATTCACATACAATAACACCCACTTATTTTAAGTGTACAATTCAATTATTTTTAGAAAATGTGCACAGCTGAGTAACTAACATCTCAATCTAATGTTAGAACATTTGCAATACACCATCAACAAACTTCATTTCCATTTGGAAACATCCCTCACTGCTACCCTCTGCTCCACGGGACCATAAATCTAATATCTGTTTTTATAGACTTGCCTTTTCTGGACATTTCATATAAATGGAATTATAGAATATATGGCTTCTTTTATCTGGTAGAATGTTTTTGAGGTCCATCCATATAGTAACCTGTATCACTACTTTATTCCTTTTATTGTTAATATTCCATTGTATGAACATAGCAGATATTGTTTGTCCAATCATAAGTTGATGGACATTTTGGTTGTTTCCAGTTTTTGGCTATTTCAAAAATTGACAGCCAGGTGCGGTGGGTCACACCTGTAATCCCAGGACTTTGGGACGCTGAGGTAGGTGGATCACCTGAGATCAGGAGTTTAAGACCAGTCTGGCCAACATGGTGATACCCTGTCTCAAAAAAAATACAAAAATTAGCCAGGCATGATAGTGCATGCCTGTAATCCCAGCTACTCAGGAGGCTGAGGCAGGAGAATTGCTTGAACCTGGGGGACAGAGGTTGCAGTGAGCCGAGATCGCACCATTGCACTCCAGCCTGAGTGACAGAGCTAGACTCCATCAGAAAAAAAAAAAAAGAAGGAAGGAAGGAAGGAAGGAAGGAAGGAAGGAAGGAAGGAAGGAAGGAAGGAAGGAAGGAAGGAAGGAAGGAAGGAAGGAAGGAAGGAAGGAAGGAAGGAAGGAAGGAAGGAAGGAAGGAAAGAAAGAAAGGAAAGAAAGAAAGAAGGAAAGAAAGAAAGAAAAGAAAGACAGACAGAAAAGATGCTATGAATATTTACATGTAAGTCTTTATGTGGATATATATTTTAATTTTCTTGGGTATATCTCAGAGTAGAATCACTGGGTCATATGGTAAAACTATGTTTAGCATTTTAAGGAACTGGAAAACTGTTGTCAAAATGGCATTTTTACAATTCCAACACCAATGTATGAGGACTCCAGTTTCTTCACATTCTCCCCTGCATTTGTCCATCTTGTGTTGCTATAAAGCAAGCTTGTCCAACCTGCAGCCCAACACAAATTCATAAACTTTCTTAAAACATTATAAGAATTTTGCAATTTTTTTTTTAGCTCATCAGCTATCATTAGTGTTAGTGTATTTTATATGGGGCCCAAGACAATTCTTCCAATATGGCCCAGGGAAGCCAAATGATTGGACACCCCTGCTAAAAAGGAATACCCAAGTCTGGGTAATCTACAAAGAACAGAAGTTTATTTGGCTCGTAACTCTGCAGGCTGTACAAGCATGCTGCCAGCGTCTGCTCAGCTTCTGGTGAGACCCTGAGAAGTTTACAATCATGGCAGAAGGCAAGGGGGAGCCAGCACATCACATGGTGAGAAAGAGAGTGGGGTGGCAGTGGGGGAGGTCCCAGACTCTTTTAAACAATTAGATCTCAAGGTAACTCATTACCATGGGGAGTGCAGCAAGCCATTCATGAGGGATCCACCCCCATGACCAAAATACCTCCCACCAGGCCCCACCTCCAACACTGGAGACCACATTTCAACATAATTGGAGGGGACAAATATCCAAATTATACCACCCCCCAACACTTGTTAGTGGCTTCTTATTACAGACAACATTCCCTGGGGCACAAAGTGTCGGTGGCATCTCATTGTGTTTTAATTTACATTTCTCTAATATCTAACGAGGTTTTCATGTGCTTATTGAGCTTTGTTTTGTTTTTGTTTTTGTTTTTTTTGAGACAGAGTCTCACTCTGTTGCCAGGCTGGAGTGCAGTGGTACTATCTCGGCTCACTGCAACCTCTGCCTCATGGGTTCAAGCGATTCTCCTGCCTCAGCGTCCTGAGTAGCTGGGATTACAGGTGCATGCCACCATGCCCGGCTGATTTTTGTATTTTTAGTAGAGACAGGGTTTCACCATGTTGTCCAGGCTGGTCTCGAACTCCTGACTTCGTGATCCACCCGCCTCGGCCTCCCAAAGTGCTGGGGTTACAGGCGTGAGCCACCACGCCCGGCCCTTTTTCTTTTTTTTTTTTTTTTTTTTTTTGAGATGGAGTCTCACTCTGTCACCAAGGCTGGAGTACAATGGTGCAATCTCGGCTCACTGCAACCTCCGCCTCCTGGGTTCAAGCAATTCTCCTGCATCAGCCTCCCAAGGAACTGGGATTACAGGCGCACACCTATTTCAAGTAAAACTATGATCAAAATAAATGTGCATGCCTTTTCTAGTAATCTGCCTTTTGTCAGTGATTTTCAGCAAACTTTCAGAGGGCAATGGGGAAGTTTTCCCTTCGCCTCTACATCCCAAACCAAATTTATAGTTATACCTCTTATATTTAAGTCAATGATCTTTCTTGATTTTTATGTATGATGAGAAATGACTAAACTTATATTTTGTACATGAGCATATCCAATTATTCCAGCACCATATGTTGAAAAAACTATCCTTTCCCCACGCTGAATTGCCTTGGCACATCTGTCAAAAATCCATTGATAGTGGACTCAGGTGATCCTCCCGTCTCAGCCTCCCAAGTAGCTAGGACTACAGAGGTCACCTGCACCCATGCGGTGGCTCACACCTATAATCCCAGCACTTTGAGAGGTTGAGGCAGGAGGATTGCTTGAGCCCAGGAGTTCGAGACGATGCCCAACTAATTTGAACTTTCATATACAGTCATGCACCATGACATTTCAGTCAATGACAGACTGCATATACAACAATGGTCCCATAAGATTATAATACTGAAAGGCCGGTATGGTGGCTCATGCCTGTAATCCCAGCACTTTGGGAGGCTGAGGAGGGCAGATCATGAGGTCAGGAGTTCAAGACCAGCTTGGCCAACATAGTGAAACCCCATCTCTACTAAAAATAAAAATAAAAAAACTATTAGCTGGGAATGGTGGCAGGCACCTGTAGTCCCAACTACTTGGGAGGCTGAGGCAAGAGAATCGCTTGAACCTGGGAGACAGAGGTTGCACTGAGCCGAGATCACGCCACTGCACTCCAGCCTGGGTGACAGAGTGAGACTCTATCTCCAAAAAAAAAAAAAAAAAAAAGATTACAGTACTGTATCTTTACTATACTTTTTCTATGTTTAGATACACAAACACTTACCACTGTGTTACAATTGCCTGCAGTATTCACTATATTCACTATAATAGCATGCTGTACAGGTCTGTAGCCTAGGAGTAATAGGCAACACCATATAGCCTAGGTGTGTAGTAGGCTATACCATTTTGGTTTGTGTAAGTACACTCGATGTTCACACCATGCCTAATAATGCATTTCTCAGAACCTCTCCCCATCATTAAGGGACACATGACTGTATTTTCTTTGGTTAAATGTCAATGCATATATTTTTTAAACAAATTTATTGAGATATATTTCACGTACCATATGATTCACCCATTTCAAGTGTACAAGGCTTTTTGTATATTCAGAAATGTAAATCACCACACCACATCACTACTTAGTCAATTTTAAAACATTTCATCACCCAAAAAAGAAACCCAGTACCCATACCCACTACCAATTACTCCCCATCCCCCCATCCTCCATCCCCCAATTCTTGGCAACCACCAGTCTACCTGCTGTCTCTACATATTGACCTCTTGGGGGTATTTCATATAAATGCAGTCATACAATATGCGGTCTTTTGTGACTGTTTTCTTTCATTTAGCATAATGTTTTCAAGGTAAACACATGTTGTAGCATGTATAAGCATTTTACTTGGTTTTATTGCTGAACAGTATTCCATTGTATGGATGGACCACATTTTATTACTCCATTCACCAATTAGTGGACATTTGGATTGTTTTTACTTTGCAGCTATTAGAATAATGCTTCTATGAACATCTGTGTACAAGTTTGGGGCAGAGGAAGTTTTCATTTCTCTTTGATAGATACGTCGGAGTGGAACTTCTGAGTCATGTGGTAACTGTACGTTACACCTTTTTAAACTACCAGGCTGTTCTCCAAACTGGAAGGACCATTTTACATTCTCACTAAATGTATGAGAGCTCCAATTCCTGTACATCCTCACCGACACTTGTATGATCGGTTTTTATGGTTACAGCATCCTAGTAGGTGTGAAGTACATCTCATTGTGCTTTTGATTGGCATTTCCCTGATAGCCACTGATGCTGAGCATCTTGTCATGTGCTTATTAGCAATTTGCATATCTTCTTTGGAGAAATGCTTGTTCAGATCTTTGGCTCATTGTTATGGGCTGAATTCATATAACAAAGTCATAATATCCAATATCACAGAATGTGACTGTATTTGGAGACAGGATCTTCAAAGAGATGGTTAATTAAAATGAGGTCATTCAGGTGGGTCCTAATCCAATGACTGGTGTCCATATAAGAAGAGGAGACAAGGACACAGACACGCTCAGAGGGAAGGCCATGTGAAGACACAGGGAGAAGATGCTATCCACAAACCAAGGAGAGGGGCCTCAGGAGAAACCAACCCTGCCAACAGGTAGATCTCATACTTGTACCTTCCAGAATTGTGAGAAAATACATTTTTGTTGTTTAAGCCAGTCTATGGCATGCTGTTACGGCAGCCCTAACCAACTAATACAACTACTCTTAAAATGTCTTCGGGGTGGGCTGGGCGTGGTGGCTCACACTTGTAATCCCAGCACTTTGGGAGGCCGAGGCAGGTGGATCACAAGGTTACAAGACCAGCCTGGCCAAGATGGCAAAACCCCGTCTCTACTAAAAATACAAAAATTAGCTGGGCATGGTGGCAGGCGCCTGTAATCCCAACTACTCAGGAGGCCGAGGCCGAGAACTGCTTGAACCCGGGAGGCAGAGGTTGCAGTGAGTCAAGATCGTCTTTGGGGGGTTTTCATTATTATTTTAAGACAGGGTCTGGCTCTGTCACCCAGGCTGGAGTACAGTGGTGAGAACATGGCTCACTGAAGCCTTGACCTCCTGGGCTCAAGCAATCCTCTCACCTCACCTTTCTAAGTAGCTGGGACTAAAGTCCCTGCCACCACACCCCAAATCTAGCTAAATTTTTTTTTCTTTTTTTTTTTTTTTTGAGACGGAGTCTCGCTGTGTCTCCCAGGCTGTAGTGCAGTGGCATGATCTCGGCTCACTGCAAGCTCCGCCTCCCGGGTTCACGCCATTCTCCCGCCTCAGCCTCCCACGTAGCTGAGACTACAGGCGCCCGCCACCACGCCCGGCTAGTTTTTTGTATTTTTAGTAGAGACGGGGTTTCACCATGTTAGCCAGGATAGTCTCGATCTCCTGACCTCGTGATCCACCCGCCTCGGCCTCCCAAAGTGCTGGGATTACAGGCTTGAGCCACCGCGCCCGGCCTTTTTCTTTATTTCTACTTATTTTTGTACAGATGGCAGGGGGATGTCTCATTATGTTGCCTAGTCTGGTCTCAAACTCCTGGACTTAAGCCATCCTCCCATCTAAGCCTCTCAAAGTGCTGGGGTTACAGTCATCAGCCACCACTCCCAGCAAAATGTCTTTTTATTACCGAGTTGTAAGAGTTCTTTATATATTCAAGATACAAGTCCCTTATCAGATAAATGATTTGCAAATATTTGCTGCCATTCTATGGGCCATCTTTTCACTTCCTTGATCATGCAAATCTTTTAACTATTTTTAAACTGTCTAGTTTAATAATAATAACAATAATTGCAGCCGGGCATGGTGGCTCACACCTGTAATCCCAGCACTTTGGGACACTGAGGCAGGTGTATCACCTGAGGTCAGGAGTTCAAGACCAGCCTGGTCAATAAGGCGAAAACCCGTCTTTACTAAAAATACGAAAATTAGCCGGGCATGGTGGCACACACCTGTAATCTCAGCTACTCAGGAGCCTGAGCCAAGAGAATTGCTTGAACCTGGAAGGCAGAAGTTGCAGTGAGCTGAGATTGCGCCACTTCACTCCAGCCTGGGGGACACAGCAAGACTCTGTCTCAAAAAAATAATAATAGTAATAATTGTGTTGTTAGAGTTCTTTATGTATTGTTGGATACAATCCTATATTAAATATATGATTTGTAAATATTTTCTCCCAGTCTGTGACTTTCTAAATGATGTCTTTTGAAATGCAAGTGATTTTAATTTGAATAAACTCTAATTTATCAGTTTCTTTTTTTCTTTATCACTTTTACTTTTGATGTCATATCTAAGAATTGATTGTCTAGTAGGGTCTCAGAAAATGACACCCAAAACTGAAGGCCACAGAAGCAGCTCTGACTTTCTCTTAACCTTTCTGCCTCTGGTCCCTCATTCTCCCCATAGGCTAGCCATAGAAATTAGAATCCCTCTTCCCCCACAGGTCTAGAAACCAGAACCCCTTTTCTCCAAAGCCAGCAATAAAACCTAAAAATATATCCCTCACTTTCCCATACCTTTCTGTGTAAAAACAGGCCATAAAAAAGTTATCTGTCGGCCGGGCGCGGTGGCTCAAGCCTGTAATCCCAGCACTTTGGGAGGCCGAGACGGGCGGATCACAAGGTCAGGAGATCGAGACCATCCTGGCTAACACAGTGAAACCCTGTCTCTACTAAAAATACAAAAAACTAGCCGGGCGAGGTGGCAGCGCCTGTAGTCCCTGCTACTCGGGAGGCTGAGGCAGGAGAATGGCGTAAACCCGGGAGGCGGAGCTTGCAGTGAGCTGAGATCTGGCCACTGCACTCCAGCTCGGGCGACAGAGCCAGACTCCGTCTCAAAAAAAAAAAAAAAAAAAAAGTTATCTGACCTACCTTATTTAACTGTATGTCCTAAGACCCCCATTCCAGAGAGGGTCCTGCCTCAGAGGCAGAAGGAAGGAACGCATGTTTAGAGAGGCCACGAACAATCTAGACAGACAGGCCCTGCTGGGTTTCCCCTTTCCCCACTCAGTCTGTCAGTATCGGATCACACCCTTCTCATCCCATCAGATTTCTACATGGCTGTACATATTCTGTTGAACCTGAGCAAAAAAATGGGCCCTATCCCCTGTATCTCTGAGTCTTCATTCTGAAGGCTCCTATTTCAAGTAAAACTACGATCAAATAAATGTGCATGCCTTTTCTGTTAATCTGCCTTTTGTCAGTGATGTTCAGCAAACTTTCAGAGGGCAATGGGGAAGTTTTCCCTTCGCCTCTACATCCCAAACCAAATATGTGTGTGTGTGTGTGTGTGTGTGTGTGTGTGTGTATGTGTGTATATATATATATATAGTATAACTTACCTCTTCTATTTAGGTCAATGATCTTTCTTGATTTTTATGTATGATGAGAAATGACTAAACATATTTTTTTGAGGATAAAACTTATCCTTATATATAGGATATATATAAACATATATAAGGATATATAAACATATATTATATATAGGATATTATATATAGGATATATATGTTTATATAGGATATACAAAGATATATCCTATAGAAACATATATATCTTATATATAAGGATATATAAACATATTTTATATATAGGATATATATGTTTATATATCCTTATATATATTAGGATATATATATAAACTTATATATATATATCCTAAACTTATATATTTTTACATGAGGATATCCAATTATTCCAGCACCATTTGTGGAAAAAACTATCCTTTCCCCACACTGAATTTGCCTTGGCACATCTGTCAAAAATCCATTGCTAACGGGCTCAGGTGATCCTCCCATCTCAGCCTCCCAAGTAGCTGGCACTACAGAGATCATTTGAGTCCATTTAAAAAAAAAAAATCCACTGATGATGGGCACGGTGGCCCACACCTGTAATCCCAGCACTTTGGGAGGCTGAGGCAGGAGGATTGCTTGAGCCCAGGAGTTTGAGATTAGCCTGATCAACATAGGGAGACCCCATCTCTACAAAATATTTTAAAATTCGCCGGTGATGTGTCACACATCTGTAGTCCCACCTACTCAGGAGGCTGAGGTGGGAGGATCACTTGAGCCTGGGAGGTCGAGGCTGCAGTGAACCATGATCTTACCACTGCACTCCAGCCTGAGCAACAGAGTGAGAACCTGTCTGAAAAAAAAAAATCCACTGGCCAAAAACATAAGGGTTTATTTCTAGAATCTCTATTCTGTTTGATGGGTCTATATGTCTAATTTTATGCTATGACCACACTGTCTTGATTAATGTAGTAGCTGTGACATTGTGAAATATATAATTGGTCTTCAACCTCATTTCCTAACATACAACTCCTAAAACCCTTAGAAACACCAAAATGATGTCTTATTGTATGTTAATGCATTGACAGCCCCCCAGGTAGCTTCAGGATGGGGCTGTCACCATAAAGACCAAGGGAGGATTACAGGGTTGGGACTTTCAGGCCCACCTCCTCTGGAAAGGGTTGAGGGGCTAAAGGTTGATCACCAACCAATGGTTTAATCAATCATGCCTATGTAACGAAGCCTCCGTAATAACCTAAAGGACAGGGTTCAGAGAGTTTCCAGATAGCAAAACCTATGCAGGTTCTGGAGAGTGGCACGCTCCAGGAGGGCGTGAAACCTCCATACCTCTTCCCACATGCCTCACCCTAGGCACCTCCCCATCACTTTCCTTTGTAATATCCTTAAGAATAAACCAGTAAATGTAAGTAGGTATTGCCCCGAGTTCTGTGAGCTGCTCTAGCAAATTAATTGTGTGGTGACAGCAGTTATATAAATGGAACCCAAAGAGGTGATTGTGGGGGCCCAAACTTGAGAAGCTGGTGGGTCAGAAGTTCTGGAGACCAGGGCTTACGTCCAGAATGCCTCCAGATGCACCTAGCATCTGAGAGGGTGTAGGCAGTCTTACAGGGTTGAGCCCTCAACCTGTGGGATCTGACACTATCTGTCAGACAGGAAAAATCCCCACACATTTGGTCGCAGAAGTCTTCTGTGTTGTCGTCGTGGTGTGACAACAGATGGAAAAGTTTGTTTTTTCCCCTTAGCAGTTGTATAGTAAGCTCTGAAACTGGGATTAATTTCGTTCTTAGCTCTTTTTCAAGATTGTTTTGACCATTCTCAATTCTTCTTTTAGTATAAATTGCAGAATCAGTTTGTCAATTCTTCAGAACAATCCTGCTGCAAATGTGATAGGTGCTGCATTGAAACTACAGATCAATTTGAAGAGTTTTGCAATCTTAAAATATTGAGCTTCAACTTCATTAATGCAGAGTGTCCCTATATTTATTTAGATTTTTTAAAATTTCTTTCCGGAATGGTGGTTTTCAGTGTACAAGTCTCACATTTATTTCGTTAAATTTATCTCAAATATTTTATTGTTGCTATGGTTTGAATTTGTTCCCCCAAAATCATGTGTTGGAAACTTATTCCCAGTGCAAGTTTGGGGAGATGGGGCCTAATGAGACATGATAAGGCCATGTGGGTGCAGTGAATGGATTAATGCTGTTAGCATGGCAGTTTTATAGCATCCCTGCTATAAAAGGAGGGAATTCAACCCCCTTTACTTTCACTTTCCCTTTCTCTCTCTCTCACCCTCTCACCTTCCACCATGGATGAAATAGTGAGAAGTCCCTCACTAGATGCCAGAAACTTAATACTGGACTTCCTACCTTCCAGAAATGTGAGCTCCAGTTTATCAATTTTTTTCTGCATGGATTATGGTTTTTGTGTTATGTCTAAGAATTCTGTACCTAACCCAGATCATGAAGATTTTCTCCTGTTTGCTTCTAAAATTTTTACAGGTTTGTGCTCTACTTTGAGCTCTATAATCCCTTCTGAGTTAATCTGTGTGTAAAGTGTGAAGTATAGGTCAAAGATCATTTTTAACACGTGGCTAAATGCTCCAATACCATTTGTTGAAAATGGTATTGGATTTCTCTTTTTCTATTGAATTGTTTTTGCACCCACGTTTAAAATTTTTTAACTAGTCATATTTCTGTGGGTCCATTCTTGACTATTTTGATCCACTTATGTATATTTCTATATCTCCACCAATACCACAGTCTTAAGAGTCTTAAATCTTTAGAGTCTTAAATTGTGTAAACTGAGTCAAAGTTTTTTCTAGTTTTGTGAAAACTTGTTTTAGCTATTCCAGTTCCTTTGCCTTGGGTAACACTTTAGAATCCACTTGTCTACATCTACAAAACAATCCTTCCAGGATTTTGACTGATATTTTGTTAAATCTAAAGATCAATTTATGGAGAACTGACATCTTGACTATGGTGAATCTTCCCATCCATGAATATGACATGTCTCTCCATTTATTTAGGTCTTTTATTTCTTTCATCAGCATTTTATAGTTCTCAGTGTACAGGTCCTATGCATGTTTTGATTTATACCTAAGAATTTCATTATTTTATGAACTATTGCAAATGACACTGTTTTTAATCTCAGCTTTCAGTTGTACATTGCTAGTGTGTAGAAACATTTTTTGTGTGTGACCTTGGATCCTATAATCTTGCTAAACTCACTTATTAGTTCTTGGATTTTTTTTTCTTTTTCAAACAGTCTTGCTCTGTCACCCAAGCTAGAGTGCAGTGGCACAAATCTCAGCCCACTGCAACCTCCACCTTCTGGGTTCAAGCAATTCTCCTGCCTCAGCCTCCCGAGTAGCTGGGATTACAGGCATGCACTTTAATGCCTGGTTAATTTTTTTGTAATTTTATCCAGATGGGGTTTCACCATGTTGCCCAGGCTGGTCTGAACTCCTGGCCTCACGTGATCCAGCTGCCTCGGTCTCCCAAAGTGCTGGGAGTATAGGCGTTGAGCCACCACGCCTGGCCGGTTTTTGCTTTTTATAGCTTCCTTTGTATGTTCTACATATTCAATCATGTCCTTTGTAAACAGAGACAGTTACACTCTTTCCTTTACAATCTGTATGCTTTTTATTTCCTTTTCTTGATTTATTGCACTGGCCAGGATTGCCAGTCCTATGTAAAACAAGAGTAGTGACAGCAGATATCCTAACCTTATTTTCATCTTATAGGGAAAATATTCAGTCTTTCACCATTAAGTATGAGGTTAACTATAGGTTTTTCATAGTTGGCCTTTATGGGGTTGAGGAACTTCCCTTCTACTAGCTTGCCGAGAACTTGTATCATGGATGGATGCTGTATGTTGTCAAACGCTTCTGCTGCATCAATTGGTACGATCAGGCAGTTTTTCCTCTTTGGTCTTTAATCTTCTTTAACGTAGATTACATTGATTGATTTCCAAACACTGAACCAGCCTTAACCTCATTTGATCATGATTCTATATTATTGTTTCTATATATTGCTAGATTTTATTTGCTAATATTCTATTCAGGATTTTTGCTTCTATGCTGATAAGGAATATTGGTCAGCTTTCTTTTATTGTCCTGTCTTGTCCCATTTTGAATAAACACCCTAGTGTTTTAAATGAAAACTTCTTAAATGAAATACTTTACCAAAAATGTCACAATTATCATTACCATTTTGAAATATTTTATTTGTTTTCATATGTTAAAGTAGGTTTCCTCAATAAGACAAGCCAGTACCCAAGCTTTGTTCACGGTGTCTGACAGCAGGTAAAACCACTGGCCCCTCTTGAGCCTTGTGCACAGGATATAGATCCTGGTGGAGCACGTTCTTTTGAGATCTTTAATCAATTTTGTAAGAGACCTCTCATATATATATGAGAGAAATTTTTTATTTTATATCTTTATGCAGAATTTTAACTTTATATTTTTTAAAATATAGGAGAAATATATGTATATACACCTGTACATATATATGTGTGCGTGTATATATGTATACATACTATACACTTTTTAAACAAACAGAAATGAATATAACTAACACAGCACCAGCTAACATTTACCTTGCACTTTGCATCTGGTATTCAGCTAAGCACTTTACAAATTTACCTCCTTTAAACAAAACTAGGTTTTTTTTATCTGTACATGGTAGATGATTCAATAGGCTATATAACTAGCCAGTGGTTTCACAAAATATATTAAGAGGTAAGCTGCATCTTGCACCCTGACTCCAAAGATTATACTTCTAAACTGCTGCCATAAGCTTTCAGATACTGTTCTGTAACCTATTTCTTCATCCAACATATCCACTTTATCCTTTTTAATGGTTGTATCATATGCCATGGCAGATCATATTTTCCAAAATTGTTGTAATAATGTACTCCATTGAATATACTTTTCTGGCAATGTGACTCTGATACTCCTCCAAAAAAGTATGGTCTATGTTCCCTCTCCTTTGAGTTTGGACAGGCTTGACTATGGAGAAAGAGACGCCAAATTTTTTGTTATTGTTGTTGTTTCTTTGTTTGAGACAAGGTCTCACTCCAGTTGCCCGGACTGGAGTGCAGTGGTGCAATCTTGGCTCGCTGTAACCTCTGCCTCCCAGGCTCAAGCAATCCTCCCACCTCAGCCTCCCCACCACTACAGGCACTACATGTCCCAAAGGCACGTGCCACAGACCTGGCTAATTTTTTTGTAGAGACTGGGTTTCACCAAGTTGCCCAGACTGGACTTGAACTCCTGGCCCCAAGCAATCCACCCACCTCAGCGTCCAAAGTGCTGGGATTACAGGCATGAGGCACCACACCCAGCCGAGATGCTGTTATTTCTGATGCTACATCACAACAGGCAATAACGGTTTCTCTGCCTGACTCTCCAGAACCCAGGCACCAAGCTGAGGCGGCCTATGCAGCCACATAAAAAGGTCACATGTAGGTGTTCACATGCAGCTGCCCTAGCTGAGGTCCCAGCCAACAGCATCAACCACCCAATTTGTGATGGAGCCTTCAGTTGTGTTGTCTGATAGAAACATGCGAACCATACATGTAGGCCGCATATGTAAATGGAAATTTTCTAGTAGTCACATTAAAATTCAATTTTAATACATTTAGTTTAACCTATCTAAAATACAGTCAATATAAAAAACATTAAAATAGTTTAGTTTCTTTTTTTATACAAAGTCTTCGAAATCTGATGCACATTTTATACTTACAGTCCTATTTTCAATCAACACACTAGTCTCCATTCAGACTGGCCTCACTTCAACTGCTCAGTAGCCACCTGTGGCTACCATAGTGTGGCCACTTCAGATGACTCCACTGACCAACTGTCGATTCCAACCTTGAATTTTCCCAACTGAAATCCCAGACATCATGGGGTTACAAAGCTGTTCCTGCTGTGCCCTTTCTGAATCCTTGACTCACAAAATCTGTGAGCATAAATACTGGCAGCTAAGTGTGTGATGGTTTATTATACATCTGTAGTAACTGGGATGCTAGCCTATGAGAGTTTTGTAACTTATTTAAACATTTCCCTACTTAGATGTTTCTCCCACATCTTTCCAGGATATTAGTGTAACCAATGGTGATGAGCAATACAAGCTCTGTAAGTTAGTCAAATTATTTCCTTAAATGTTTGAGGGTGGCATTTCTGGGTCAATGAGAACATACATTTAGATTTACATTTATGTTGCCAAACTGTTATCCAAAGCAGCTTAACCAGTTCTTACTAACAATCATCTATGTGTGTGCAACTGTGTTTCTTTTGATTAAATCTGGCCCTTTTCAGTCATGAGTTGAATACTTAGATATTTTCTATTTCATAGCATTCTTCTTCAAGTTTGCTTTATTTCTTTTACATTTTGAACTATATCTGTGATATAGTTTTATCATAAAATATTCAGGTAATGCATTGACTACACAAAAGAAGTACTATACTATTATTCTTTACTTTGGATCTTTTTCAACTTAATGTTATAGACAGCTTTCCCTGTCAGCTCATAAAAGTCTAACTCACCAAATGTTAATTAATTAAAGGATTGTCTTTTAATTAAATGTTGAGTGACTACATGGTAGTCCAAAGACTGCATGTATCTTAATTTAAACATTCCCCTGATGACAGACGTTACAGTGACTCCAGCTCTTCATTACTACAACACTGTACTTTTTAATTAGATTTTAAATATAAATGGTAGGTCAAAGGGTCAAAGTTCGTAGGCATAATCATTTATATTTCTTTTTCTGATAATTGTACATTCATATCCAAGACCATTTCTCCACTGGAATTTTTATATTTATGTATTTTTAAGGACTCTCTAGATATTCTAAGTGTTATCTGTTAAATATGATGATGGTAATATTTTCTCCAAGTCCAGCGCTTTGTATTTTAATACTGAGAAGCCTCTAGCTGCAGAAACTAAAAGCTTTTAGTTTCTGTGTGGCATTTGTCTTGTTTTTATGATTTCTGAGTTTTCTTATATTGGAAGATAACTACACTAAGTTACAGAAGACACATGAATGATGCTTGATTAAATATTTCATTTCAAAGAACACAGCCAAAGTCAAAATTTCACTTCATCATACCAATATAGGTTGAGTACCCCTCGTCTGAAATGCATGAGATCAGAAGTATTTACGATTTCAGACTTTTTTGGACTTTGCAATATTTGCACGTACAAAATAAGGAATCTTGAAGATGCATTTTAACTGCAACCCATCACATAAGGTCTGTTGTGGAATTTTGCACCTGTTGGTGCTCAGAAAAGTTTTGGATTTTGGAGCACTTCAGATTTCAGATTTTCCGATTATGGATGCTCAACTTATTCTACATCCTCCTCAAAGATAACTGCTGTTAACTGAGTGTGGTGGCACATGCCTGTAGCCCCAGCTACTCCAGAGACTGAAGTGGGAAGTTGTTCAAGCCCGAGTTCAAAACTACAGTGAGCTATGATCACATGGCACTCCAGCCTGGGTGACAGAGTAAGAGCTAGTCTCTTAAAAAAAAAAGAGAGAGAGAGAGAGAGAGACACAGAGAGAGATAACTGCTGTTAAGATTGCTCTTTATTTTTCCAGGTCTTTTTGAATGCATATAATATAGATTTCCTGCAACTTGCTTCTTTAACTTAACAAGGTATCATGGGTATATTTTTACTGTCATATTTTTTTACTTAGAGATGGAGTCTTGCTATGTTGCCCAGGCTGGAGAGCAGTGGCTATTCACACACACAATCATAGTGCATTACAGACTCAAACTCCTGGGCTTAAGCAATCCTCCTGTCTCAGCCTCCCAAGCAACTGGAACTACAGGCATATGCCACCATGCCTGGCTTTGTACAGTATTTACAGCTCCACCTCATTCTTTTCAATTAGCACGCAGTATGCTTAACTACTTCCGTACTGACATACATTTAGCTTATTCAAATATTTCACTAGTACAAACCTCACAATGAATATCCTCACAAGTGAGGTGTTCTCTCAGAAGTACACAGAGTATTTCTGTTAAATGCATAATTTATTTAATGTCTCCTCTATGACGGTCAGAAGGAATAAACTACTCTGCACAATTTGCCACACTAACTACATTTCGTGGCTCTTTCTTTGTTATGAATTTTCTTATGTTGTTTAAGGGCTGAACTTTGGGGAAAAGCTTTCCCACATTCATTACATTTATAAGGTTTTTCCCCAGTATGGAGTCTCTGATGTTCAACAAGGCCTGAGCTGTGCCGAAAGGCTTTCCCACATTTCTTACAGTGATAGGGTTTTTCTCCAGTATGAATTCTCTGATGTCCAGTAAGGGTTGAGCTCTTTGTAAAGGCCTTCCCACAGTCACGACACTGATAGGGTTTATTTCCACTATGAGTTTTCTGATGACCAGCAAAGGATGAGCTATACCTGAAAGATTTTCCACATTTACTGCAGTGATAGGGTTTCTCTCCAGTATGCATTCTTTGGTGACTAATAAGAGTTGAGCTCTTCCTAAAGGCTTTTCCACATTCATTACACTGATATGGCTTCTCACCAGTATGGATTTTCTGATGTTCCAACACAGTTGAGTTATCCCTGAAAGCTCTCCCACACTCGTTACATTTAAAAGGCTTCTCTCCACTGTGTATTCTTTCATGACGAGTAAGGGCTGCATTCTGAGCGAAGGCTTTCCCACAGTCATTACATTTGTAGGGCTTCTGGCCAGTATGAATTCTCTGATGACTTAAAAGGATTGAGTTCTTTCTGAAAGTTTTTCCACATTCAATGCATTTGTGGGGTTTCTCCCTAGAATGAATTCTCTGATGGTGGATAAACGTTGAGTGCTTCTTCAGGAACTTCCCACATTCAACACATCTATAAGGCTGTTTGCCTGCATGAACCTTATGGTGATTTAAAAGGGATGAACTGTTCATAAAGGCGATGCCACATTCTTTACACTTATGTGGTTTCTCACTGGTATGATTTCTCTGGTGGCTAATGAAGGACGAATTGTATTTGAAGACTTTCCCACATTCCTTGCACTTATAGTTCTTCTCTGTGGAGCTTCTGCCCTCCCAGTCCAGGCCTTTTTCCATCATGACACTTCTCCTTCGCTCTCCCACAACAGATCCTGCAGAAGTGCTTTGCTTTAGGGCTGACATCTTTGTTTCAAACCAGTAATCCTGGACTGAAAGAAAATTTAAAAAATTCAAACGTTCTTTATGTCGAAATGCTGAAAGTGAGAGTTGTGCAAGGACTTGAATAATGTTCTATGCTACATAACTAAAGGTTATGAAAAATTATTAATGTGTCCCATTTGTGATTCTTGCTGAGAAAAGATGGCCAGGCTAAGGGCAGGAGAAGTATGATTTTAAAGAAAAGAATCTGTACTATAAACACTGCATTTAAAGAATGCAGTGGGCACCTAAGAAGTTGCAAAGTTAGGAAGACAACACAGGAAACAGCTAAAAAAGAAAAAAGACAATGTCAGAATAAATACAAAATTGAGGAGAAGACCAGAGTCACAAAGAAAGCTATAATTACTACTAGGACAGATTTCTGCAGGTGGTATATTTGAGAACATTATGATGTCACCAAGAACTTAAGAAAAATATTTCTCTGTGAGGATTTAACAGTGAACCAATATTCAATCGCTCAGAAGAAAAAAGAAAATAGAAAAAATATTCAAGGAACAAAAATAGTTCTCAGGACAATAAGATTTTACTATAAACTAAATTTTTAACATATCTAAAAAACAACATATCTATGCCAGGCACGGTGGCTCATGCCTGTAATCCCAGCACTTCGGGTGGCGAAACCCTGTCTCTACTAAAAATGCAAAAATTAGCCTGGTGGCACATGCCTTTAATCCCAGCTACTCGGGAGGCTGAGGCAGGAGAATCGCTTGAACCTGGAGGCAGAAGTTGCAGTGAGCTGAGATAGTGCCACTGCACTCCAGCCTGGGTGACAGAGCAAGACTTTGTCTCAAAAAAAAAAAAGAAAAAAGAAAAAAACCACACACAATCAATGGGTATACTATGTGAATTTTCTCTAGCTTTTTACAAAGTACAGACACAAGACCCCAGACAGACAGAGCAAAATGATTCAGATAAAAACATTCTGAAAAACTAATAGAGACAAACTTGTAGTAAAATTAACAATCACCAACCAATTGTTTCACTAAATGCACTTTTCTTACAAACATAAGTTGTATCTATCTATACCTAAAGATATATACACATACATATATTTATATGTATTTATACTTAGTAGTCTAGGGACAAATTCCATACAACAGATATTAGAGCTAAGACTTATCTTTTCAAGGAAATGCAAGTTGAAGGTGAAGCCCAGCCAGAAACAGCCCCGATTCTTCCAATGGTCTTTGATGGGATATGTGTTTAATGTATTATGATCAAACTAGAGAATATTTCAAGATACTGATTGCCAAGCTGGCAACGTGAAGACACATGTGGGTACTTGTTCTATGACAAAGGTGGTCTTGCAAAGCAGTGAGGAAGAGGAGGCTCTGCATTAGCACATTTCAGGAGAAAAAAATAAATATAAACCCTACCTCATATGATGCACAAAAATCCATTCCAAGAGGATGGTAAATGCAAACAAAAAAAAAACAAATAATAAAGCTTCTAGAAATTAACACAGAAGAATATCTTTGTGATCTTGGGAAAAGAAAAAATATTAAAATCGCAAAAATAATAAATGTTAATAAATAATTGTTAATAATATATAATTTAAAATAAGCATTTTAAATAAAGCATGACACAAAAAAGCACTGACAAAGAAGAAAGAGATTGATCAACTGGAAGAACTCAGCTGGGCACAGTGGCTCATGCCTATAATCCCAGCACTTTGGGAGGCTGAGACAGGAGGATGGCTTGAGGCCAGGAAGTCCAGACCTACCTGGGTAACTTAGCAAGTCTCCATCTCTACAAAAAAAAAAAAAAACATGTTTTTAATTAGCTGAGCCTGGTGGCATGTGTCTATAGTCCCAGCTATTCAGGAAGCTGAGACAGGATTGTTTGAGCCCCGAAAAAGGAATAACTGCTATTCATCAAGATCATTAACAGTCAGTAACAATACAGAGAGGGATGGTACAATACATGTAATCAGTAACAGGTTCTTGAAATAGCTACCCAATCAGAGATGCTCTATAAGGACCAATAAATACTCTAAAAGGTCTTTTTTTTTTTTTTTTTTTGACATGGAGTCTCACTCTGTCACCCAGGCTGGAGTGCAGTGGTGTAATCTCGGCTCACCGCAACCTCCACTTCCCAGGTTCAAGCAATTCTCCTGTCTTAGCTCCCCAAGTAGCTGGGACTACAGGCACATGTCACCACACCCAGCTAATTTTTTGTATTTTTAGTAAAGACAGGGCTTCACCATGTTGGCCAGGCTGGTCTCGAACTCCTGACCTCAGGTGATCCGCCCACCTCAGCCTCCCAAAGTGCTGGGATTACAGGCATGAAGCACTGTGCCCAGCCCTAAAACGTCTTTAACCTCATTAGATATAGAGACATGGATATGAAAACCACAATGAGGCACACTGCACATCCACCAGAATGACTAACTTCACAAGACTGACCACAGGAAGTGCTAGCCAGGACATGGGACAAGGAGTGCTCTCACACACTGATGAAGGAGTATAACTGGGTACAAAACTCTGGAAGATTATTTGACATTATATACTAAAGCTGAATACATGCCCAATAGAAATGTAGCCACATAGGAACCAAAAAGTAATTTATAAGAATGTTTACAGCACTTCTAATAGCCAAAAGCTGGAAAATGGCATATATGCATCTGAATATAAGACAGAAACTGAGGTAGAGTCACACAATGAGACATTCTACAGCAGTGATTTTCCAAGCATGGGCTCCAGCCCCACAGCACCAGCATCAGCATGCCTGAGAACCTGCTGAATAAAGAACTCTGCAGGGGCCCCACAACTGTACTGCAGCATGCATTCTGAGGCACGCTAGGGTTTTCAGAAGCATGGATCCACAGCAAAGAAAGAAATAAAAACGATGAATGAATTTGAAAAAATGTTATGCATAAGCCAGACAAAAAATTATATGTACTATATGATTCCATTCACATAAAGTTAAAAGAAGGCAAAAATAAACTATGGTGTTAGTTCAAGGGGAGGAGAATGGGTAATAATTGGGAGGAATTATGATGCGATTTACGCAGGTATTGCCAAAGTTCTATTTTTTAACCTAAGTTTTGGTTACATGGGTATTGAGTTTTAAAATACTAATTTGGGCTGTACACATATTTTATCAGCTTTTCTAAATATGTGTTAATTTTTTTAAAGGCTTTAAGAAAGAAAAGGAGAGTCTAGCTTATAAATATCTTAGTACTTCAATCACAGAAATCAAAACACAAATTGCAAAATAACTAAAAAATAATGACAACTCTACATATTGTAACCTACTGAATATAACTAAAACATTACATAGACAAAGTTTAAGGCTTTAAATATTTACATTACATCAATAAGAAAGAAGAAAAATCAATTAATGAATAACTAAAATGTTTAGGAAAAAGTAAATAAACCCAAGGAAAGCAAAAGGGAAAAGGAACTTAAGACTCAAAACACAGAAAACAGTAACACTAATAAATACACCCAAATGCTCTTCTTCAAAAAACTAAAACAGAGCTAATAAAGGGGAAATAGGAAAACATAGGAAATGGGAAAAAGACAAAGTAAGAAATCAGGGAAAATAACCAAAGATGCAGAGGATATTACTAAAAGAGTTATAAAAAGCTACTTTGTTTAACACAAATAACTTACAACCTTGAATTGCTCCATAGTTTTTAGGAAATTATAAATTACTAAAACTGTTTCCTAGAGAGAGAAAATCTATTCGGACAAGTCACTACTGACAACACTGTCAAAAAAATACCCCCAATTCCTCCCTTCTGCTCCCATCACAATAAATAAGCAAAAACGGGACAAAGGACCCAAACCTCTAGGGAACAGCTATCATGTGAGTTAAACTAGACTAAAGGATAAAAATATGAAAGGCCAAAAAATGTTTTATGAAAGTATTACAAAATTAAAGTCAAAGCCCAATGAAAATGGGCAGATGAAAAAGAAAATGTAAATACATTTAAGTCTCTGCAAAAATTTAAATAAAAGATTAGCAAACGGAATCATCTACTGTCACATTCAGAGAATGATATAATGTGTCATGGCCAAGATAATTGAGAATAAAATCTACCACAGAAACAGATCAAAATGGAAAAGACAGATATTTCCACATATCTTGAAAGAGCATTTAATAAAATTCAGCAATCATGCTTGATTTAAAAAACTAAAATTTCTTAACAAAACATATGAACGAAATACTTCCTTTAAATAACAATGTATGTGTATCCCAACTCAATAGCCAGCTTAAATGAGAAGCCCAGACACAATGCAAAGATGCAAAGATAAGCATATCCATCATTACCTTTGTTAATATAAAGTTGATATAAAACAAACTTTTTAAAAAAAATCTGTGATATATGATATACAATTAATTTCCTGAATGTATAAAGAAGCCTTCACATTAACAATTTTTATTGTCCAACAATCTAACAGTAAAATGGGCAAAGGACTGGAACAGGTAGTTCTCAGGAAAAATAAACACAAGGGTTGCTGAAAATGTTGAAACATGCTAAATCACGCTCCTGATAAGAAAAAGGCAAATTAAAATTACAATAAAATACTTTCACCTCTCAGACTGGCAAGGATCAAAGCATATAAGACACCGTTGACAAGCGATGATAAAAGTGGCACTCATATGTTGTCATTAGGAGTATAAACATGTACTATCTCTATGAATAGTGGAAATACCCACCAAACTTGGTGGATTTTAAAATTTTAACCTTTAACAATTTTTATAGGAATTTATTCTACAGATTTACTTGTACACAAGAGAATTGATGTGTATGAGGATAACCACTGCAACACTGGTCAGAGTCATTATGTCCACTAAAGAGAACTGATTACATAAATTATAGGACATCCATAAAGTGGAACACTATGCAGGCATTAAAAAGAAAGATAAGCTGGCATGGTGGCGCACGCCTGTAATCCCAGTACTTTGGGAAACTGAGGGAAGAGGACAACTTGAGGCCACGAGTTCCAGACCAGCCTGGACAAAATAGTGAGATCTCATCCCTACAAAAACAAATTTAAGAATAAATACATAAATAAAATTAAAAATAAAAAAAATTAGCCAGGTGTGGTGGCATGCTCCTGTGGTCCCAGCTACTCAGGAGGCTGAGGCAGGAGGATCGCTTGAGCCCAGGAAGTCAAGGCTGCAGTGAGCCATGATCAAGCCACTGTACTTCAGTCTAGGAAACAGAGTGAGACTCTGTTTCCAAAAGAAAGAAAGAGAGGGAGAGAGGAGAGAGAGAGAGAGAAGCTCTAAACAATATAGTTATGTCAAATGACTTCTAAGACATAAATGCCAAAGTAACAGGCAAAAGAGTGTGCTACCATGTACTTAAAGAATTCATGGATACTCTCACAAAGTACACATCACATATGCAAATCTCCACAAGAAACTGATACAGGGATGCCTCTGGGGAGGGGAACTGAGTGATGAGAAAGGTATGTGAAGGAGACTGCATACCATTTGAACCATCTGAATGTGGTACCATAAGCATGTCTAACAACTAACAGAAAGGGAAATATATACACACACACACACAAAAAAAACCATAAAATACTGAATGGTTGTGAAGTCTTTGTAGAAAGATTTACTAGTCCTCTAAGCGGATGAAAGAAATATTAGGGGAAACATTGCTTGTTTTCATTACCTCTAAGTTTTAAACATTCTATTTCAAATAACAACCAAAATTAAAACAGAAAGAACAGAGAATAAAGAAGACTGAGCGACTTTTGTTACTATATAAAGAATCTACACAAGAATTTACAGGGAAATGTTAAACATAGTAAGATTAGAAGGAATTACTTCAAAAGCATCCCACCCACAACCAGCAAAGACCTAGGTTAAGCAAGACTATGTATTACTGGTATTTTACATGAAATACAGTTATAAACATTCTCCTGAAGATGACAGAGGCAAAATGACAATTAGAGTTTTAGAAGAAGAAATACTGGCAGGATAAATATTTTAGGTGAGAGAAATATTCAGGTTTAGAGATTTAGAAATGAACTATGGCACAGAGAAAGTGATATAGAGAAACATATACAAAGCATACACAGAAAAAAATGGAAGCCAACAGCAAAGGACAGTAGAAAAGAGAAATAAAAGAAGATCCGTAAGAAAAGGAAAGAAAATGCTTCCCCAACAATGTGTTCGCCAAAATCGCAATTACCTGAGAGCTAGAAAACCATGCTTACATTTGGAATCTGCGACTACCACTGGTAAGTGGTATATAGTGAGTTAGCAAGCTTCCATGAGAGTGGGTAAGGAATGGAAAATGAACAGGGGCCAGGTGTGGTGGCTCACACCTGTAATCCCAGCACTTTGAGAGGCCAAGGTGGAAGGATCACTTGAGGCCAGGAGTTCGAGACCAGCCATGACTAATATAGCGAGACACCATCTCTACATAAAAGAAAAATTTAAAACTTAGGCAAGCATAGTGGTGCACGCCTGTAGTCTCAGCTACTCCTACTCAGGAGTCTGAGGCGGGAAGATGGCTTGAGTCCAGAGTTTGAGTTTGCAGTAAGCTATGATTACATTCCAGCCTGGGCAACAGGGCAAGACTCTGTCTCAAAAAATATAAAAGAAAGGAAATGGACCAGAAGTAGAAAGAAACAAAAGATAGCCTGGTGAATGCCTGGAAAGAGAGAGAGAAAAATCACATAAAGAGCTTGAGGATTTCAGAGGGCTGGGAGATGGCACAGATGGGCCTGAGGCCCTCAGGAAGGGAGCAGCCCTCCCAAGTACAGAAAGACTGGGGAGAAAAGCAGCCAGCCACTTGACAGGAGGATGACATCAAAAGAGGAAACTAGTGCCCTTCTGCACCGACAGGGCACTCAGAGATGAGCTTTCCACTCAGGAGCCCCCGTACCGTTCCGTGTGCTCCGCTGCTGCTGGGATGTTTCCCACCCACTCACCTGCACGTGTGCCTGATGGAGCCTCTCGCACCTCCATCCAGGGCTCTGCCCCTTCCTCCAACTGAGTGATTAGTTTTGGTTTGGAAGAGAGAAGCCCTGTTCATAAAGAAAAAGGATCTTAGAAGAAGAAGAAAAAAAATGAATGAAAAGGAATGTGATGGTGGTTACAGGCACAAGCAGTCACTCCAGACCTCAGTGTCAACTTGAGCATCTGCAAGGAGCACGGACAGGTTAGAAAGGCCTCGAGGGTGGCACCCAGGATGTCCAACTCATGCAGTAAAGCAAATGAAGGGGGCAAAGTCAATTAGAAAACCAGGTCCTCCTGGAGGACGAGAAACTCCTATTTTGGGAGGCAGATGAATCATGACACAGAAACGTTCCAGAACTGGGCTAGTTGGTACCACAAAGCTACCCATCTTAACTCTGTATGGCTCTGACCTTTCTTGAGGGGTGGAAGGGGCATAAACTCCAGCCTCTAAGCCCACACTTAAGAAAAACAAAACAAAAAGCACATCATTTAAGACTTTTTTCAATACCCCAAACCATTCACCCTGTGAAAACACAAAGTTGCCCAGCAGACCAATCTTGAGTCAAGGAGAAAGTCATCCTCACCCACAGACACCAGATTCCCATAGTTCTCCAGCATCACATCCCTGTACAGGGCCCGCTGAGCAGCATCCAGGTGTCTCCACTCAATCCGGGTAAAGGCCACGGCCACATCCCCAAATGTCAGCAGTCCCTGCAAAAGCAAACCCAATTCTGCTCATCCAGGAACCCCTGAGGGAAGCATCCCAAGAGAAGGAAGCAAGGTGGTCAAAGCCAGCTTCTGACAGTTCCAACGGTGCTCATGGAAATGAACAAGTAAAAGCTGAGGGCTGGGGGGAGGTGGGACTCCTCCCTCAAGTGTGTTCTTCCTGCATGCCTGTCCTGCTTCCTCCTCCATGCCTGGCCTCTGCTCACCCCACCCTTCATGTCACCTCGTCAAAAAGGTCTCTTTCTCCACCCCATCCTCTGCCACTCTGTCTCGAAACCCACTTCATTTTTCTTCACAGGATTTCTCACCACCTGGCAGGAGAGGTTTGCACTGACTGTAAGCATCCTCTCTAATGTGAGCTCCAGGGGGACAGTGTGGGTCACTGCTGCCTCCCAGTCAAAAACACGGCCTCACACAGAAGTGTTCAGGCTTTGTTCCATCAACAAATGAATAGAAACTTTGAAAAGACATGGAAAGTGATTAGCTTTATCCAAAAATTTACAGGAAGTATGATCTAACTCTGGGGCAGAATTTTTTTTTTTTTTTTTTTTTTTTTTTGAGACGGAGTCTGGCTCTGTCGCCCAGGCTGGAGTGCAGTGGCCGGATCTCAGCTCACTGCAAGCTCCGCCTCCCGGGTTTATGCCATTCTCCTGCCTCAGCCTCCGGAGTAGCTGGGACTACAGGCGCCCGCCACCTCGCCCGGCTAGTTTTTCGTATTTTTTAGTAGAGACGGGGTTTCACCGTGTTAGCCAGGATGGTCTCGATCTTCTGACCTCGCGATCCGCCCGTCTCGGCCTCCCAAAGTGCTAGGATTACAGGCTTGAGCCACCGCGCCCGGCAGAATATTTTTAAAAAAGAAAAAAAAAATTGCTTTTCATAACAGTAACAACTTACTAGGTACCAGCCACAGTGCTAAACCCTGAGATATATATCATCTCTCTAAATTTCTGCCATAACTATATAAAGTAAAATCTATTTTGTAGCTAAAGACACAAAGGTTCAGAGAGTTGGAAGAACTTGCTCAAGGTCCCAGGGCTGGTTGAAGGTACAGTATAAAAGGAAGCTATAAAAAGTAGGAATGAAACTAGAACAAATTGGAATGGTTATGAAATATTAAAAGAAAAAAGAGTAGGCCTTAAAAATACGCAAAAGGTGTTTCAAATGACTTGTTAGAACAGTAGAAATGTAGCTAATCTTTAATTTTTTTAATTTTATTTACTTCTATAATAGATACTCAAATGTTCATCACTTTCTTTCAAAATACCAACTACATAATCAGTTTCTCAAAATCCTTCAAAACCTAGTTTTCTCCAGGATAAAGGCAAACTCCAGTCTGGGATTCTAGACCATGAATGTTTCCAACTTTCTCAGTCCAGTTTGTTCATGGTTCTGCCATAATGACTTCATTCAGGCAGCGCTTTCCCCTAGTATCCTCTGCGATTACGCATCTCATTTATATTCTTCAGGAAGAACTAAGGCTTCCACTACTCCACCCCTCCCACCCCACCACACACTAAAGGTCAAGAGAGCACTGCTATCACCCTATGTCTTTATGGCCTACGTCTTTACATGCTAATGTGTATTTTTTTCATCATCTGCCAGGTTGCAAAGTACTTTTCTGTTTCTAGCACTCTAGAAAACATGGGTAGCAATAATCTATTTGGTGAATGACTACCTAATGGGTAGAGAGGATGGAAATAGTGGGACCCATCCAGGATTGGTTCGGGTAGCTTGGTCCACACACAGGGCAGGGCATCGTCTGGGCAAGAGGCATAAGCCCCACCTCGCTGAAACACGTGGCTTCTCAAGAAATGGAAAAATCAAACTTGCCTGGATCTGGGCTCTTGGGGCCATCTGTCTCCTGAACTGTTCTCCCAGGCAAGGGCAGAGAATTCTGCGTAAGTCAATCTGGGAAAGAAGAGAGGAAATATGAGGAAGTCCCTCCGTGCCCTAGCCTAGCTAGAATCTGCCCTCTGGACCAGGCCCCCGCCCGCCCGTTCCCTCCACGGGTGGGCAGACAGGTCCAGGTGGGTACGCTCGGGAAGAGAGGAAAGGGAACGGCTGCTGGGATCCGTCCTGGACTGCAGCCAGCTCCACGCCAAGCACTTTTGGCAGCACGGGGGGACGGCCTTGTCAGTGGCCCAATCTGTCTGCCAGGGCGCAAGCCTGGAGCGCTCTGTGATGCACCAGTCTCGGGCGGTCGCTCCACATGGCTCAGCCACTGTGGGTAGGCCCTGCCCACCGCCGCCGTCCCCTCCCACCCCGGCTCGCCCCTCGACCCGCCCCTGGGAAAGGCGGGGAGCACCCGCCAGGGGCCCGAGGCTTCAGGGACCCAGCCTGGTGGCGGCCGCTGACAAACCAAACCTAGCCGGCAGGGCTGCGGAGCTGCACACCCAGAGACACAGCGACCACGCCACGCTGTCCAGACAGTAGCTACCAGCCAGCTGCTGGTGCAGCTCTCGCCCCACGCGGGGGCGGACCGGACCGGAAGCGGAAGTGGCTGCGGCCGCGGAGGCCTCTGGGAAACGTAGTCTGCGTCGCTCGGGAGTCTTAGGGGCTCCATCCACAGAGCAGGTTGGCATCACCTGGGAATCTTTGAAAAGTGAAGGTGCGGGAAGTGGAGAGCGGCTGATCGCAATCGGGAGGTGGTACATTATGACTGACATGCAAAATCTGGTAGAAAAATTGGACAGGGCAGTGGGCTGCCTAGAGGCAGTATCCCATACCTCTGACATGCACCGTGGGTATGGAGACAGTCCTTCAAAAGCAGGAACAGCTCCATATGCGCAGGCATTTGACTCGCTTGCCTGTCCTGTGGCAGAGTACTTGAAGATCAGTAAAGAGATTGGGGGAGATGTGCAGAAAGATGCGGAGATGGTCCACACAGGTTTGAAGTTGAAGTGAACTCTCTTGGTTACAGCTTCTCAATGTCAACAGCCGGCAGCTTTCCGATTTGTTGGCACCCATCTCAGAACAGATCAAAGAAGTGATAACCTTTTGGGGGAAGAACCGAGGCAGCAAGTTGTTTAATCACCTGTTAGCTGTCAGCTAAAGTATCCAGGCCCTGGTTTGGGTGGCTGTGACTCCCAATCCTGGCCCTTATGTGAAAGAAATGAATCATGCTGCAGTGTTTTATACAAACCGAGTCCTTAAAGAGTACAAAGATGTGGATAAGATGCATGTAGACTGGGTCAAAGCTTATTTAAGTATACGGACAGAGCTGTAGGCTTACATTAAGGAGTTCCATACCACCGGACTAGCCTGGAGCAAAACGGGGCCTGTGGCAAAAGAACTGACTGGACTGCCATCTGGACCCTCTGCTGGATCAGCTACTCCTCCCCCACCACCAGGCCCCCCTCCTCCGCTAGTCTCTATCAGTTCAGGCTCAGATGAATCCACTTCCCTCTCAGCACTGTTTGCGTAGATTAATCAGG
The DNA here is from genome assembly GCF_043159975.1 of Macaca nemestrina. Lineage (NCBI taxonomy): Eukaryota > Metazoa > Chordata > Mammalia > Primates > Cercopithecidae > Macaca > Macaca nemestrina. Next base: position 89,794,383 of record NC_092133.1, on the reverse strand, counting down.
GGAAGAGCATCACACATGCCCTGAAACATGTATCTGATGACATGAAGACTCACAAGAACTCTGAAGGCTCAGAGTGGTCCAGTATGCAGTGTCCCCAAGCCATTCTCTGCAACTAGACCCCAAACCAGCCACAAAGAAAGAGCCAGCTGTACTTGAACTGGAGGGCAAGAAGCGGAGAGTGGAAAATCAGGAAAATGTTTCCAACCTGGTGATTGATGACACAGAGCTGAAACACGCAGCTTACATATACAAGTGTGTCAACACGACATTGCAAATCAAGGGCAAAATTAACTCCATTACAGTAGATAACTGTAAGAAATTTGGTCTGGTATTCGATGATATAGTGGGCATTGTGGAGATAATCAACAGTAGGTGCCGAGACCAGCTTGGTTGGGGAGACCCTAACTCAGCGGTGCTAGAGGAATTAAAGACACACACACAGAAATATAAAGGTGTGAAGTGGGAAATCAGGGGTCTCACAGCCTTCAGAGCTGAAAGCCCCGAACAGAGATTTGCCCATGTATTTATTAACAGCAAACCAGTCATTAGCATTGTTTCTATAGATATTAAATTAACTAAAAGTATCCCTTATGGGAAACGAAGGGATGGGCCGAATTAAAGGAATAGGTTAGGCTAGTTAACTGCAGCAGGAACACACTCTTAAAGACACAGATCACTCATGCTTTCATTTGTGGCTTAAGAATGCCTTTAAGCTGTTTTCCGCCCCGGGCAGGCCAGGTGTTCCCTGCCCTCATTCCTGTAAACCCACAACCTTCCAGCATGGGCATTAGGGCCATTATGGACATACCACAGTGCTGCAGAGATTTTGTTTATGGCCAGTTTTGGGGCCAGTTTATGGCCAGATTTGGGGGGGGCTTGCTCCCAACAAGTAGGGATGTCAAAGTTTAGGTAATGAGTAAAGTGCCAACCATTTCAATCAACAAAACAGATGGCTGCCATGCTTACCTGAGGAAGAATTCTCTGGATTGTGAAATAGTGAGTGCCAAATCTTCTGAGATGAACGTCCTCATTCCTACAATAGGCAGTGACTTTAGTGAATTCCCAGTTCCTGAGCAGTTCAGGACCCTCTGGAATGGGCAGAAGTTGGTCACCACAGTGACAGAAATTGCTGGATAAGCAAAGTGCCACTGGGTTCTTTGCCCTCCCTTCATACCATGGGATAAATTTGTATCAAGACGGTTCTTTTCTAGATTTCCTCTACCTTTCTGCTCTTAAAACTGCTTCTCTGCTCTGAGAAGCACAGCTACCTGCCTTCACTGAATTATACCTCAGGCTGAGATTTGCAGTGGCATAGCAGGTCAGGTGATCTTCTGCAGGAAGGTGTAGATTTTCCATATTAGCTCAACCATGCCACCAGTCCATTCTTAAGGAACTGCCGACCAGGCTAAAATGATGCATTTTAGCTTTGAGTTTTGGAGGTTAGTCTACCAACAAACAGTCCATTGGGAGGAAAACAGTCCAAGGAATTAACAGATCAGAATGTTCACACTGGTTAATCTTTTTCTAACGATGAGCATGAAGGTAGCAGAAGCTGGTGTGTTTCCAGCTGGTTCTTCTAACCAAACTAATTTTTCACTATTGACAAGTGAGGCAAGGGTTACACTGGACTGAAGGCTGAGGCTTGGCCATCTAGCATTCCACGCAAAATGGTTTCCTATAAGCATTCCTTTTATTCACTATTCTATCCTAGTTCTGCCTCAACCATGAGATAGGAGAGTCTCCGATACTAGCTGCTACAGCAGTGCCCTTCATCCAGGGCAGTTAAAGAAGTATTGGACCCTTTCTTTCTCTGGGATCCCTACCCAGCACCTTCCTACAGAGATTTTAAAAAAAAGGAAAAACAACACCCCATTCCAAGGAGTCTGGCACACCTGAATCCTCCTTCCCTGCTAGGTGCCTGTCACCTGTCTTCACTGCCTCCTTTTCCTTGTCATGCTCACCAGCTTATGGCTTCTGTCCAAGCACCTGAACAGGGGACCAAAACCTCCACTGCAAGCTGCTTTTAGGTCTTGATTTATGTAAGAATCTTGCACAGCACTGCTAATGTAAATTTCAGTTTTTTCCCTCTAGGACAAACACTTACCAAAATATGCAACTTTTTTGGTGGGAAAAGAGATTGTCCTGTGATTTCTACCCATTTCCTGAGGCCTGTGGAAATAAAACTTTATGTACTTAAAGTTATACAGAAAATAGAATAAAGTTAATACCAAAAAAAGAAAAAGAAAAGTGAAGGTGCCTGGGTCCCAGCTTCAGAGATTCTGAATTAATTGCCCTGAGTGTGGTCCTGGCATTGGGATTTTTAAAAGCCCCCAAGTGATTCTAATGTACTGCTTAGATTGACACCTGCCACCAGAAACTGATAAGCAAAATATGAGAGACGTATTTTATGTGACTTTGGATAGCTATTTGTTTCCAAATAATCCTGTTTTTATTTCATACAAATAAAAAGCATGTTAGAAAAGTACATCATCTAGAACACTAAAAACATTATTTCCTCACCATTTGCTGACATAGAAAATGAAAGTAGGCTGAATCTGTTTTAACAAATGTATTATTTTCTAGGGAAAATATATGTTTCTATTTATTAACTCCAGGAATTAGAAAGCTAAGGGAGGAAAATGTATCTCTCTCATTCAATTAGGGCCCTTTTTTTTTTTAAGAAAATTTCTCAGAATGGTTCATTCATTTACCAATTTACCAATGATTGACCGAAGCCCCACTATGTGCCACTCACTTCTGTATGCTAAGGATAGAACAGCTGACAAGCGTCTCTCCTAAAGTGGAGTCAGGCTCCTTTGCATCCTCCTTTCAACTATGCCTTGTCTCGGCCTGGTGAGCCGAGTTTTAGGCAAGAATCCTACAAAGCCACTTTATCAAGAATCATGACCAGGCACAGTGGCTCATGCCTGTAATCCTAGCACTTTGGGAGGCTGAGGCGGTTGGATTGCCTGAGTTCAGTAGTTCGAGACCAGCCTGGGCAACACAGTGAAACTCCATCTCTTCTAAAATACAAAAGAAATTAGCTGGGTGTGGTGGTGTGCACCTGTAGCTCCAGCTACTCAGGAGGCTGAGGCAGGAGAATTGCTTGAACCCAGGAGGTGGAGGTTGCAGTGAGCTGAGATCGCGCCACTCACTACATCGTAGATGACAGAGCGAGACTCTACAAAAAATAAAAGTATCCCACTTTTTCCATCCCGCTTTTTCCAGCAAGGGCACCTGAGGACCAGTCTTTCCTTACTTTGGGGACTGGATCCAGAATCTGCATTTATTTATATATGGCTAACATTTGCTGAGTCCAGAGGACATGCAGAGCCCTTTACAAATACATCCTTGCACTGAGTCCTCACCACCAAAGAAGGTACAATTATTATTCTCATTTTACAGATAAGGAAATTGGCTCAGAGAACGTAACTTGTCTTTGGTCCCTCACCTAGTAAATGGCAGAGCTGGGTACCAACAGTCATTGTTGGATCCCAAAGCAAAGCTGCCCCCATTGGCTTTCCATCATTCCTCGACTGTCTGAACTCCTTGCCTAACCCGCGGCACCCTCCACCCTTTCCTGCCTGCTTTGCCATCCTCACCTCTCCCTCTGCCAATCCTGCTCATGTGGCTCTGCCCCAGTGGCTTCCTTAGTCCCTTGCTTACCAAGCTTCATACCACCTAGGGAACTGGACCCATGCAGGAGCTGCCCTGGCCTCTTCCTTCTGCTTGCCTAACTTGGGCCCAACTCTTGTCCTGGCCAACTCCTTTCCATCCTTCCTATCAGAACTAAAATATCGATTTCCCTTCTGTGGCCCAAGACTAAGAGATACCCTTTCTTAGTACACTCCACTGTAAGTGCTCCTGTGTGGGGCTTGGACAAAGTGTCAATTGCCAGTGGGCAGATGTAGGCAGAGCTTGCAGGAGTCATGTAAATCATTTGAAAAGAACGTTATTTACTGATAATACAGATTAAGGACTCAAAATGGGGGGTTGGGAGCAAGCCCCCGAAAATCTGGCCATAAACTGGCCCCAAAACTGGCCATAAACAAAATCTCTGCAGCACTGTAACATGTTCATAGTGGCCCTAACGCCCATGCTGGAAGGTTGTGGGTTTACAGGAATAAGGGCAAGAAACACCTGGCCCACCCCGGGCGGAAGACAGCTTAAAGGCATTCTTAAGCCACAAACAAAAGCATGAACAATCTGTGTCTTTAAGAGTGTGTTCCTGCTGCAGTTAACTAGCCTAACCTATTCCTTTAATTCGGGCCATCCCTTCATTTCCTGTAAGGGATACTTTTAGTTAATTTAACATCTATAGAAACAATACTAATGACTGGTTTGCTGTTAATAAATACATGGGCAAATCTCTGTTCGGGGCTTTCAGCTCTGAAGGCTGTGAGAACCCTGATTTCCCACTTCACACCTCTGTATTTCTGTGTGTGTGTCTTTAATTCCTCTAGCGCCGCTGAGTTAGGGTCTCCCCGACCAAGCTGGTCTCCGCAATGGGGAGTTCACTGTTTCGATCACTACCAGCTAAAACTTAAAGAGAGACGGGCTCTGTGCTAAATGCTTAAATTCCTCACTTCTTTAGCCACTTGGCAATGTGAAGGGAATGGTGTAATCTGTACCCATTTTTCAGATGAACTCAAGGCCAAGTGGAGATGTGGTGCTCCAGCCAGTGGGCGGCACCAAAGCTGGCAAAAGGCTGGGCCAGGATGAAGTTTGGACCTTTCCGTGCAGGCAATGGGAAGCCTTGGAAGTTTTACACAGGATAAGACAGGAACAGGCCTTTTTCTCAAAAGATCACCCTAGGGGGCCTGGGGTAATGAGAACTTTAAGGGAAGGGACTCACAGCCAGAAAAGTAAGGAGCACATTGTGAGCACATCCGGTGACCCAGTGAGCGCCCTTCCACGGGCTCATCCTAAAGAGATAATCAGCCAAGCGTTCAAAGGTGTGTGTGTGAGAACACTGATTAAAAAGGACTATAGTTGTGTGCCATCACCCCGAGCTAATTTTTTCATTTTTTTGAGACAGAATCTCACTCCATCACCCAGCCTGGAGTGCAGTGACCAAGCCAAGGATTCACCATCAGACTGTACCCGTCATACCTGTACAAACTAGATAAATTTCTCTCTTCTCTAGGTCTCAAAATATCTTGAGGTCCCTGTGCCTGTCAGAAACTGATATCCTTTTTTTTTTTTTTCTAAGTCGGAGTCTCGCTCTGTCACCCAGGCAGGACTACAGTGGTGCAATCTCAGCTCACTGCAACCTCTGCCTCCTGGGATCAAGCAATTCTCTGCCTCGGCCTCCAGAGTAGCTAGGATTACAAGCTCCTGCCATCATGCTTGGCTAATTTTTTTGTATTTTTAGGAGAGACAGGGTTTCACCATCTTGGCCAGGCTGGTCTTGAACTGCTGACCTCGTGATCCACCTGCCTCAGCCTCCCAAAGTGCTGGGATTACAGGTGTGAGCCACCATACCTGGCCAGAAACTGATATTATTTTCTTACCACAAGGTCAGGAACCTTGTAAGGGAACTGTGTAGACAAGGTACCAGGCCGGTCATTCCCCATGTCTATCGGCTTTATAAGTCAACTTCAGTTATTTAAAGCAATCTGGTCATATCAGAAAATACGTCATTCCAGTCAAATTGTGGTTTAAAAAAAAAACAGTGTCTCCAATTGTGTCCTGTTTAAAAAAAAAAAATGGATTCTTACTGAGCTTATGCAAATAACTATATTGCCATAATGTAAGAAAACACAAATAGTTTCTGAATTCTGGAGAAATCAGGTAGAGAGAAAGGTAAATGTCTCAATTTACTCACAAAAGTATATTTTAGGCTGGGTGCAGTGGCTCATGCCTGTAATCCCAGCACTTTGGGAAGCCAAGGAGGGTGGATCACTTGAGGTCAGGAGTTTGAGACCAGCCTGGCCAACATGGTGAACCCCCTCTGCTAAAAATACAAAAATTAGCTGGGTGTGGTGGCAAGCACCTGTAATGCCAGCTACTTGGGAGGCTGAGGCAGAAGAATCACTTGAACCCGGCAGGCAGAGGTTTCAGTGAGCCAAGATCACACCATTGTACTCCAGCCTGGGCAACAAGAGCAAAACTCTGTTTAAAAAATAAATAAATAAATAAATAAATAAATAAAGGTATATTTTACCCAATTTCTGTGACTTACAAGTAGCTCAAAAGAAATAAAGTTTTCTTGACTCCACAAAACAAAACATGAAAAGAATCAGCAATGTTTCAAACAAAAAGATATAAAAATCATTTCACTTCTCCATCAGTTCAGTCCCAGGTAATTAATTCTGTTTGTTCTGTTTGAGGTTGAGTTAGTGATATGGTTTGAATCTGTGTCCCCACCCAAATCGCATGTCAAGTTGTAATCCCAGTGTTGGAGGTGGGCCTGGTGGGAGGTGATTGGGTTGTGGGGACAGATTTCCCCTTTGGTGCTATTCTCATGAGAGTGAGTGAGTTCTCATGAGATCTGGTTGTTTAAAAGTGTGTAGCACCTCCTTCTCTCTCTCTTTCTCCTGCTCTGGCCATGTAAGATGTGCCTGCTTCCCCTCTGCCATGATTGAAAGTTTCTTGAGGCCTCCCCAGCCATGCTTCCTGTACAGCCTGCAGAACCCTTGAGCCAATTAAACCTCTTTTCTTTATAAATTACACTTTCTTTCAGGTATTCTTTATAGCAGTGCAATGGACTAACACAATTAGTGATCTTCATGAACACACCAGTCTTTTATTAGTGGTCTGTAAGCTTTTACATAGTCTAATGATATGATCTACAAAGCTATCAGAAACCTCTATTCAAGAGTACAATTCCTGGTCCTTTCCATGAATATCCTTGAAGACGTAACACTCTAGGATTTGCACAGAGCTAAAAGCTCTATGCAGAAAAGCATCAGATTAAAGCAATTCACTACATGTACCAAGATATATCAACTTTTTAGAAATCTTATACAATTTTGAAACACATACTCATAACACATTTATGGTGTTGAGCTCTTTGCAGGGTTTCACAGGCTGAGCCTCTGTGCAGCCATAATGCTGCATGGAAGCCGCATCATCACTTGCACAGCCCCTCCAGCCAGCCGGGCACATGAGATGAGAACTGCACCCAGCCCAGCACCACAGCTCAGCCCCCAGCAGCAGCCCCATCCTCTGCAACTGGCTTTCCTGCTGCTGCACCTTGGTGGCTAGCTCTGATGGCCCAAATGGCAACCACTGCAGCTGGCATTGCTGCGGGCTCTACTGTTGGGCACACGCTGGGGGTTTTAGTGGAAGAAATAATGCTGAGCCTCCAAGGCCTGGTCTCACTTACCACGAACCTCAGGGAACCCAGCCAGCACAGCAGCAGCGGCCTTGCTTCTGAGATCAAACGGTTTTTGGAGCATGCCCAGAACCAGGATGACATAAAACTCTGTGAGGTTTCAATGAGGTGTTGAAACAGTGCAGATTTGCAAATGGAATAGCCTAATCAAGTCCAAACTGAAGAAATGAAAATGGCTCTTATGACCAAGTTAATTTAGCATAAAATATAATTGACAATAAAGGTATAAAGTATAAAACCATCAGTTAAAATTCTCCTCTGTCATTCATATCTTTCCTGCTTCAGAATTACAATGGAAGAGGGTGTTCTCACTGTATAGAATTTCACCGAGATGGTATAGAATTTTGGGCTGGACAAATATTTCTGTGGTTTCCTTAAACCAGCTGCTGTAATTTTATTGTTTGAGAGTTAATTAGAATAAAGTGATTTTCTCAACCCTCCCACCCAAAACAACATTAATATAGGCATGCTGGCTCACATCTGCAATCCTAGCACTTTGGGAGTTCAAAACTGAGCATCTCTTGAGCCCATGAGTTTGAAACCAGCCTGAGCAATGTGGTGAAACCCCATCTCTACAACAAATACAAAAAAATTAGCTGGGTGTGGTGGCATGAGCCTGTGGTCCCACCTACTTAGGAGGCTGATGTTGGAGGATCGCTTGAGCCCAGTAGTGCACTGCACTCCAGCCTGGGTGACAGAGTGAGACTCTCAAAATAAATAAATAAATAAATAAGCATACTTTCATGCAAACATGAATCAAAGAAAGTTAAACAACATTTCTTTTTTTTTTTTAGACAGGGTCTTTCTCTGTCATCCACTCTGGAGTGGCAGTCACTGCTTACTGCAGCCTCCACCTCCCAAGCTCAAACCATCCTTCCATGTCAGCCTCCCAAGTAGCTGGGACAACAGACATCAGCCACCATACCCAGCTATTTTTTTAGTTTTTTGTAAAGACAGGGGTCTCACTATGTCGCCCAGGCTCTAAACATCATATTTGTCATTGCTCCCTATATGATTCTAACATGCCAGGCTAGGCACAGTGGCTCACACCTATAATCCCAACACTTTGGGAGGCCAAGGTAGGAGGATCACTTGAGTCCAGGAGTTGGAGACCAGCCCGGGCAACATAGTGAGACCTCATCTCTATAAAATAAAATAGAAGTAAAATAAAATAAAATACAAATAATAAACAAAATTAGCCTGGTGTGGTGGTGCATGCCTGTAGTCTCAGCTACTAGAGAGACTGAGGTGGGAGGGTCGCTTGAGCCCAGGAGGTTGAGGCTGCAGTGAGTCAACATTGCATCACTGCACTCCAATCTGGGCAAGAAAGGGAGATCCTGTCTCAAAAGAAAAAAAGCCCCAAAAGAATTCACTACCGCCAGACCTATCTTACAAGAAATGCTCAAGGTACTTCTTCAGTGTGAAAAAAAATTGCTAATGTGAGAAAAATTGAAGTATAAAACCCACTAGTAAAATTGAATACATAGAAAAACCCAGAATGCTCTAATACTGTAACTGTGGCATACAATCCACTCACAATTTTAGTATGGAGCCCAATAGGCATGAGACAGAAATTTAAAAAAAATAATGAAAATAAGTACTGCATTTATTCACTCCAAGAAAAGTGAATAAATTCAGCACTTAAAGGCGAAGTGAGAAACACAAGTTTTTCTCTACTGCAGGCAAGGCTATAGACAGGTCGTGGTGACCTAGCCTTAAGAAATGAACTCCGGACACCCCCAAGCAAGGTTAAAAGAAGAAAAACAAATTCCTTTACTGTCTCTCCTGTATTGTACTATTAGTTATGACTATGTTTGCCAATGCTTGTATTTAGTAGGATTTGCAAAGTTCCTGTTTTTCTTTCGATGCAGTTGCTAGGCCACTAGCTATACAAGGCCACAGGTTATTGCCAAGGTCAGCAGTTATGCTATAGATTACGTGACTTGTCACTGTAAAACGTACTGCCTTTATTTTGCTTATGTATGCTAACCTACATAAGCTAAACTCTGTTTTTGTTCAATGGTCAGCTTTTTGGATGTGAATCCACTGAGCTGGTGCGTACCTTAAATAAACATCCTCCTATATTCCCCGTATCGGTCTCTCTGGTGCTCAGTTTACCACAACAGCCATGATCGATTTGTCATGAACAATAATAGCTATAGCAACCTGTCAAGAGGTAAGTAATATAAATATATGTAAATTCAGACAACTAAAAGTCAAAATGGGGGGATAGAGTTAAAGTGTAGAACTGGTCTTTTTTTCCTTTTTTCTGTTTGTCTTCTTTTCTTTGTGATCAAAGTGTAGTTGTCATCTGTTTAAAATAACTTGTTATATCTATAAGATATATATTTTTTGGTTTCCTCACGGGAACCACAATGCAAAAAAAAAAAAAAAATCGATTCACTGCAAGTAAAAAAACAATGAATTAAAACATACTACCAAAGAAGATCACGTAGCCACAAAAGAAGACAATAAAAAAGGAAGAAAGGAAGACAAAAGTTACAAAATAACCAGAAAACAAGCAATAAAATGGCAGTAGTAAATTCTTTCTTATCAATAATAAAACAGAATGTAAATGGACTCAATTCTCCAATTAAAAGGGATAGAGTGACTGAGTAGATAAAGAAATAAGACCCAACTACATGCTACTATAAGAAACCCACCTCACCTCTGAAGACACGCATAGACTGAAAGTGAAGGGATAGAAAAAGATGCTTCACGAAACTGGAAACCAAAAGAGGGCAGGAATCATTATACTTAGATCAAATAGAATACAAAATAAGACTGTAGAAAGACACAAAAGGGGTCACTATATAATGATAAAGGGATCAATTCAGCAGGTGGATATAATAATTATAAATATGCATGCAACACAGGATGGTCCCAAGTTTAAAAAGCAAGCATTAATAGGTCTGAAGGGAGAGATGGAGTGCAATACAATAATAGTAGGGAACTGTCTCAGTAATGGACAAATCATACAGACAAAAAAATCAATAGAGTAACATCACAATTAAACTGCACACTATACTTAATAGACCTAAGTAACATCTACATAACATTTACCCAAATGCTGCATAACACACATTATTTTCATCAGCACTTGAAACATTCTCCATAATAGAGCACACCTTAGGCCACAAAACAAGTCTCAATAACTTTTTTTTTTTTTGAGACAGAGTCTCGCTGTGTCACCCAGGCCAGAGTGCAGTAGCCTGATGTCGGCTCACTGCAGCCTCCATCTCCCAGGTTCAAGCAATTCTCCTGCCTCAGCCTCCTGAGTAGCTGGGATTACAGGTTCCTGCCACCATACCCAGCTAATTTTTGTATTTTTAGAAGAGACAGGGTTTCACCATGTTGGCCAGGCTGGTCTCGAACTCCTGACCTCAAGTGGTCCACACGCCTTGGCCTCTGTGCTAGGATTATAGGCATGGCCACTGTGCCCAGCCTGAGTAAATTTTAAAAAGTAGAAATCGGGCCAGGCATGATGGTTTACACCTGTAATCCCAGCATTTGGGGAGACTGAGGCAGGAGGATCACTTGAGGCCAGGAGTTTGAGACAAGCCTGGCAACAAAGTGAAACTCCATCTCTACAAAAAATTTTAAAATTAGCTGGGCGTGGTGGCATGTACCTGTAGTCCTAGCTACTCAGGTTGTTGAGGGGGGAGGATCATGTAAGCCCAGGAGGTCAAGGCTGCAGTGAGCCATCATTGTGCTACTGCACTCCAGCCTGGACAACAAAGCAAGACCCTGTCTCAAAAAAAAAAAAAAAAAAAAACAGTGGAAATCATATTAGGTATCTTTTCTAGCTACAATGGAATAAAATTAGAAATCAAGACGAAAAGAAACATCAGAAACTTCACAAACACATGGAAACTATGCAACATGCTCCTGAGTGACCAAAGGGTCAATGAAGAAATTAGGAAGAAATTTTTAAAATTTCTTGGATAAATGAACAGGGAAATACAACATACCAAAATCTATTGAATACAGAAAAAGCAGTACTAAGAGGGAAGATTTTCGCAATAAACACCTTCACCAAAAAAGCAGAAAGACAGGCCAGGCACAGTGACTCATGCCTGTAATCCTGGCACTTTGGGAGCCCGAAGTGGGAAGTCTGCTTGAGGCCAAGAGTTCGATAGCAGTCTGGACAACACAGTGAGACCTCATCTCTACAAAAATTTTTAAAATTAGCTGTTGTAGTGGCACATACCTGTAGTCGCTACTCGGGAGGCTGAGGTGGGAAGATCGCTTGAGCCTGGGAAGTCGAGGCTGCAGAGAGCCATAATTGCACCACTGCACTCCAACCTGGGTGACAGAGCGAGACTCTGTCTCAAAAACAAAACCAAGAAAGAAAGAGTAGACAGACTTCAAATAAAAAATCTAACAATGTGCCCCAACGAACTAGAAAAGCGAGAACACACTTAATCCAAAATTAGAAGGGAGGAAACAATAAGGATCAGAGCAGAAATAAATGAAGTTGAGGTAAAAAAAATATATATAGAGAGAATATCAACAAAACAAGTAGTTTTTTGAAAAGATAAAATTGACAAACCTTTAGCTAGACTAAGGAAAAAAGAGAGAAGACCCAAAAAATACATAAAATCAGAAACAACAAAAGGAGACATAACTGAGACCACAGAAATACAAAGAAACATTAGAGACCATCAACAACTATACAACAACAAATTGGAAAACCTAGAAGAAATGGATAAATTGGACACATAGAACCTGCCAAGACTGAACCATGAAGAAAAGAAAACATCAACAAGCCCATAACAAGTAATGAGCTCTAAGCTGTAATAAAGTCTCCCATCAAAGAAAACTCCAGGTGGCTTCACTGCTGAATTCTACCAAACATTTAAAGAAGAACTAATACCAACTCTACTCAAACTCTTCAAAACAATGAAAAGGAGTAAATACTTCCAAATTCATTCTATGAGGCCGGCATTACCCTGATATCAAACCAGACACAACAAAAAAAAGAAAATGAGAAGCTAATATCACTGATGAATGTAGATGCAAAAATCCTCAACAAAATACTAGCAAACTGAATTCAACAACAGATTAAAAAGATCATTCACCATGTTCAAGTGGGATTCATCCCAGAAATGCAAGGATGGTTCAACATATATAAATCGAGAAATATTAAACATTTATTGACTTATGTGATACATTAATAAACATTTATTGATTTACATGATACATTAATGTGATACATTGCATTTACAGAACCAAGAACAAAAGCCATATAATTTCAATAGATTCTGAGAAAGCATTCAATAAAATTTAACATCCCTTTATGATAAAAATGCTTAACAAACTGGGTGTATTCCATACCTCAAAATAATACAAGCCATATATTAGACAAACCCAAAGCCAACATCATACTTGATGGGGAAAAATTGAAAATCCTTTCTCTAAGATCTGGAGCCAGACAAAGATCCCCACTTTCACTACTTTTATTCAGTATAATTCTGGAAGTCCTGGCCAGAGCAATTAGGTGACAGAAAAAAATAAAGGGCATCCGAACTAGAAAGGAAGAAGTCAAGTTAGACTTGCTGGCAGACAATGTGATCTTACATTTGGAAAATCCTAAAAACTATACCAAAAAATTCTCTGAACTGACAAATTCCGTAAAGTTCCAGGATACAAAATCAACATACAAAAATCAGTAGCATTTATATACATCAACAGCAAACAATATGAAAAAGAAATCAAAACGCATTTTTTGATTTACAATTTTCCCCATTTACAATAGCTACAAAGAATATAAAATACGTAGGAACCAATTTAACCAAAGAAGTAAAAGATCTATACAAGGAAAACTATAAAACACTGATGAAAAAAATTGAAGAGGACACCAAAATATGGAAAGATAGTCCATGCTCATGGACTGGAAGAATTGGTATTGCTAAAAACACAATACTATTGGCCAGGAGCAGTTGCTCATGCCTGTAATCTTAGTACTTTGGGAGGCTGAGGCAGGAGGATTATCTGAGCTCAGGAGTTCGAGACCAGCCTAGGCAACAGGGTGAAATCTGGTCTCTACTAAAATACAAAAAATTAGCCAGGTGTGGCAGCGGGCACCTCTAGCCCCTGCTACTCAGGAGGCTGAGGCAGGAGAATCACTTGAACCCAGGAGGCAGAAGTTGCAGTGAGCTGAGATCACACCACTGCACTCCAGCTTGGGCAACAAAGCGAGACTCTGTCTCAAAAAAAAAAAAAAAAAAATGACAATACTACTCAAAGCAACTTATACATTCAATGCAATTCCTATCAAAATACCAATAACATTCTTCACAAAAAAAAAATTCTTCACAGAAATAGAAAAAAAAATCCTAAAATTCACATGGAACCACAAAAGACCCCAAATAGCCAATGCAATCCTGAGCAAAAAGAACAAAGCTGAAGATAGCATAATACCTGATTTCAAAATACAGTACGAAGCTATAGTAACCAAATCAGTATGGTACTGGCATAAAACAGACAGTCAAATGGAACGGAATAGAGAACCCAGACACAAATCCATGTACTTACAGCCAACTTATTTTCAACAAAGGAACCAAGAACATACATTGGAGAAAGGGACAGTCTTTTCAATAAATGATGCTGGGAAACTGGGTAACCATATGCAGAAGAATGAAACTAGACCCCTATCTCTCACCATAAACAAAAATCAAATAAAAATGGATTAAAGACTTAAATCTAAATCCTGAAACTATGAATCTACTAGAAGAAAACATTGAGGAAACACTCCAGGACACTGGTCTGGGCAAAAATTTTTTTGTGTAAGACCTCAAAAGCATAGGCAACAAAGGCAAAAACAGACAAATGGAATTACATCAAACTAAAAAGCTTCTGCACAGCAAAGGAAACAACCAACAAAGTGAACAGACAACCCACAGAATAGGAGAAAATACCGCAACCTATCCACCTGACAAGGGACTAATAACAAGAATATACGAGGACCTCCAACAACTCTATGTAAAAACACAAATAATCCAGTTTAAAAACGGACAAAAGAGATCCGAATAGACATTTCTCAAAAGAAGACATACAATTGCTAACAGGTATATAAACGAATGCTAAACATCACTGATCATGAGAAAAACGCAAATCAAAAGCACAATGAGCTATCATCTCACCACAGTTAAAATGACTTTTATCTAAAAACAGGGAATAACAGATGCTGGTGAGAATTTGGAGAAAGGGGAATCCTTGTACACTGTTGATGAGAATGTAAATTAGTACAACCACTATGGAGAACAGTATGGAAGCTCCTCAGAAAACTAAAAACAGAACTATCATATGATTCAGCAATTCCACTACTGGGTATATATCCAAAAGAAAGGGAATCAATATACTGAAGAGCTATCTGCACTCCCATGTTTACTGCAACAATATTTACAATATCCAAAATATGGAATCAACCTAAGTGGCCATCAATGGATGAATGGATAAAGAAATGTGGTGTATGTACATAACGGAATATTATTCAGTCATAAAAAAATAATGAAATCCTGTCAGTTGCAGGAATATGGATGGAACTAGAGGCCATGATGTTAAGTAAATAAGTCAAGCACAAAAAGACAAATATTGCATATTCTCACTCATATGTGGGAACTAAAAAAAAAAAAAAAAAAAAAAAAGAAGTGGATTTCATGAAGATAGCAAGTAGATTGGTGGTAACCAGAGTTCAGTAAGAGTAGAGGTGGGGGTCTGAATAGAGGTTGGTTAAGGGGTATGTATTAGTTTTTTGTTTTTTTTTTCCACACTGCTATGAAAAAAAAAAAAAAGCCTGAGACTGGGTAATTTATGAAGAAAATAAGTTTAATTGACTCACACTTCCACATGGCTGGGGAGGCCTCAGGAAACTTACAATCATGTTGGAAGAAGGAGCAGTCACCTTCTTCACAAGGTGGCAGGAGAGAGAAGAACAAAGGAGGAACTTCCAAACACTTACAAAACCATCAGATCTTGTGAGGACTCGCTCGCTATCATGAGAACACCATGGGGGAAACTGCCCCTGTTGATCCAATCACCTCCCTCCCTCCACTTGTGGGAATTACAGGTCCCTCCCTCAACACGTGAGGATTACAATTCGAGATGAGATTTGAATGGGGAAACAGAGACAAACCATATCAAGGTATAATACACAGTTAGATAGAAAAAATAAGACCTGGTGTTCAATAGACCAGTAGGTTAGCTATGGTTAACATTAACCTACTGTATGTTTCCAATAGCCAGAAGAGAATCTTTTCAATATTTCTGGCATACAGAAAAGATAAATACTATAGTGATAGATATCCCAATTTCCCTGCTTTGATCTTTACACATAATATTAATCAAATTATCATATGTACCCCCAAAATACGTGCATCTGTTATATATCAATTTTTTAAATTAAGTTAAGAAATTAAATGTTGGGTTTTGCATGTAAAAAAAGAGAGAATATGGGAGAAAAGAAATTGGAAACATCCCTTAGGGACAATTTTTTTAGGAGTTTTGCTGTAAAGCAAAGCAGAGAAATAAGGTAGTGGCTGGAGAGAAATAGGGTGCAAGGTAAGGGGTTTTATTTATTTTATGGACAATATTATAGTGTATTCATTAGTATGCTGATAATTCAGTACAGAATGAAAATCTTGAAATACAGAAGAGAGAGAAGGCCCTCATTCACGAGAAGGCAGTTAACATCCAGGGTGCAAAAGAATTTTCTCATATAGGAACTAGGGCCAGTCACTCAGAAAGAAAAGTAGAGCATACAGATTATAATGCAGAAAGGAGGGCAGACATGCCTGTGAGGCGGTACAAAGGTTCTCTTTCCTCAGTAACAAAAAGCAAAGTCATCAGCACTCAGTGAGACGGGAGGAGTTGTTGGAGGCTTGAAAAGAGAGTAGAAGGCCAGGCATGGTGGCTCAGCCTGTAATCCCAGCACTTTGGGAGGCTGAGGTGGGCGGATCACTTGATCTCAGGAGGTAGAGACCAGCCTGGACAACATGGTGAAACCTCATCTCTTAAAAAAAACAAAACAAAAAAACCCCACAAAAATTAGCTGGGCGTGGTGGTGCAAGACTATAGTACCAGCTACTTAGGAGGCTGAGGTGGGGGGGTCGCTTGTGCCCAAGAAACAGAGATTGCAGTGAGCCAAGATCGCGCTACTGAACTCCAGCCTGGCTCAAAAAAATAAATAAATAATGAAAAGAAAGTAGAAGCTGTGAAACAGTCATTTAGGAGAATGAATGGACTAAGAAATGTAGAAGGATAGCCAGGCAGCATGAAGGGCTCACTTGAACTTAATGGCTATAAACTGAAAACGAGACCAATCATCCCAGCCAAGTGGTTTTCTCAAACAATCTCTGCCATGCAGGTGCAGGCCAGGAACTGGATTCAAGCAGATTTGGGTTTCTATCAAGAGAATAAAACCAAGAAAGACTGGGGCAAGAGAGTTAAGGGTAACCGCACATACACAGGACTGGCCATAACCATGGCCCATGGCCTCTTATATTGCACGAGGAGGGGAGTGTGCACATGAGGAAGTGAAGGTCAGGGCAAGGGTGGTAGAATCTAAATAGGGAAAAGCTCTGTGGTTTTCCATTGAGGAGAGGAGTAAGGTCCAAGGGAGACATTTTGTGTTCCCCAGGCAAAAGGTAAGAGAGCATCTCTGAAGAGGAGACTGAAGGGGACATGGGCCTCTCCAAGCATCGAAGTCCGAAAATAATAGTCCCCCAAATATGTCCATGTCCTAACCCCCAGAAGCTGTGGATGTTAATTTCTATGGCAAGAGGGATTTTTTGAAATGTGATTAAATTAAGGATCTTAACGTTGAGAGATTATCCCAAGATTAGTCAGCTGGGCCTGATGTAATCACAGCAGTCGTTATTAGAAGGCCCCACGAGGAGTCAGTGCCCCAGCATGTGATGTGATGATGAAGGCAGAGATTGCAGTCATGCTCTTTGAAGATAAAGGAGCGGGCCATAAGCCAAGGAATGCAAACAGTCCCTGGGAGCCGGAAAAGGCAAAGAAATATTCTCATCTAGAACCTCCAGGAGGAACTAGCCACACCGACACTGACGTTAGCCCAGTAAAACTGATTTCAGACTTGGCACCTCCAGAAGTTTAAGAGAATACATGTTTGTTATACTACTAAGTTTGTGGTAAGTTGTTGTGACAGCAATTGGAAACTAATACACCAAGGAAGGGGGAGGATATAGAAGAGAGGTCCAGGCAACATCTCTTTTCTCTCCAAAATAAATCTGAAAGAAAGGAATTGGGAAAAGACCAAACGGGTAGCTCTGTGTCACTCGGTGAGAAGTGAAAGAAATGTAAAATCCTGGCATAAACAACCCTTGTGTGCGTTTAGGACAGTTCTGACTGCTGGGAGCCACTTGTCTAATTCCCTCACCTCCTGTGTTTGTTCCAAGATCTCCTATCTAAAATTGCAAAGTACACCCCCAGCCCTACACACTCACACCCCGCAACCCCCCGCCCAGCTCTATGCTTTCCGTACCACCTCATGACACACAAGACGCCATATATTCACTGTATTTATGGATTGCTTGTTTCCCCCACTAGAATAGGGCAGTGACTTTTGTGCAAGCATCTTGAACAGCTCCTGGTACACAGCTGGCTCTCAAATAATATCTGTTAAATGGATGACCTTCAGAGGTGAGATGGAAGATGCCGAATAGCAAATATTCACTTCAGAATGTTTTGAAAGGTAAAGATGAAATTATGGGTATTTACGTCCTTTTCCCCCAATAGTATTTTAACAAATGAAAAACACCTTAATAGGTATTCCCAAAATAATTCTTATGAGTTTGTAATAAAAAACGAGGACGAGGACTTGAATACACGCATCGCTGACTCAAAGATGGTCACCCCGCCGGCCCCAACCCCCGGCCAAGAATCCGGCTCCGCAGAGCTCAGAGCTCCGCGGCCCGCGCCGGAAGTGGGCGTGGCTCGCCCGCGGCTTGCTGGGACTTGTATTTCGGGGCTCTAGGCGCGCGAGCCGGCAGCATCCGGAATGCGGCCCCTGCCGGTGTGGGGTTCCAGGTGGGAGGTGAGACTGGCCGGGCTTCCCCGGCCGCTGATAGAGGCGTTCATGGGTCAGGAAATGGGTGTGCCGCGGCGAAGGCGCTGGGCCGGCGAGCCGCGGAAGCCGGGAGGGCGGCGATGGTAGGGCACGCGACCAGCGGAGGCGCGGCCCGCAGCGGCACGTGTGTCCCGGCGCCGCATTTCCAAGCTGCTGCACCCCGGGAGCCTGGCTGCGGCCACAGCGAAGGCTGTCGGGCCGTGCAGCTGAGCGGCCGAGCCTCCGATGGCCCCTCCTCCCGCCTGGCCGAGCTCTGGCCTGGGCCGGCTGGGGGCTTCGTGGTTGGCCACGCCGGCCTTTTCCTCGCCTGTGACCGGCGTGATTGCAGGGGGTTTTCGGTGGACGTTAGGCGACGGAGGGGGGCTCCTGTAAGAGACTGAGGTTTCTGTCCGCAGCACTGCCTTCGCTGAAAAGAGCTTGCATCTGAGCCCCCGCACCGCAGGAACGAGCCAGGCTCCTGAGAATGAGGTCGGGGAAGGCGTCTTGGGCAACCGAAACCCATCCCGAGAAGCGGTCATATAACCCGAGATCTCCTCCTCTTAACTAGAACTTTAGGACAGAGATCGGCAAAGTCTGAGGAAATGGGCACGGCTTAGAGCTGCCGGCGGCTGCGGAATTTACTTAGCTTCTTGGTTTTTTGGGGGGAAGACTTGGCTTGTTTAATCGAAAGCCCTGTGGAGAGAGATGAAGATGGTGACAGAAAATGCGTCACCTCTCACCTCATGGAGGGAGTGCTAGTGGAAGGGTTGACTGAAGAAGCGTCAGAGGCAGGAGCTGGGTAACTTTTTCCCTGCAGTCTTGCTGGACTTGATTTTCATGGCTTTTTCTCTTTCCCTAACTCTGCCTTTCCAGGAATCCATCCCCACTGGGAGTAAGAAATGACCAAGGTCCGGGTGAGTTGGCGCTCCATTTCTCCTAAAATGCCATCTCTCTGAAATGTCCCTGTGCCATGTGTTGTTTTCTTTATTGTCAGGCCCCCAGTACGGTATTTTATAGCTATGGATATAGGGACATTAAGATACTAAGGACATGTAGCTAGCAGATGATGTCACCAGGGTCTGCACAGATAGTTTTCACTGGCCCATCCTACCCAAGAATTTATTCCACTCCTCAGAGCAGTGGGCTGTGACCTCCTGCGGAGCATCTGGAAGCCTACCTTTTCCTGCCAGACATTTCACTCACATTGAAAGTCATTCCAAGCTATTCCATACTCATCCCAGTGCTAAGTGGTCTCAGCAAAACAGAATGATAAACCACGGTGCTTTTCTTCAAGGAGCTTACCATTTTGATTAGCATATTATATTACCTGTACACAAAAAATATGCATATTAGTAGTGATAATTTGTTAACTATGAAAGAGTCAAAAACGAGGAAATTCGTTAAATGGCAGCACAGTGGTTACAAAATCACTCTAGAAATGCTTCTCAACCAGGCTATGCATCAGAAGTCTCTGGTGTTTTTTTAAGAACTAAGCTTCTCTCTTCCAGACCTAGTGAAAGGAGAGTTTCACTGCTTTTTTATTCTTTTGATCTTTGTACATCCAAAGGTTTATTGTGAAATACTGTCTATACACTTGACATAAGTGTCTCTAGGGTAGGTAAAATGAGTTATTCATCCTTTATACTCAGGTTGATTTGTTCTCTTTCACTAGCATGTCTACATATTTAACTGTCCCAATAAATTTTAAATTACCAAGTCATACTTTTTTAAAGAGAGTTCTCATTTGTCTCTGTAAAACCATCTGTAGGAGGTTACCTCAAAATTAACCCTTAGGCTCCCAGGGTATTCGAGATGGTCAGCCTCCACTTAGAATCCCACGGTGTTTGAGATGGTCGGCCCCCTCTTTGCCCTGTCCCGGCGTTTTCTGGTGGAGAGCTCTAACTCGGCTAACTCTGAGAGAGCCGAAGGAAAGTGCCTTGTCCTTTGTTGCAGAGAGCAGCAGGCCAGAAATAAACCCCGTGTTTTCTAACTTCAGGCTGTTCTTTCTCCATTAACTAAACAGGGCATCACACCGGAAATTGTTTGAATAAAATATCAGACTGCGTTTTAAGGAAAAAAAAATGTTTTTTAACACTACCAGCAAAGGCCATCTTTTTGCTTGGCAAATACAGCCCTCACACACGAGCTCTTAGAAAAATCTGTTTAGAGGACAGTAAGCTGTCTTGAGGTACTGAGAGCATGGCTTCTCTGTGCCCTGAAAAGTAATTGAGGACTTGAAGGGAGACTAACCTGAGTAGAATCAATACATTTTCCTTCCTTCTCTTCTGCCTGCTCCCTAATGGTTAATTATTCACTGCTGCTGCAACTGGGGATTGCTAGTTTAGTAAATTTTGAGATTCTGGTGTGTGTTACACAACAACTTTTTTAATTTAAAGAAAGGACTTAATGCCAATCACTGTGTGTTTTCTATGTACCACACATTGTCCTTAGGTCTGCTGAAAGGCGGGAGTGTTAGTTAACCCTGCCCTTCCTCTGTGACATTGGGTAAATCACTTCACCCTTATGAACTTTGGTTTTTTCATCTGTAAACTGAGGGTCTTAGGCTTGACTGTCTTTAAGTTTTCTTTTAGTTGTGTTATTTATTCATTTAAATTGAATATGAATTTATATTTATCTTTCAGATTCCAAGTCAATTGTGGTAGCTGCTGGGGATTTAAAGATGAGTTGAAGCCAGGCGTGGTGGCTCACACCTGTAATCCCAGTACTTTGGGAGGCTGAGTGGGGAGGATCACCTGAGGTCAGGAGTTTGAGACCAGCCTGGCCAACATAGTGAAACCTCATCTCTACTAAAAATACAAAAAATTAGCTGGTCATGTTGATGCCTGTAATCCCAGCTACTCAGGAGGCTGAGGCGGGAGAATCTCTTGAACCCAGGAGGTGGGGGTTGTGGTGAGCTGAGATCTTGCCACTGCACTCCAGCTTGGGCAACAGAGTGAGACTCTGCGTCAAACAACAAAGATGAGTTGAGTGTGGCACCTATCCTTCAGAATCTTACAGCCAACTTGGGAGACAGACTTAATAGCTATAGTAGAGGGATGTGAAAGATGCTGTGAGATCTCAGAGGAGAAGAATTCTAACTCATCCTCATGCTTCAGAAAGAAGCTATTGTCCTAAGACTGAAAGCTCCAAAATGGATGGGAGAACTCAATAAGTTAGGGCTTATGATAGAAAGGACTGTGCTAGACTCAAGTATGATGTGTTGAATGACTCCAGGTAATCTAGTGTGCCTCTTCCTGCTTTTCCACTTCAAAGTAAAGTTAGATACAGCAGAGAGGGGCTCTGGAAAGAAGTGGAAGGCCACGTGATGGCATGTATGTAGTTCTAAGGAGGTTGACATTTGTCTGATAGAAACAGGAAACGATTGATCTTGTGACCTTCCTCTTTGGTTGGCCTTTAGAATATCAAGTCTGCTCTCTCCACTGTAAGCAGGAGCACAGCCTTGGAGTGACTCCTTAGTGCCACTGATACCTGGGAAGACTGTTGATTATTCAGTGTTTCAGTCCCAGCTTTGTCTTGCTTAGGAGCACTATTTCCTTTTTCTCCCTTCCCTTGTCACAATGATTCCTCTCATTTGGTCTACTCCTGTCATTTTTTTTTTACCTACCACAAAGTTAATAGTCCACCAACATATCCTTTCCCTTCTCAGAATGGAATCCCGCCTGCCATTTTATCTTCAGGACCTTAAAAAATTAATAGCCCTGATTGTCTAACCTAGGGACTGAAAGATGACAAAAATTGTACTACGAAGAATTGGTAAGGAGTTATTGTAGCCTAGGTAAGAAAAAAAAAAAAAAATAAGCGTCTTACTAAGACTGGCAGTAGAAATGGAAAAGAGGTAACACATTGGAGGGAAATGTAGGAGGCAGAATTGACAGGATCTGACATGGTTTGAATATTGTTGAGGTAGAAAAGGAGGATTAGACAATCCAGATGACTGGATGGAAGACAGATTAAAAAATAAGGGAGAGAAAACATAATTGGTGGGCTTGCATCTCTAAAGATAGAAGAAAGGATTTGATCTAGAATGCACAGGAAGAGATTAGCCTTAAACAGAAAGACATTTTTTTTTTCCTCTGGTCTGAAGAGGTCTGGTTGGGAAGAGCAGCCAGCCCACTTGCTTTTAGTATGCCGTGGGTCATGCCTTGCTAAAGGATGTGGTGGTGGAACATGAAGGCAGCAATCTTTGCTTCTGGTTGTTTGTCCCACCTTTACTCCAGGGCTTGAGGCTCCTTTTCCAGCCCTCTTCCTCAGAGTGGAGACCAGTGACCTTGAACAGAAAGCTTGGGAGACAGCACCCATCCTTACCTTCATCTTTACCCTCATCCTTCCCCACTGGTGACGAGTCGGATAAGTCATGTCACCCCTGCAGGGCAGGCCCAAGGAAGGAGTAAGTGGTGCCTCTTTAGCCTCAGGCCAAAGCTGGCTTAGCTGATCAAATTTATGAGACAGCCTTTATGACTTTTTATGTATTCTATCACTTTACTTTTGAAATTGTGCCTTAGAGAGTGGTGCCAGCCCATGCACGGTGCAGATACAAGTACTGAAATTGAGAGCTTGAAAAACAAAAACAAAAAACTTCACCACAGGTAGTTTAAGAAGCATTGCTTCATCAGACAGAGCCCTGAAGGGAACCAGATTTGCTGACATTGACTGAAAAAATATTTGGACTCCCTTTATGTGCCAGGCCCTGCTTGAGGTCTTGGGGATGCAGTCATGAACAAATGAGGCAGCCTCTCTGTTCTTGGGGAACTTAAATCTCAGCAGGGAGAGACAGTAAATAAGAAAGCAAGTGAATAAATAAGAAAATAAGGTAAGGCATAAGTCATAAGAAGAAATTAATTTAATTAAACTAGGAAAATGATAGATATAGGGTGCGCCAGTGGATTAGATGGTCAGTGACATGCTTTCTGAAGAGGCAATGGTTGGACTGAGAGCTGAATGATGAGGAATGGAGAGGGCAGCTAGCACAAAAGCTACAATGAGTGATGCGGTTCAAGGGCCTGCTGGGTCACTGGTGCTGAATATGATCATAAGAGAGGCCTAGGTTGGGGAGGTGACAGGAGAGCCTCACAGGCCAGGATGAAGAGTCTGAATTTTACTTCATGGCCACTGAAAAGCCTTTGGAGGGTTTCACGCTTGGCCTTGTTTTTGTTTTAAAAGATCACCTTGGCTGCCATGTGGAAAACTCATGTTTGGGGGAGCAAGAGTAGAGTCAGACCAAGAAGGAGGTTGGTGTGGGTGAGAGCAAGTGCTGCCTAGGCCTAGAGAGGTGACAGTGCAGGGCAGGGGAGCTGAGTGGATGCCGGTATGCTTTAGAGGTAAAGGAGCTAGGTGATGGGTGAGATGTGAGGATGAGAATGAAATGACTTCTTGGATTTGGTTTGAGCAATTGAGTGGTTCTTGTGGCTGTTTACTAAAATGGGGACGACTGGGGAAGAGCAGATGCTGATGGATATTGCTGGAGCAGGAGTTTTGTTGGGGCCTGTTCAGTTTTTTGGTTTGTTTTTTGTTTGTTTGTTTGACTCACTGCAACCTCTGCTTCCCGGGTTCAAGAGATCCTTCCACCTCAGCCTCCTAAGTAGCTGGGACTACAGGCATGCACCACCACGCCTGGCTAATTTTTGTATTTTCAGTAGAGACAAGGTTTCACCATGTTGGCCAGGCTGGTCTCAAACTCCTGACCTCAAGTGATCTGCCCACCTCAGCCTCCCCAAATGCTGGGATTACAGGCATGAGCCACTGTGCCCAGCCAGGGCCTATTAAGTTTTAAGCACCTTTAGACGTCCCAGTGTAGATGTTAAAAGGAGTCTGGAGGTGAGGTAAGAGGTAAGGGCTGGAAATAAATATTTGGCAGTAAATGGTATTTTAAGTCAAGGGATCCCTCAGGAGAGTGTTTTATGGCTGTGTGTATATGTGCTATTTTATTTTCCCAGTAATGTTCAACTACTTAGTTTATAAGCAGAAGAACAGAAAGCATAGGAAGTGATTTTTAAAGTTTTTAAAATTAGAGAGATTAATATTTTAAGAGTAGAGGAGTCCAGGTAGTGGACTAGTCCCAATTATGGTTATTACAGTTTGATGAAATGTGGCTGAGATCACTGGCACTGTGGAGATTAAGAAATGTGTGTTGGGTCAATTGTTCCTGCGAGAGTTAAGGTTGTCAGGATAATGGTGGGAATGGGGTGAAGATGACAATTCAGCAATGACACAAGAAGACAGTGACACGGAAAGATTCAGTAGCTGAGGACTTGAGCGTAGACATGTTGTGGGCAGGAAGGAAATGATTTGGATGGAAGTAGCCAATTAAGTGAGAAAGGAAAGATTTTCCAACAAAACTTGACTTAGCTCACTTAGATCCCCTGAGCTGCAAACTTCTTCTATACCTTTCTTACCTTTTCCAGTGCTACTGACTTCACCCCCGTTCCAGGGCATTTGTGCAGATGGTTGTTTGTTGAGAAGGAATGTGCTTAATGTTTTAGGAACCAGTTACATTCAAGAATGCCTCTGTGGCCTTCACGGAGGAGAAGTGAGGCCGCCTGGACTCTGCTCCCAGGAAGCTGTGCAGAGCTGTAATGCTGGGAACTACAGGAACTTGGTCTTGGTGGGTAAGGACATGTGAACTTGGACACCTGCCCATTGGCATCTTTGTTTCCCACTTCCTTTTTGACACAAAAGGATGTTTTCTG